>NC_137607.1:15837651-16057021 GCF_963280865.1 Gymnoscopelus braueri
GGCTGTATGTAAACAGGAAAAGGTGGGGAGCGTTACGATAAAAGACCAACATGACAAGATCAACAGATCCCTTTACTATTGACGGGCACTATACCCCCTGCTGTACAGTACTTATAGGTCTCCACACAATTTGACCCGAATATCTTTCCTGCATAATTCCCTCTCTCTCTCTCTACTGTATTTCATGTCTCTCTGTGCACTGAAACTAATCTATCATAGAGCATAAATGCATGAATGCAAAAAAAAAAGACAGAAGGGTGTGTGACAACGAAGAAGACAAATAGTAACAGAGAGAGAGAGAGAGAGAGAGAGAGAGAGAGAGAGAGAGAGAGAGAGAGAGAGAGAGAGAGAGAGAGAGAGAGAGAGAGAGAGAGAGAGAGAGAGGGAGAGAGAGGAGAGGAGTATAGGGACAGGGAAAGAGACAGACACATAAGCAAGTAAAGGAAATAGCACATAAACAGATGCTTGTTGTTTTAGTGATGGTAGAGATGATGATGTTGATGGAGCTTTCATCATGGAACCATTTGATGATTATCTCCCTTTCCACAAACGGCAAAGAGCATTTCCTTTGGGTATACAGTATGCAAGATTTAAGATTAACCACTCTTAACGTAATCCGTTAAGACTGGGAACCCATCTGTGTCATTTTAAGATTTATTTGGGCTATTCAAAAATAGCAGATATACAAGCTCATAGCGCGGCACCGAGTGCCGCGCTACGAGCTTGTAGATCTGCTATTTTTTTACCACGGCTTATTGAGCCCTTCTGTGACAGGGATGTGTGACATTGTGACTCTTTTGGTGGTTTGAAACATTTCCTGTGGAAAATCCAGGGTACCAGATTGGTCTGTAAAAATCCAATCACCCATAAAAACCCATTTGAACAATGCCTTCTGTTTTTGGCATCTTTCAGAACTTAGCCATTATGTTGGCAGTTCTTACATCCACATCCAGTGATGAAAAAGTTTGTTTCTAAGGCGTCTGTTTGATTGTATGCCAGTGGAAAAATACAGGACAGATAGGGAGAGAGAGAGAGATGAAGAGGAACAGAGCCATGAGCAACTTTTAATCTATCATATCATGTATGTTTTCATCATCGTCATCACTAGTACCAGTATTATCACCGCAGTATGTACTTTCATCATCACCATTATGCTCGTCACCTATCTCTGACCATAAACCTCATTGGAGGTGTTCTGTCAAAGCTTTAAGTACCAATGAAAAATGTATTTGGCTGTTGTTAAATAATGACAACAGTCAGTGACCGCATTTGTTTGACTTTGCGGCTTCATTCGTTCAGAGTGAACGTCTGCATGCGTTGACAGAACGGCAGAGGAGAGGAGACCACAGTAAGAACACTAGAGAAGGAGATGGAAAAGGGCAGGTTGCTATAAAGTCAGACCAGATGCGCACTACACACGCACGCACGCACACACACACACACACACACACACACACACACACACACACACACACACACACACACACACACACACACACACGTGCACACGTGCACACGCACACGCACACGCGCACACGCGCACACACACACACACACACACACACACACACACACACACACACACACATGCACACACAAGGCAGGCTTATACAGTTATGGCGGTACGGGAACACGCAGGTGCCCTCTATAAGGATGACATCATCAGGCAGGATTTAATTAAACACCAGCCTATAAACATCACATCAGTCCCTCTCTACCTCCACCGTCTCTACCTCTCCATCCCTCTCTACCTCTCCATCCCTCTCTACCTCCACCCTCTCTACCTCTCCATCCCTCTCTACCTCTCCATCCCTCTCTAACTCTCCATCCCTCTCTATCTCTCCATGACTCTCTACCTCCCCCCTCTACCTCTCCATCCCTCTCTACCTCCTATCTATCTCTCCATCACTCTACCTCCACCCTCTCTATTTCTCCATCCCTCTCTACCTCTCCATCCCTCTCTACCTCCACCCTCTCTATCTCTCCATCCCTCTCTACCTCCACCCTCTCTATCTCTCCATCCCTCTCTACCTCCACCCCCCTCTATCTCTACCTCTCCTCTCAGCCTCACCTCTCCTCTCCCACAGCATCATCTTACTTCCTTTTAGTGTCACCTATCAAATTACCCCGTTTCTTTTTCGTATTCACCTTCATCCCTCGCTCTATACCTCCACCCCCTCCTCCCTCCCTCCATCCTTCCCATTTCCTCCCCTTTGCCTTCTACCCCTACGTCCCTCTCTCCCTCCACCCCCCACCCCTCCATCTCGCCCCCGACCTGACCGCCCGCCCCAGAGATCGTTCATATTGACTGTGTGTGTGTGTGTGTGTGTGTGTGTGTGTGTGTGTGTGGGGGGGGGGCTAACCCTTAGCGATGACGTATAGAGCCGCTGCACACAGTACAGTATAGGGGGGTTATTACTGTAATGCATGTGGTGCTTTGTGCATGAACGGATAGATGGATGGGTGGGTGGGTGGGGGAGGGGGGGCCCTGCCAGTAAAAGATGAGTGTATGAGATGAGTGGCGTCAGTTAAATAGGCATCTAGATTTACTGGTCCGTCCCACAAGAGCTCTGCAGGTCAAGTGCAGATGAATAGAGAACTACCTGCTTGCGTCTGTCTGTCTGTTATGGTACCCACCACTGTGCACTTTATATGAGAACTCAGGTTTATCCTCTCTAACACAGGTACCTGTTTTTATTTAAAGCCAGTGCTGGAATGCTCCCTGCTTATATTTGTTCCATGCTGGAACAGAACAATAGCACCTATCAGACCCGCTCCAGTGATTTCTTTTAATGCTCAAGGTTCCTAATGCTCAGACAGAGCTGGGCAAGGCAGTTTTTTTCTGTCAGCGGCCCAACGTCTTGGAATGAACTCCAAAAGTCTTGAAGTTCTCTCTCCTGTTCACTGTACAATCCGGAATGGATAAATGAACACTGAGGATTTTTTACTGCGTTCCATATTTCATCCAGTGGCTGTCTATCAGGGTCGCCTGTGTGTAGGACTGTCTGTGTCTTTTTTCTCATTCCAGCACCTCTCTTTTTAAGTCCGTTTACTGTATAGTTAAGGTAAAGCTGAAATAATAACAAAACCATGGACAACATGAATCAATTGTCGGTAATTGTAATGTATTGAGAACCACTGACAATCCCCAAATGGTTGAGAACTGTTAGTCTACAATGCAGGGACGACGTCATCCAGATTCTGTCACTGAACCCTGAACTGTGATTTATGCTACTTTGTTTACCGCACACCTTTAACATGCTATTGATCTATAGCTAAACACTGGACAGCGAGGCCGTTGTGTCTTGCTATAGTGTGTAGGCAACTTACAGTATAGAAATGGCTTATTACAGCTTATGTAACTTCAGTCTGCAAGACGCAGGTTTGACAAATCAACATTGACGGAACATAATTGAATAGACTATATTTTCTATTACTATTGAGCAAAAAAATAATAATAATTATGAAAATGTACAGAAAACTATATGTTAGTATAGTGGTTCTCAACCTGTGGGTCAGGACCCCCAGGGGGGTCCCCACAAGATTTTTTTTTTGGGGGGGGGGGGGTCCCCAGATGACAGTGAAGTGCAATTTAAGGAGTTTTTTTTTAATACTAAAAAATAATAACTATAAAAACTGGTCAAACATTGGCCAAATTGTCAAATATAAGAAAAACAGTGCTTGTCAGGGTGTGTGTGTGGGGGGGGGGGGGTCCCAGTTAAAATATGATTATTTTGGGGGGGTCACAGCCTGAAAAGGTTGAGAACCACTGTGTTCGTAACACACACCCTCAACTCTCTGCTCATCTCCTCCTACTTCTTTCCTGCCTCCTATTTCCTAAAATAAAACATCATTGGATACTTTTATTTGGTGTGTGTGTTACCCCCATCCCTACCACAACAGGACATCACATGCATGTTGGCGTGTGTGTGTGTGTGTGTGTGTGTGTGTGTGTGTGTGTGTGTGTGCGTGTGCGTGTGCGTGTGCGTGTGCGTGTGCGTGTGTGTGTGTGTGTGTGTGTGTGAGGGTAGAGAGAGAAAGTTCACACACTGTATAGCTCCCTTTTGAAAAATGTATTTTGGTACCCCCTGAGTGAGCTGAGCGACGTTTCGAGCACACCGCTCTTCTTCAGATACAAGTCTCTGAATACATTTTTCAAAACGGAGCTACAGTGTGCAATCTTTTATTTTTCTTCTATGTTGACCTACCTAGTTCAGCACCTGCCTTTAACCCATTAAGACCTGAGAAGATTCTAGAAATGTCTTCTAAATCCTAAAAAAAAATTGATTTCCTCGATTTTTCAAAAATAGCAGATCTACAAGTTCATAGCGCGGCACTCGGTGCCGCGCTATGAGCTTGTATATCTGCTATTTTTGAATAGCCTAAAGAAATCTAAAGTGACACAGATGCGTTCCAGGTATCAATGGGTTAAATGGTATGTGGATCATGTGCGACCTCTGTTGATCCTGTCTACACTGTTCAAGCCCTGTGTAGACCTATACTCTTTTATCCACTCTGAAAATTGATCAGGAAAGGATGAGGGAATCGATCAGGAATCGGACCGTTAAGCAGAATCGCTAATGGCATCGGTATCAATACAATCTTATCAATTCCCATGTCTACAGCACTTCCTGTATGTGTGTTCATGTCGTTAGTTTTTTGTGTACTGTACAGTTACGTAAGTGTTTTGTGCATTCGTGCTCGTGTGTTTACTGTATGTGTGTATTTATTTTGTACGCATTTCTGAATGCCTGATGAATTTATACTCACACTTGGATGTTTAGCAGTGTGGAAAGTACAATTTTGAGTATTTCCAATTTGCAATACTTTTACTTCTACTCCACTACGTCTCAGAGGCAAATATTGTACTTTTACTCCACTACAATTATTTGAAAACTTTAGTTAGTGACTTTGCAGATATAAATGACTATATTACAAAACATACATTAACCACCTTAGCAGTATTTTATACATAGGCTATTTGAAAATAGACGATCTACAAGCTCACAACGCGTCGCGATCTGCTATTTTCAAACATTTTTGTACTTTTACTTTTGGTACTGTAAGTACATTTTGATACCAATACTTTTGTACTTTTACTCAAGTAAATTTTGAATTGTAACAGAGTACTTCTACATTGCAGTATTGATACTTTTACTTAAGTAAAACATCTGAGTACTTTTTCCACCACTGCTGTGCGTGCGTGTGTGTGTGTGTGTTTGACCATAACCATGTGTATCTATCTGCAGTCCCCCCCCCATCAGTTTCTATCCGAGTACACACTGAACAGTTAACAGCAGCACTATCATTGATCCAGCTCCATTGGGTCAGCGGTTGTCACCCATTTTCACATCAATATAAAGTTCCATAGAGACCACAGCCAGAGAGTGGAGTTTGATGCTGTCACGTTTCTGTCCCGTGTTCATAAGTATGTCTGGCTGTTATGTAACAATGCCCTTCGTTTAAAAACACTATGGTGGGGCGACCCGATAGCCGATTAGCGCATTACCACATAGCCTAACCAGGGTTGCCAGATCTGTTTATTATAATTTCCCCGCAAGATTTTATTTGAAAATAGCAGATCTACAAGCGCGTCGCATCGCAACGCGTTCTGAGCTTGTAGATCTGCTATTTTCAAATAGCTGATGTATATGTTAAAGTACTCATGTGGCCCATAGTCGCTTCTTTTGGGCTGGTTTTCCTAGACCTGGTTGCTTGTTTCTCTCACAGAATCTGGCAACACTGAGCCTAACAGCAAGACCCCAGTGTTTTTCTCCGGGCCGGCCGGATCATACCTTACTCATCACTCCCCTATAATACTCTCTTCCACCGTTTATTTTACTAATTTATGGAATTTCTATGATGATTTTTGGAAATCTTTTGAAATAGCAGTTAAAAACAAAATGTAAGAAACAAAAACCAAAGGGATATTTACCCATAAATGGGTGTTTGGGAACCACTGCTCTACACTGACCTATCAAAATAAAGCACAAACAACAAACAAAAACAAACTCTATATGGTGAGATGACCAACAGAGAATAGAATCAGCACTTAGGCCTACCTTCAGTAGCACAGTTTGTGTGGTGGGATTATTAAGGTATACTGTATCAAGAAAGACAGCATGACTCTTTATGAGTCATATATGAGTGCTTCTGGATTCTATCATGCAGGGAGTCAACACTGCTCTATACAGTGGAATCAATATGTACATGTACTGTACATGTAACCTTGCCCTTTAATGTAGTTCTCTGCTGTACACAAGCGCACGTGCACACACACAGACACGCGCACGTGCACACGCGCGCACACACACACACACACACACACACACACACACACACACACACACACACACACACACACACACACACACACATTGTTCTGTCATGCTATTGGCCTCAAGTTTAGAATGAACAAAATCATGTATGGGATGAGATTATAAAAGCATGTTTTTTTCCTTCCTGTTATCCTAATTTGCTGGGGGAGTGTAATCTGATATAACTACTTCCTGTCATGTACAGTATGGAGACATAGGGCCATGGGGTGTCTAATGGATTTAGAGATATAGAGAAATATAGAGTAAACAGGAAAAATAGGAGGGAACAGAGGGGAGAGACATGTGTAAGAAAGGAAATAGACAATGTGTAAGAATAGGCAATGTGTAAGAAATGAAGGTGACAAGATAATTGGCAAAACACTAAGATTTAAAAGAGATAATATAACTTTAATATTGTTTTAATAATGTGAACACGGCACCTCAAAACTAAAGACAGAAGAAATCAGATTCACGTGCTTTACTCACAAACAGTGTTGACATTTAGTCTCATCCAAACGTGATTATTTGCACCTGATGTGACAGAGCTGTCTGCGTCATGGAGTCTCTGTCTCTGTGTGATTGAGGTGTCATTATGTGTGTGTGTGTGTGTGTGTGTGTGTGTGTGTGTGTGTGTGTGTGTGTGTGTGTGTGTGTGTGTGTGTGTGTGTGTGTGTGTGTGTGTGTGTGTGTCGGGTCAGGGTGTGTTCTGTGTACAGGTGAGGCAGGTAAGGGCTGCTGGGTGGTGGCAAGATCATGACGTCACGGCAAGGCTTTGGGTCAAAACACAAAGGAGGGAGGGGTGACAAGACAAAACACACACGCACACACACACACGCAAAGAAAACACTACAAATGAGTCGAGAGAGAAGTGAGTGGAAGAGTGAGAAGGGCGTGTGTTTGAGGAAGAGTAAAGGAGAAAGCTAGTGTCTCTCTTTATAATTTATTATATTTGAGAAAGACGGAGGGGGAGCAATGCAGAGGCCCAGCAGTTGTCATGTAAGTGTGTATGTGTGGGTGTGTGCATGTGTGTGCATGCCTAAGCGCGTGTGTCTTCTGCCTTCATTCATTGCTGTATATATTATATTGGATTGTTGTAATTAGTATTGGATCGGTCCTTATCATTGGAGAATGATAGGTATGTTGACTTTGAGGTCGTTTGGACTGGATTCTGTTAGAATCAACGAAGCGTGCTCACTTTGAGTAGAATTGTACAGGTTTTTTCACCGCACGCTATTGTGCAGTAATGCAGTACACTATGAAACCTAACAAAACAAATATCCTGAAGTAATCCGCCTAAATCTGCCCACACCTTCATCTTAAATCACATCTCTCTCTCTTTACCCTTCCTTGCAGTTTATCTGGTTTGGATTAATTAAGGATTATTTGTTATATTTGCTGTCTGAGCTGTTCTGTCTACATCCATAGCATGCACTGTGTACGGCTTAAATGTCATGTCAAAAATGTCATCAGTACCCAAAATGGACAATGATTAATTAAGCACTTAAGCCCTATCAGTGGTGTAAAGTAACTAAGTACATTTACTCAAGTACTGTACTTAAGTACAATTTTGAGGTACTTTTACTTTACTGGAGTATTTCCAGTTTTCAGTACTTTTACTTCTACTCCACTACATCTCAGAGGCAAATATTGTACTTTTACTCCACTACAATTGTTTGCAAACTTTAGTTACTAGTTAATTGGATTATAGGAGTAGATTTGGATTATTATTACAAAACATACATTAATCACTTCAGCCCTATGTACTTTTCGGCCATTTGAAAATAGCCGATCTACAAGCTCACAATGCGTTGCGATGCGACGCATTGTGAGCTTGTAGATCTGCTATTTTCAAACTTTTTTTATACATTTGAAAACTTGTGAAATAGGGCATTCTGCATAATGACTACTCTTACTTTTGGTACTTTAAGTACATTTTGATACCAATACTTTTGTACTTTTTTACTCAAGTAATTTTTTAATTACCAACTTTTAACTTGTAACGGAGTACTTCTACATTGCAGTATTGATACTTCTACTTAAGTAAAACATTTTAGTACTTTTTCCACCACTGAGCCCTATATACTTTGCTGTATGACAAATATCGCAAAAGGCCAATCAATGACTGGCTATTTTCTCAATTCTTGATTTATTTTTAAGATGTTAAAATGTTTTGAAAGATACAAAAACAGGGTTAATGTGGTTAAGACGTTCAAAATGTTTTTAAGGATTTGAAAATGTGATTGTTAATGTGTTGTGCAGCATGTTGCTGAGGTTTCTCTGTCATGCACATATAGTGAAGTGTGTTGGTGTGTGTTTTTTGTGTGCAGTTCTCCAGGGACCAGTTCATCATGGACTGCTCCTCTGAGAAGCTCCACAGAGAGCTGGAGGAGGAGCTGAAGATGAGCTCAGAAGAACCAAGAAGCCACGCGTGGTACCATGGAGCTATACCCAGACAGGTAACTAACACACACACACACACACACACACACACACACACACACACACACACACACACACACACACACACACACACACACACACACACACACACACACACACACACACACACACACACAAGATGTGAGTCCCTCTGTTTAAAGGTAGGGTAAGTGATATTTTTGGGTTAAAACAAAGTTCTTTGTTAAAAGGTTAAAGCACTATATTCATACTTCAGTAAAAGGAGTCTCCCTGTCTCTCCAGCTCTGTAATAAACTGAAAATACATTTTCAGGTAGGTGACAAACTTTCAGCCAATCAGGAGAGAGTACCCATTTATCAGCTTAATTTTTTATAGTGGATACAATTGATATCCTGACCTGAAAATGCATTTTCTGTTTAATAAAGAGGTGGAGAGACATGGAGACTCCTGTTACTGAAGAAACACTCTAGTATAGACACTGATATATATCAGAATATAGAGCTATTTAACACGTATTTAATCAAAGAAAATCACTTACCCTACCTTTAACAATGTGGTTGGTTGGTGACCGGTCCAACCAGATCAGCTATTATTAGAATGTCAGCCAACACACACTCACACACACACACACACACACACACACACACACACACACACACACACACACACACACACACACACACACACACACACACACACACACACACACACACACACACACACACACACACACACACACACACACACACACACACACACATGTGAGCCATGTGAAAGCCCAGCCTTCATAAAGCTCAGCACAGAGATGTAATCAATTTTAATAAGCCCTTTCCTTTCCTCCGTCTAAAGTAAACTAACATCACACAGCCTACAATAAAAACACTTACTTAAAGTGTGTGTGTGTGTGTGTGTGTGTGTGTGTGTGTGTGTGTGTGTGTGTGTGTGTGTGTGTGTGTGTGTGTGTGTGTGTGTGTGTGTGTGTGTGTGTGTGTGTGTGTGTGTGTGTGTGTGTGTGTGTGTGTGTGTGTGTGTGTGTGTGTGTGTGTGTGTGTGTGTGACTGTGTGACTGTGTGTGTGAGAGAGAGAGAGAGAGAGAGAGAGAGAGAGAGAGAGAGAGAGAGAGAGACAGACCTGCATCTGATGTGTTAAATGTTTCAGAAAGCTTATGCTAGAGCCAAACTATTAATTCTACAGTAAAACCGATACGATGAGCATCTTTATAAAGAGGTGCCTCACATATCTATAAGAGACAGCTGGTACTGTGCTCATAAAATAACCATCAGTATTGCAGCTAGTGCACCATTATTAGATTTAATGAAACCTTAGCACTATAAACACAAGGACAAAAATCCTCATTCAGGGGCGCCATTTGGCGTCCCAGCCAGGGGACGGCAATTGCCACTCCCTATAGCGTTTGCATTTAACCTCAAATTCACATTTTCTCCACCTCTGAAAGGGTTTTGCAGTTTAACCCATTTAGACCAGGAAATAATCTGTGTCATTTTAAGATTTCTTTGGCTATTCAAAAATAGCAGATCTACAAGCTCGTAGCGCTGCACCGAGTGCCGCGCTATGAGCTTGTAGATCTGCTATTTTTGAGAAATCGTCAACATTTGTGCAAATCCTTGAATACTATGATAACTTGTGAAATGGGACACTCTGCATAATGAGTACTTTTACTTTTGGTACTTTAAGTATATTTTGATGCCAATACTTTTGAACTCAAGTACATTTTGTACAAGAGTATTTACATTGCAGTTTTGATACTTTTACTTAAGCAAAACATTTGAGTACTTTTTCCACCACTGCTATTTTCAATACTTTTGAAACAGGGCTTTCGTGGTCACTGTTCTTGCTATCCTCTATTTAATTTTCTTTAATATGCTCATTTCTAGGTGGCAGAGAACCTGGTGCAGAGAGATGGAGATTTCCTGCTCCGTGACTCACTGTCCAGCCCAGGATGTTACGTTCTGACCTGCCAATGGCGTAATGTCGCTCAGCACTTTAAAATCACCAAACAGGTAGGACGGCAGACTGAGACAATGGTAGAAATCTGGGTAATAATGCCTTAGAACAGTGGTTCTCAAAGTGGGGTCCAGGGACCCCCAGGGGTCCTTGGGGAGGTTCCTTGGGGGTCCTCAGACAAATTTGTTAATAACCTCGCAGTTATTTTAACCACTTTAGCCATATTTTAAACTTTGGCTATTCAAAAATAGCAGATCTACAAGCTCACAGCGCGTCACTTCGTGCAGCGCTGTGAGCTTGCACATCTGCTATTTTTTAACATTTTCGACAAATATCGATTGTGGATTAAAAAAAAATGTTTTAATGGTTTATTTTAACAAAACTCTTCTCTTCTGGGGGTCCCTGGCACAAAACATTTTCAGGTGGGGGTCCACGGCCAAATATAAGATTAGATAAACCTTTATTGATCCCCGGAGGGAAATTCTGGTGTCAAAAAGCATCACCAGCGGCCAGGTTAAAAGTAAGAGTAAAACACAAACCAAGATAAATAACAAAACAATAGTTAAGCTTGCTGTAGATTCTGGCATTAAATATCTGCAATGGGTCTCTGAATGAATGTATCAATATTTATATAATATATAAATATTGATACATTCATTCTGTATGTATAGCATCAACAGAGAATATTTCAATAAATATGCGTCTGTCAACAATGAATGTACTGTATGAAGGAATATATGCCTAGTCTAGTGTATGAAGCACAGTCTATCACTGTATGAATAAATATGTGTCCATCGACAAAGAATATATGGATGCATATTATGTGATATGTCTATCAACCATGCATATTGTGGATGCGTGGATATAATATATCCAGGAGTCAAACATCAATATTCAGTAACAGCAGTGGTGGAATCAGTACTCAAATCTTTTACTTAAGTAAAAGTATCAATACTGCACTGTAGAAGTACTCTGTTACAAGTAGAAGTCCGGAAATCAAAATTGACTTGAGTACAAGTACAAAGTACAAAAGTATTGGTATTAAAATGTGCTTAAAGTACAAAAGTAAAAGTACTAAAATGTTTGAAAATAGCATACAAGCTCACAACGCGTCACGATGCGACGCGTTGTGAGCTTGTAGATCTGCTATTTTCAAATAGCCTATGTATAAAACAGGGCTAAAGCGGTTAATGTATGTTTTATAATATCATAATGTATATCTGCAAAGTAACTAGTAACTAAAGTTTTCAAATAATTGTAGTGGAGTAAAAGTGCAATATTTGCCTCTGAGATGTAGTGGAGTAGAAGTAAAAGTATAGACAATTGGAAATACTCCAGTAAAGTAAAAGTACCTCAGAATTGTACATAAGTACAGTACTTTTACACCACTGAGTAACAGACAGAGCAGGTGTTAACTCCTCATATAGGGATCAAGTGTGGTTGTGGAGCCTGATGGCTGCAGGCACAAAAGACCATCTTTGTGGTGTGCCGAGGAGGGATAATTCTGTGGCTGAACAGACTGTAACTACAGTACAGAAAATAATAACTATCTATAACCATTCCTCTTTAGGTGGTGACACTGAATGAAGCATACTCCAGAGTGGAGTACCGGCTGGAGAGGGAGGGGTTCGACAGTGTCCCCGCCCTGATCAGATACTACGTTGGCAACAGGAAACCTGTCTCGCAGGTGGGTTTAGATATGACATATTAGCGTAGTTTAGAGTCACTGCCAAAAGGCTAATACAATACAATTAACCCATTCAATCCAGGAACACATCTCTGTCATTTTAGATTTCTTTGGCTATATTATAGCGGATATACAAGCTCATATATACAAGCTCACAGATATACAAGCTCATAGCGTGGCACTCCGTGTAGATCGGTGTAGATCTGCTTTATTAATTTTTTTCTTAGCCTATATATTTTTTGGAATATTTAGTTCCAGGGACCCCCAGAAGCTAAGATTTGAGTTACAAATGTTCGCTTTAAAAATATATATATATTCAAAGATTTGCACACATTATCATGATTTTTCAAAAATAGCAGATCTACAAGCTCCAGTCCAAGCGATACTTTGAAGCTTGCGATCTTGGAAAAGAGCTCATTCTTTTGGGAGAATAAATTCCCTAATTACTCCACGAGAAAAAGGAAAAGGGGGAAATTGTCCAAACATCACATTAGTTCTTATTGAGGTCTCGTGATCCTTACACTTCCTTACACACAACCAGAGCAGCTGTAGCTGATCTGCTTTCAAGTAAACACATCCATCAATATTACTGACCGGTACAGCTCAAAAGGTGAATTAACCAATTATACTGCAGCAATCTATTCATTAACGTGTGAACTGTGCGTACAGATCACTATGGTAAAGTTCAGCTGATTGAACTGGACAAAGACTAGTTTTCAACAGTGGTGGAAAAAGTGCTCACATGATTTACTTAAGTAAAAGTATCAATACTGCAATGTAGAAATACTATGTTACAAGTCTGTCTGGGGATTTGGAATTCTAATTTTTTTTTTGTTTGATTGATTGTTCATTCATTGATTCTCGATTGATTACAGGTGGTGGGGGCCATCATCTTCCAGCCTATCAACCGAGCGCTACCGCTGCGCTGCCTGGAGGAGAAGTACGGATTGGTCGGTAACCACCGGGAGGCGGGGCTAACGGAGAAGCGGAACCAGAAACGATTCAGCCTCAACATCACCAACGGCCACTCCCACGACAACACACACGCTCACCATGACCACACACACATACAGGACAGCAGAGGCAATCAGCTCAGGTCAGAGCATACACACACACACACACACACATGTGCACACATTCAGTATCAGTAATCACAATGCACAACTATACTTCAATTAATCCATTAGACCTGGGGCCGATTCTACAAATGCTTTCTAAATCAGTAGTTCTCAAACTTTTTCGTGCCAAGGGGACCCCCAAACTGATATGTATTTGGCCGCAGACCCCCATCTGAACATGTTTTGTGCCAGGGACCCCCCCAGGAGAGAAGATTTGAGTTGAACATTTTTAAATGGTTCAACATTTTTCAAAAACTTTCAAGACTTTTCAAAAAGTCTTAGATGGTTTAGAACCACTGTTCTAAACCATTGTTCTAAATCCTAAGAGTTTTCAGAAAAACGTGCTAAAATCTAAAATGACACAGATGCTTTCCCGGTTTGAGCCCTATTTAAACTTTGGCTATTTGAAAATAGCCGATCTACAAGCTCACAACTTCTAGATCTGCTATTTTCAAAAGAGTTTCATACATTTTAGACATACTGTATGGATATAGATATAGATGTTGGCGTATTTTAATTTATGCTTACTAGAAGGTTGTAATATATTCCAATGCATTTCTTTTTTTCTTTTTCTTTCTTTTTTGCCAATAAATATTATTAATGATGGTTAACCTTTTTCACTCAGGTTGAAGGACAGGTGTGGCAGCCAACCAGCAAGCCTCAACCAGGTTCAGGAGCGACGACGCCCCCTTAAGACACACCAATCAGAAAGCTTCCTCCCTCTTGGTAGGTAATAGGTCATCTCATTCATTGGTAGAACGTTAGCACATCCTGAACTCTATGCATTCATGCAATCACCAGCACCACACTACATGACCTCATAGTAAGATCTGCAAAGGAAATAATCTGTATGCTTTTTTTGCATTATCCTTTTGATTATGGTGGGTCAGCTGTATGGTTACGTACATGTGACATGTGTTTTTTTCATGATCGGATAAAAGATATCAATCAATCAAGAAATCAAAAACTCCTCTCCTCTCCTCTCCCTAGGGTCCAGATCACAGCCCCAGCACCCAGACACACTCCTTCCCAGCCCCGGCCCCAAGTCTCCAGTATTTCGGACGGGCAGCGAGCCAGTCCTGAGCCCCACTTTCCCGCGGAGATCCACAGAGCCCCTGGCAGGTGTGTGTGTGTGGTCGTTTGTCTGCTTATGTTTCTGGGAACAACAATGATTAGGTTCAGTAATAAGAATGCCCCACTGGCAAGTAAAACTAATCAGTCTTACTGTCCAGGCGCTCGGCAAGCCTCTAGGTATTTTCATTTGCCCCCAAAATTATTAGCATGTGTATGGAAAAATGCAATTTAAAAGTATCCTGGATCATATTTGGTTCCATATTTCAGCAAGTGATTTCAATTTCAGATAATATAAAACAAGCCACTATGTTGAGCCAAGGGTCTGGATATGAGATATGGAAGTGTCTATGATAAGCAAGATAACTGAGTTGATATCTATACGATAATGTGTGTGTGTGTGTGTGTGTGTGTGTGTGTGTGTGTGTGTGTGTGTGTGTGTGTGTGTGTGTGTGTGTGTGTGTGTGTGTGTGTGTGTGTGTGTGTGTGTGTGTGTGTGTGTGTGTCTGGCATAAATTCGGTCTCAAACTTGGCGTGTAATATAATCATATTGCCCGTGGGTCTGAGAAAGAGGCCGAAATAATTCTTGGTGTGTTCGGGAGATTGTATGCATTCCCTTCCCTGATTGGCCAACCCAAACGGTCCGTCTTTCTGATTGGCTAGAGCTTGCCATTTCCTGCGACAGGTTGCGTCTATGTATGGTTTCAGAGGTGTTTGTACCTCCTGGAGGTTGGCGTGTGAGACTAGTACCTCCTAACCTCCTCATCTAACAATGTCTCAAAACTATCGCTGCTTCCGACTGCTAGTAGAATCAAGCCTTGGGCAGAACGCAGAAACCAAACTAAATAAATCATGCACACCCTTGAACTGCTGCCCAGTGCCCACAGTCACACAATGTTCTGTCTTTCTTCGGCTAGTTAGAACATCTCAGAGGTGCAAGAACATCCAAACTTTGTTCTGACAGGCACTGCCAGCGTTCTTAATGACGTAATTTTGTCCTCAATACCTACCCTGTCCAAACACATTTCGGACATCAGTTGGGAGTATGCAGCAGACTTTTCATCCTCCCTCTTACCTACTTTATACACAGATTTTTTTCAGTTTGTCTCTTATGATGCTTCTGCCTCTCTCTTATTTTATCTGTCAAAAAGTTAGAATATGGAGACATATTCCCGACAACAGCGATGTACAGTATGTGTTGTTTGTCAACAATTGATCTGATGAAGGTCGACAGATTGAAACGTTATTCAAAATAGACATTTTGAGAAAAACCTGAGAGCCTGTCGTGAGTCTTCCTCCTTCTGTGTCTGTTATTATTGCCCTGACAGCGTATCTCTTTAGGTTCAGTACACTCCAGAGAGGCTGAGATAGATAACTGTTGTACTCTGTGTCTTACAGGCCAGGCCATCCGGGGTTCAGACAGCCAGCTGTGTCCCAAACCGCCCCCCAAACCCAGCAAGGTGCCCATGCTGCGAGTCCCTCTCTCCCTCCACCTCCATCCCCTGGACCATCTCACATCCTCCTCGCCCTCCACCGGCCTTACAGCTCCTCCATTAGAAAGCACCAACTGTGTGTGGAGGAATGGAGGTATTATAACCACTTATACCTTCCTTTTAATTTTTAGTCGTCATGCAGGTCCACTTCGGTCTGCCACCTCGGGGCGACTGATTGCCTCGTCACTCAAGGGTCGATCGACACGGTCACGACTTTTTTCTGTTCTGGCCCAACAGTGGTGGAATGAACTTCCCACTGATGTCAGGACAGCAGAGTCACTGCCCATCTTTCGCCGCAGGCTGAAAACCCACCTCTTCAGGAAACACTACCCTTCCTCTTTGCCTGGCCTACTTGTTGTTAACTAGTTGTACGAACTCTTGTTTTATTTTTGTATTGTTTTATTGGATCTTGTTTAGTCGATTTGTTTTAGCTCGTGCTCATTTGATTTAGCTATTTTGTCTCATCTGTTTATGAAAGTAGGTAGCTGATATATTGCACTTTTACCTTAGCGCTTGGTATACTCTTGGTTGCTTGTTTTTGCAGGAAATGCACTTAAGACTTCTGGTGATTAGTAGTTTCGTTCCCTACCTGTTGAATGTTGAATGCACTTATTGTACTTATTTGGATAAAAGCGTCTGCTAAATGACTGTAATGCAGGAATATATGTAACATTTCGGTCATTAAAATAATTCTGCAGCCAAATACATATAAATTTGGGGGTCCTTGGCACGAAAAAGTTTGAGAACTACTGATTCAGAAGGCATTTGTGGACTGGGCCTCAGGTTTCAATGGGTTAATGTTACTTCTTTGGTCGCTCCACAGCCTCCATGGCGCCCCCTGCGCCCCCAGCCAAGCCCCTGAAGTTCCAGCATCAGCTACAGATCCCCCACAGTCCCATGATGATGCCCACTGCCGTATGTCCTGCTAGCATGGACCAGCCGCCTGATTCAAACCGGGACACAGAACACAGTGACAGCCAGCCGCCCAGCCCTGCCCCGCCCAGCCCACAGGAGTGGGAGGGGCCAATTAGAGCCGTGTTAGACCACACCCCCAACTGCCAAGGTTATTTTAGCTTTGTTTGAATTTTCCTTTCGTTTTGACTTCATGTTTTCAATTTCATTTTTTTTGTTTTTTTGAGTGGGTTTGCTAGTTTAAGTTTTAGTTTTAGTTTTATTTTGTGAAAAAGGCTTAACTTTGGTCTATTTTTTATTTATTTAGTTTTTTTTACTATTTGTAGTGTTAGTTTTCGTTTCTTTTTCAGGGTAGTCATGGCAGCTCTGAAAATAGCAGATCTACAAGCTCACAATGCATCTTTGGTTATGTTTTAAAGAAGAATATTGGATACTGACTAAAACTAAGGACATTTTCTCTGTGATTTTAGTTTGTTTTAGTTCATTTGTAAACACACAATACAGTTTCGATGTTTTTTTTTGTAAAACCTCAATTATATTTTTATTTCAGTTAAGCCAAATGTTTTTTTCTAATTTCTAATTTGAATGACTCGTCGTTAACAATAATAACCCCGCCTCTCACTCACCATCACAGACACACCACACACCCACGACCTGCAGCCTCAGTCCTGCAGCTACGTGGAGCGCCTGAGGAGAGAAGAAGGGCTGGAAGGAGACGCAGGAGGGAGAGAGGAGGACAACAACGCGGAGGGGAGCGGGAGGAGAGCGCTGGACAGGAGCTCCTATCACCACGCCATCGCGGCCTTAGAGAACAGCGAAGGAGAGGAGGAGGACGGCGGCGGGAGGGAAGAAGAGCAAGAGAAAAGGAGGAGAGAAAAGGAGAGGACGGCGGCATTCCGGTGCCCGGTGTTCGAGACGGAGTCGGCGTTCCGGCCATCGGACTTCGGTTCCCGTCTCCTGCCGCCGGAGAACAAGCCGCTGGAGATGGTGGTTCTGAAGAGAGCCAAGGAGCTGCTGCTCGACCATAACCACCACAGCATAGCCAGACACCTGCTGATGGCTGACTGCCTGGTACGCATGCATACGTGCAAAACAGTGGTGGAATACGTACTCACATTTTTTTTAAGTATCAATACTGCAATGTAGAAATACTCTGTTAGAAGTAAAAGGCCTGTGTTCATGAGTGTTCACTGAATGTTACTTGAGTAATAGTACAAAAGTACCCACTGTAGAGGCAGGACAGGCCTGCCCAACTAAGATCTCGCCTCCCCTAGAAAACCCAAATATCCCGAAAAGGTGTCATTGAGTGTGTCATTGCGTGACCGTCCTCAAAGTCACGCATCCAACAAGCTTTGAACTGAGAAGATTGGACCTTCCGTTCCAGAGATAATGGCCAAAACATCTTGAAAACGGCCACTTTGGCCGATTTTCGATCGCCGATTTTCGAGGGGTGGGGGGTCGGGGGGGCCCCCAATTCGAAATTTACTTGAGTAAAAGTACAAAAGTATTGGTAACAAAATGTACTTAAAGTACCAAAAGTAAAAGTACTAAAATGTTTGAAAATAGCAGATCTACAAGCTCACAACGCGTCGCATCGCGACGCGTTGTGAGCTTGTAGATCTGCTCAAATTGTCTAGGTATAAAATAGGGCCAAAGTGGTTAATGTATGTTTTATAATGTAATACTTTATATCTGCAAAGTAACTAGTAACTAAAGTTTTCAAATAATTGTAGTGGAAAGTACAATATTTGCCTCTGAGATGTAGTGGTGTAGAAGTAAAAGTATAGACAATTGGAAATACTCCGGTAAAGTAAAAGTACCTCAAAATTGTACTTAAGTACAGTACTTGAGTAATGTACTTAGCTACTTTACACAACTGCATGCAAGTGTACAGGTAGACACACTCACGTTACACATAGACACACACTCTAAATCTGCAGGTAAACATGTTTACTGCTGCTCTTAAAAGCAGTTCCTCTCCCTCTGACTGCCAGTATTGTAGAGAATTAGATTAAAACTAAGCCTGCTGCCCATGTTGTTGTTGCTGCTGCTCACATTAAAAAGAATCGCATGATGCGCCACACAATCACGCAGCGACATAAACAGCCCTGGAAAAAAAACAGCTGTCCAACCACACACACATACTGTTCACACACACAATTATAGAATTATGAAACGACAGATTATCAGACAGTTGTCTATCAGACAGACAGACAGACGGTCCAGGCACCCTAGGCTGCAATGCCAGCCTGACAGCATGTCGCGGGTTCGACTCCCTTTCCCGACGACCTTTGCCATTTCCTGTCAGCCTACTTTCCCTATCCCTCTCTAAATAAAAGGCATAAAAAGCCCCAACACAACCCCCCCCCAAAAAAAACGTTGTTGTAAAACCCGGTTGGATGTGTGTGTCTTTTTGTTTTCTCAGGTTGCTAGGATACTGGGTGTGTCCGAGGAAGTGAAAGAGCAGATGGGCGTGGCTTCGGGTCTGGAACTGGTGACTCTGCCACACGGTCAACAGCTGAGACTGGACCTGTTGGAGAGGTATATATACGCACTCACTGTGAACGACTTACCAGAGACCTTGTAATCTCCATATTTCAGCCTTTTTTGCACTAAATGTTCAAAATTGCAGATCTACAAGCTCATAGCGCGGCACGAAGTGACGCGATATGAGCTTGTAGATCTGCTATTTTTGAATAGCCACAAGTATAAAATATGGTTAAAGTTTTTCATAAAGTTTTTCATAAATTCAACTTTTTTGCACAAATGCTCAAGATTTTTCAAAAATAGCCAAAAGTATAAAATATGGTTAAAGTTTACTTCGTCAAGTAGCAAAAAATAGCCGATCTACAAGCTATTAATGATACCACACGTGAGCTTGTAGACCTGCTTCTTTTTTTTATGAAAGTGTAAGTGGTTAAGTCTGGTTTTTATAAATACCGAACAAATGAAAAGCATTAACAAGAGCTTGTGACTAAGTAACTACATTGAATCCGTTGGAACACATGGTTCCTTATTTTGGGGGAAAGTAACAGTTTTTGGACATTCAAGGCGAAGTTCTACTCTGAGAAATCCCATTTGGTTACATTTGTACACACACACACACACACACACGCGCACGCACACACACACACACACACACACACACACACACACACACACACACACACACACACACACACACACACACACACACACACACAGAGGAGTATAAAGTGGCGAGTCCATGGGGACTCATGATTCAACTTTGATATAATTTTCATGCCTGCCGGCTTGACTTGGGTTTAGTTTCTGCGACCTTTGACTCGGATTGGCCAGTACAGTATGTGTGACATGGATCTGAACGCCGACTTGTCATATTTATGGATGCATCTGGTAGCCTATGACTCAGATGCATTAAATTGTAGTTCTGCTATTCTCTGCCGTTCTCAGCACGTAACACCATCACGCGACAAAACATACATTTGATTTAAGGCAGTAGTTCCCAAACGGTGTGGCGTGAGAAAAAGTCCAGGAGTGGGATTTCGTGACAGCCACACATTATTGCAATATATACAACTATACAAAAAGTTATTCATTCATTATTCATTTATTTACTTTATCAGTACCTTGTGTGCATTGCGTCTCAATTCCCAATACAGAGGAAAAATATTTACCCCAAAAATGTACAAAACAATATAAGCACTTTCAGCCTTTTTCAATGAGGACCTCAGGTATGATGTTTTATGGATGAAAGTATCTTGGCATTCATACATTAACTACATGAACCCTAACCTCCCTATTGATGGGTATGTCATAATAGGCAAACATTTGGCCAAAATAGGCGAACATTCTGTGAAAATTGGCGCTCTACTAGCTCATAGCTGATCACAACGCTATTTTGGGCTGCGTTTTGGTGCGTTTCGAGCTTGCAGATCTGCTACTTACTTAATTTACGATAACACAAAAAGTTCGAATATGGAGATAAGAGCCCGACGGCGACGATATAGGTTTTAAGTGGGTTACGGGGTCGTAATGCTTGTGAAAAAGTCTGCTGAGTATTATCACTATGTACTTAATGTTAAACGTACTTTGCACCTTCTCCTTGGTCTCTCCCAGACATCACACCATGGCGATTGGCGTTGCCGTGGACATCCTGGGATGCACGGGCAGCGTGGAGGAGCGGGCGACCACGCTGAACCGCATCATCCTGGTCGCCATGGAGCTGAAGGACGCCGTGGGTGACCTGTACGCTTTCACCGCTCTGATGAAGGCCCTGGACCTGCCACAGGTAGTGCGCACACGCACACACACACACACACACACACACACACACACACACACGCACACGCACACAGCACACACACACACACAGTGGTGTAAAGCAGTGTATATCAACCCTGGCAAACGTCCCAATTTTGGGCCGGGGCTACTGCTGAGGTGTGCCGCGCCGTTTGAAGGAGGTTTTTTTTAAACAATAATAATAATCAGGCATGCAAACAGCCCCGAGGTGAAAAGGGTGACAACATGCTGTTTTTTTTTCGGGTCAGGTGTCACACTATTGCCCTATTTGGATTCAAAACGGCTAGTGGAAGCTGAAAAGCTCCAAGTTTGCATGTCTGAATAATACAAAAACAGAAATATTTGTTTGCATTTGCTTTTTTTCCCCCCCATATATTTTCATGATAAAAAAGTGCGTATCGTATCGAAATCGTATCGAAGTTGTGTGCCCAATATCGTATCGTTTCGTGAAATGTGAAAATCGGCACACCCCTAGTGTGTGTATATAGATATACCGTATATATATATATAATTATATATACCGTATATCTAGGTGTGCCCTGGGATTTTTTGGCTATGCCAGGTGTGCCTTGGCACAAAAAAGGTTGATAGACACTGGTGTAAAGCAACTAAGTACACTTACTTAAGTACTGTACTTAAGTACACTTTTGAGGAATTTTTACTTTACTGGAGTATTTCCCATTTCCCATACTCCACTCCACTCTCAGAGGCAAATATTGTACTTTGACTCTTAAAGGTAGCAGATCTACAAGCTCAAACGTTTAGAATTTGAATCCTGAAAAATAACAGTTTTGGACATAATGAGGTTTCCACCCGACAAGAGACGATATACCTCACTGACTGGAGTCCCCCAGGGGTTTGTCCTTGGCCCTCTTATTTTTTCTCCCCTCTACACCAAATCTCGTGGTTGACAATAATAGCTATTTTCACCAAATGTTGGCCTATTATGACATAATGCCCAGGGATAAGAATAGGGGTGACGCTAGGGTTCATGTGATTGAATACAGACACACTCATAATACTAAGAAAACAATTACAGTCATACCCAGTAGAGTAGCCCTGCCAGGGACTGCGGTAGAAGTTTGCTTCCCCCATGCAGGAGACAGACCCGCGCTTGAATCCTAGTAGTCAGGGGATATTAGCAGAATATTTTCCAATCTTGGAATAAATTCCTTACCAAAAAAAATCTTCACCAATGTGTTTGTAAAGGTGTCTAGTAACACATCTCACAAAGACTGAAATGCAGTCCCCCTAGGAGAATTTTTGACAGCTCCTTAAAGTTGGGGTACCCACCATAACCTTGGTTAAAAAAAAATCCAAAAAAAAATCACATTTTAATTCTGTTTTAAGTAGCATGTGAGGGGTCAAACTAGGGTGTTTTTATGATTCTGAATCCATTGCAAGCATTTGTTTTGCACCAAAACCACTCCTTGGGCTAAAAACGGCCATAGCCATCCTTTTCCAGGTATACTTTTTGTGTAAAAAGCCCATTGAGATTGGGCCGTTTTTAGCCCAAGGAGTGGTTTTGGTGCAAAACAAATGCTTGCAATGGATTCAGAATCATAAAAACACCCTAGATTGACACCTCACATGCTACTTAAAACAGAATTAAATTTTGATTCTTTTTTTTGATTTTTTTTTAACCAAGGTTATGGTGGGTACCCCAACTTTAAGGAGCTGTCAAAAATTCTCCTAGGGGGACTGCATTTCAGTCTTTGTGAGATGTGTTACTAGACACCTTTACAAACACATTGGTGAAGATTTTTTTTGGTAAGGAATTTATTCCAAGATTTTTTTAATGACTATGACCCCTGACTATAGGTGGTTAACCCATTAAGACCTGGAACTTCTTGATTTGAGCGAAAAAAATGCATTATTTTACACTTTGGCTATTCAAAAATAGCAGATATACAAGCTCGTAGCGCGGCACCGAGTGCCGCGCTACGAGCTTGTAGATCTGCTATTATTGAGAAATCGTGAAAATGTGTGCAAATCTTGGAATATATATTGTTTTAAAGCGAACATTTTTAACTCAAATCTTTGCTTCTGGGGGGTCCTGGAACAAAATATTTTGAGTTGCCGGCCAAATAAATATAATTTTGGGGGTCCTTGACGTGAAAAAGTTTGAGCACCACTGATATAGAAACATTTTTTTTTCAGAATACTGTTGGGATTTAGAAAACATTTGTAGAATCGGCTTCAGGTCTTAATGGGTTAAACATGCACACATAATATTCTTGACTGCTCCACCCCCCCCCCCCTCCTCTCTCTCTCAAACAACGTTAGTTGTATTGATCAGAATCCCCAGAAGGAAACTTGAGCACACACACACACACACACACAGCTGTGTGATTGTTATTTGATGACAACGAACGATGCATCTTCGTCAGAGAGTAAAGTGTTGCTTCTCTGTGGTTCTATGTGTGTGTGTAGATCAGCCGTTTGGAGCAGACGTGGACCGCACTGAGAAGGAGCTACACACAGACGGCCATCAACTACGAGAAAACACTTAAACCCTTCTACAAGAGCCTGTATGAGGGCACAGGTACTGGAGGCACACATGTGCACACGCACGCACTCACACACACACGCGCGCGCCCGCGCGCCCACCCACCCACCCACCCAAGCACCCACACACACACACACACACACAAGCAAGCGTCTGTCTGTGTTAGGCATGTTAACGATGCACTCAACTCACGATACGATTCGAATCACGATACTAGGTTCACGATACGATTTTTCACGATTTTTTAAACAAAATTAGTTTCCAGATTTTTTTTTGTCTTACACAAATCCAGTATTTTCTTCTCTTTTACTTTTTACAATACTGTGTTTTCTCTTATCCTCTTTTCAATACAGTAGCAAATGATGATTCTTTTTTTGTCTTGTCTCAAGTGCGCCCTCTGCTGTTTACATCATGATACATTTTTGATTAAATGGATTTAAATTGTCACCAGTTTGAATCGATTTTAATTACACTAGTCTGTGTGCATGCACGACTGCAGTAGATAGATAGATAGATAGATATATAGATAGATAGATACTGTACCTTTATTGATCCCGAGGGGGAACTCAGTCGCCCAAAGGCAGCACAGCAGTTAAGAGTTACTCAGAGTTACTGTCGTATACAGCCATACAAAGGCAAGGAAAACATTAAGAAGCACCGACAACACTAAACAACAAAATACAGTTCTCATCAGCTCTCCTTTAGCTCTCCTGATTGTTATTGCCTGCAGGTGTTCCACTCCTAAAGCAGGTAGGAGAAGGAGAGAGAGAGAGAGAGAGAGAGAGAGAGATGAGAAAGAAAGAAAACATTGCAACAAAAAGTACCATCAATGATGAACAAAGAGTATACAACAGTATAAACCCTGTACGAACATCCTGTAATAGAGAGAGAGAGAGTATGTGAGAGTGTGTGGGTTGCAATAAGGTATATCCAGGCCTTTCACCCAGAGCCACACGTAATAAAAGTCACACAAGTAGATAAAGGTTAAACAAGGCCACTCACTCTTGATTTGTGATAAACAAACATTGTTGTCATTCTCAGCCTCCCTCCCCCCTGTGGTGTGTGTGCCTCTGCTGCTGCCCCTCCTCGCCCTGATGGAGCGGCCGTCAATCACTCCCGAGGGGGCGGAGCTGTGGGAGACCAGCGAGCAGGGCTGTGACATCATGCTGCGCCACCTGCAGGCCGCGCGCGGCGTTGCGCACAACGCACACAGCTACACGGCCAACGCACAGACGGCTTTACAAGGTAACCCACAGTTTATTAGCCTTTATGGTTTACTGTATGTAATCCCATCTGATCTCACACAAGCTATACATATATATCGTCGCTGTCCTGTGGAAACCTTGTATATCCCATACTGTTACTTTTCAGAAAAAGAAAAAAAAAGAGCCCGTGTTCCACTGGATCCAGTGCAGTTATTATTCAGTCACAAGCGCTTGTTAATACTTTTCAGTATCCATTGATTGGTTCAGTAATTATAAAACCCACAGACAGACGTCACCACTTTGGCTTTCACTCAAAAATAGCCGATCAAAAATAGCCTATCTACAAGCTCACAACAGCTTGTAGATCTGCTATTTTTGCTACTTTTGTGTGATACACGAGGTACGGCAATAATCTACAAAACAAAACAAAAAGTTGAATTATGGAGACACAAGGTTTCTCCCCGTCACGACAGCGACTATATATATACATAAAGTACTGTTTTGTACTTGGGCTCCATGTTAGTGTGTGGACTTCCAGAATTAGTGCAGATTTAGGTAATAACTTTGAAGACTCGAGAAGACTATTTATTTCTTCAAATGTGTCTGTGTGCGTGCGTGTGTGCATGCGTCCGTGCATGTGTGTTCATTCAATGAATTGAGTACAAAGGACCCCAATGGAAACAAGCCAATGTGTTTAAGATCCTCTTAACAGACCTTGCATTGAACTGTACTTCCCTGTGCTTGTCTTTGCAACACACTTTATTAAAGTATTCAATCACTGTGTGTGGGCGTGTGTAGGCTTCCAGTGCGACGAAGACCTCCTGGAAGTGTTCAAGACCGACTTTCAGCTGCGGCTGCTCTGGGGGAGCCGCGGAGCCACCGTCAACCAGTCCGATCGCTTCAACAAGTTCTCCCTCATCCTCACCGCGTTGTCACGGAAACTGGAGCCCCCTCCCAAAACACACACCCAGATCTGACGAGCGGAGAGAGGAGCACGGACTTTCTGAGAAAGATCTTTTCTCTTCCTTGTTTGTTGTTGGAGTATAACGTTAGCGGTTGGAGTGGAAAAACACATTCTGCAAGCTGCTCCGTTGCCACAGTGTGTTTTGAAACACTCTCGACAGACAGTGTGTTACTCAGTAACGTGCACTCCTGCTGATAGGTCTGATAGATCTGTTCTGTGGTGCAGTGGTTTCTCAAAACGTTTCAGTTTCAAGGAAAACCCATAACTCTGAGGGTGTACAAATGAAACCAAATGGACACAGACCCGTAAGGGCCCATTTGGTTCCATTCGTACACTCTCTGAGTTACAGACCCATAAGGGTCCATTTGGTTCCATTTGTACACTCTCTTACAGACCTGTAAGGGTTCATTTGGAACCCCCAGCCTCCCCCCCACCCCCAAGGAACCCTGAGGATCCCACTTTGAGAACCACTGATATAATGTCTCGGCTCGATTTGGAGAAAAGCGGTGAAATAGTTCCAAACAGAGCTGTGGATGGACTGACTGACTGACTGACTGAATATGACCACTAGTGGGAATATTATAGTCAACAGCCATGTTCCATCGTGCACCACCAATACCTGTAACTTCTATGTAGCTTATGATTCAATGCCAGCTGATTTTTATTTTATTTTTTATGTTGGACATCTTGCAATGTGATGATGTAATATAATTTAAACACTGAGGTTTTTTTTTTACTGTGGGGATCATTTAGCCAGAGAACCTAATATGTAGCTCACACACACACACACGTTCAATGTACAGTATATCTATAGAGTTCATATTGTTATATTGTGGCTTACATACTGTACATAAATAGCAGAGTTATTATTGTTATTTTGTGATGGGTTCGAAGACCAGCATGCTTTAATGAAACCTGGGTTCCAGGATGACATGACAACAGCAACCGTTTAACATTTCACTGACTGCAACATACTGTACATACAGAGCAATTTATCATTGCTGACTTGCAGTATGTTAACATTAGGCATAACTCAGGTAATTAACCATTTCTTCTGAGACTGGATGTATGGAAAGTACAAAATGCAATGCTTCCTCTTTCACGAAAAAAAAGTCACGTTTGACTTCCACTCCAGCCAGTAGCAGAAATTGACGCCTTTTTAAAGGGATTGGCCGGTGTTACTGAAACAAATACTTAAAGGGATGCCTTGACATCTTGAATTTTTGTCTATTTATTTCCCGCCAAGGTACTTTGGATAAAATGTTTTTTTGTTTTGTTTTTACATTGGCACTCCAATGAAGAGCATTTCCCTTCGTACCAAAGTGTTTTAACTATCAACAAGTAGTGATAGGGGAGGGTTTTGCTTATCGATTATGAATAAATGTTTTACACACTTAATGTGTCAAACAGCAGTAACATTCAAAATATCAGTGCATCCCTTTTAGACACTTAAATAGTGTTTTTTAATTCCTGGAGTAAAAAGACAGAATGGAATAATAAAGCTGTAAGAGGAGGAGGGGACGAACACTCCTGCAGAGCCAGTGCTACTGTATATGGGTAACAGAAATACATATTTAATAATGTTAATGTATAATACAGGTTGTATTATACAACCTGTAAAAAAGCGGGGGGGGGGGGGTCTACATGTCTGTCATATTAGCCTGTTGTCCCCTATGGAGATTCTTGGCTGCTTTAAAATAGGAAAATCATAATTAGTTTGAGGGACAGCGAGTGCATTTTCCGGCAGCGGCAGCGGCAGCTGCCGCGGAGCTGCTGCGGAGCTGCCGGCGGCGCCAGCTTTGGGAGTGTGCTGCGTTTGTGTAACGCAGTCCCCACCAATATTGTTTACGATTCTGTGCCTATCGGTACATAACTCGGACGGCACTTAGTCGACTAGCAGACCATCGGCCGGTCGTCGCGGGCACTCGCGCCTGGAGGCGCTCGGGCGCGACTCCTTGGCCTCAAGGTCTGCTGAGTCGGCGCGCCTCCGTCATGGTCTAAAACTATACTTTATCGGCGGAAAAAAATAAGTTGACTGCCGCTCCTCCACCGGCAGTTCCGCGGCAGTTCCGCTGCTCCGCCGGCAGCTGCCGCTCCACCGCCGGCAGTCACTGCCGGCAGCTGCCGCTCCTCCACCGGCAGTTCCGCGGCAGCTTCCGCTGCCGCAAAATGCACTCGCTCCTTCTGATTAGTTCATGTGACCAGTTTTGTGATTTCTCCTTTTTGCTGATCGCTAAATATGGATAAACCATCTGATCAATTCATTGAGTTTATAAAAGGAAAAACCCTTCATCTTGGGTGAGATAGTTAATACTTGGATTGAATGACACTGTTGGTTTGTCCTATTGTACTAATAGCAACAAAACAACAACAACAAAGATCTTAACCCTAGGCATTATTTATGCAAGAACATTTGCACAAATCTGACCAACAACAAAAAAAGAAAGAACATTGAAGTCATTTCATTTAGATGGCCTTGACGAGTATTTTGTTAGCTAATGTGAATTTAGCTAAATATGATCTCAGCATTAACATGTATTATGTTTTTTTTTTGTTATCCCTGTCCCAGACTGGGTGAATACAAGTACAGAAAATCTGATTTCCAGTCCTCTGAATCTAGACCTTTTGTTGTTTCCTCTAAACATCAGATCTGGATACCACAGGTTTACAAATCTGAATTTCTGTACTTTATGTAAAGACAGACCTAATGGTATAACTGGTAAAAGTATGTCATTGTGTGAAGTACTAAAGGTGTACATAATTATTTTAAGCATCGGCATGTTAATACTAGACTGTAATATATTTTCTCTAGGAGACTTGACTGTAAAAAGATATTGATGAATTTTAATGTTAAATACATAATAAATATACAATATAATCTGTAGAGGATGATTTTTATGTGTTGTATCAGTAACCGTTTGTGCATTGAGGTGGACAAAATCTAGTTGGCCTCATAGCATAATTGCCTAAGTCATATTTTGAAGGTTTTCAGGAAAGAATATTAAATGAAAATTTGACATAGGCAAAAATAAAAATTACTTTGTGACTTGTTCAAAAAGTGCCTTAGTCAACACACTCATTTTGCATAAGTCATGTTTATCTACCTTTATTTATATCTGCCAACTCTATACTTGTTAACACTGCTGATTCATCCTGCCTTGTTGCCTATGTTATCAGAATGCTACATTCAAAATCATGTCTGCCTAAGTCAAATTAAATAAGTTAGCCTCAAAGCATAATTGCCTATGTCATTTTTGGAATGTAACTAGCATTCTGGTTGACATATGGCAAGGCTGAAGACATATGCAATAAGGCACCATGAAGCAGCGGTGTTAGGAGAGTAGAGTTTGGCAAAAATGTCAATTTGGCCAAAAAATTACTTAGGCAATTATGCCATGAGGCTAACGCCATGATGCAACAACAGCAATTATATACTGTACTACCAGAACATCTTTGAAGCAGGTTAGTTGATATTTAGATATTTATATTTAGATTATAAATGTGTCAGTGTCATTCATTTTGATTTGTCATGTATTAACACCAGTGGTGGAAAGTAACTAAATATATTTACTTGAGGTATTTGTTCTTTACTTGAGTATTTCCAATTTCCAATACTTTTACTCCACTATATCTCAGAGGCAAATATTGTACTTTTACTCCACTACAATTATTAGAACATTTTAGTTACTAGTTACTTTTCAGATATATATTTATGATATCATGAAACATACATTAACCACTTTAGCCCTATTTTATACATAGGCTATTTGAAAATAGCCAATCTACAAGCTCACAAAGCGTCCCATCGCGACACATTGTGAGGTTGTAGATCTGCTATTTTCAAAATATTTTAGAACTTTAAGTACATTTAGATGCCAATACTTCTGTACTTTTACTCAAGTGAATTTTGAATTCTGGATTTTTACTTGTACCGGAGTATTTCTAGATTGCAGTATTGGTACTTAAGTAAAGAATTTGAGTACTTTTTCCACCACTGATTAACACACAAACAGTTTTTTATTGACAAAACCATGCCTCAAGGTTGTGACATGAACTTGGTCTGAATTCACAGCTTCCTTTATATTAAAGAGTCATGGTAGCACTTCCTGGTTGTACACACCATCCAACATTACAGTATTACCTATGCCAATGGAACAATAAGTAAACCAATGTACTTTTCACTGCTGCTCATTTTATTAGAACAATATCTTGGGGTAGGGGGGGGGGCAGTTTGTTCAGAAAGTGTCTGACAACATTCAAAGTAAAAAGTGATGTGCACAACATGGAGAAAAAGTACTGCCATGGGTTATTACAATGTACTGTATACAACGATAAAAACACGCTACAGGGTTTTGACATATTTGTCGTCAGCATCCGGCGAAGAAATAAAATGTATTGATAGTCAGTTAAATATAAAATTGCATGTGAAAAGATGAATTGTCAAGAAGTACAGTGTTTCTGCAGGACACTGATGATAGCATAGTAGTTAACCACCTAAACCCCAGCATCTGTATTCTGGGGAAAAACCTTCACAGAAAATAGCAGATCGACAAGCTTATGTCGCAGCTATTTTCAGCGAAGATATTTAATGTAGCCTAGGAGGGCAGAAACAGAAAATACACTAGTAGAGAGCCCTGAGGGACTAAGACAAGAGGAGAGATGAGAACATGTCTGGTTTAAATTGTGTGGGTTTTACCGAGTTGAAACAGCACCACCCCCACAGTATAGCTTGCTAGGCTAGAAAAGCACTGGTTGTACATATTAAGTACTTATACTGCACAATTCCTACTTAATCTTCAATTCCTAAGATATTCTGTTCAAATACTTTTGCATAATATTCAGAATTACAGCACAGTGGATAATGATATGCGGCTCACAGTTTTCATACAGGGTGAAAGAAAGAAACCAAACAAAGTTTGTAGAGTGGCATTTGGCAGATCACATTTGTGTCATATAGCTCATTTATCATTAATGCTACACCGTGTTGTCAATCATCAGCACCTACTGTATGTGGTTCTCAACCTTTTCAGGCCGCGACCCCCCAAAATAATCATATTTGAACCGGGAACCCCCTTCCCTGACAAGCACTTGGAATTGTAGGAGACGAGGCATTACATTTTGTTTGACTCGGTTCCACAGATAAATAGTATGAAAATAGCAGATCTACAAGATCGATGTAGATCGGTTATTTTCAATTTCTTTGCCTCTTTCTTATATCATTTGACAATTTGGCCAATGTTTGACTAGTTTTTAACAGTATAGTTTGTGGATTACTTTTGATGTAATGGTATTTTCCTTTTTTTGGAGGTATTACAAAGGTCTTAAAAGTCCTTCGATTGTGACTTCACTGTCATCTGGGGACCCCCCCAGGTCCCAACCCACAGGTTGAGAACCACTGCTGGGCCCATGAGTTCACCTATAAGAGGAAATGTGATTTAGTCGGTTCGGCACAGTTCATTAAAGTTAATAACACATTGCTGTGTGGTTACGGTTCCTCACTGCTACACACACACACACTATAGTGACAATCACCCAGAGAAAGACTTTGGAACGGTGTGTACCGGTGTGCACTACCAGCATGACAACACAAGCTAATGTTACTGTACACCGCTTTATCCATACACTTAATCCTCAATTAATCCATTAAAGAATGGACACTTACAGTAGGATTTTGCTGTGTAGGCCAGTGTAACTTACTATAGGCCCCATTTTGCCAAATGGTTAATACTGCTTTTACCATTTTCACCATTTAGCATTTTCAATCCGAGTCGAAAACGAAGGTGACCAAAAGAGAGACTTGCAATTGTGGGTGGTTGTGGTTTTGTTTGTTTTGGGGTCCTCTGGCACCTTAGTAAAGTGGTTCTCAAACCTTTTTAAAGAGAAGGACCCTCAAATTGATACGCATTTGGCCGCGAACCCCCATCTGAAAAGGATTTTGTGCCAGGGGACCCCATACAAGATTTGTGTAGTTAAAATGTTTTTTTTTTATAGATCTACAAGCTCACAATGGGTCGTGAGCTTGTAGATCTATTTTCATTGGTTAGTTGTTATTCAAATTTTCAAATATGTATAGGGTTAAGGTGGTTAAACTGATTTGTATGCTATATTAACACATTTTGCTGGGGGCCCACTGGAACCCCCTAAAGGACCCCTGGGGGTCCCCAGAACCCACTGCCTTGGTACAGTATATTCATCAGGCATGAGTGTAATGTTCCCAGACTCTGCCTTAAAACCCATTAAAACCGGAAAAGCATCTGTCATTTTTGATTGTAGAGTTGGCTATTCAAAAATAGCAGATGTATAAGCTTGTAGCTATTTTAGATTTTTTTAAAACATCTTTAAAGTGTGAGAACTGCTAATTTTGAAGGCCTCAGGTTTTAATGGGTCAAAGGAGGCAAATGCTCCCAGACAGAAGCTGGCCCATTAAGAGCACGGTATAGGACAGCATGGTTGGAGTTGAAGTTCAAGTTAAGAACCATATCTACGGTTATCATTCTGTACATTTCACAGCTTCTCATGAAGAAACACAGTTTACAAACACAGCCTATATTCATTCACTGTTCCAAAATGACCGTGGGAAAATAACCACATTTTGGTTTAGAATATTATGAATCAGAGACTTTATGCTATGTTGGCTGTGTTACAATGCCTGACCTGTTGAATCAACAGCATAGAAAAGAGTGTGATAGTGTCACCAGAGATTTACAGGCTTAAACCAGTCTAAACGTTAGGAAAAAATGGGACTCTGAATTAAAGGAGTAGTTCACCCAAAAAAGTACTTATTTTTTATCAATTAGGGTGAACTACTCCTTTAACTCAAATGTCAAGACAATCATTTTTGAAAAGAATCATGCAAAACAAAATTGGGACATTGCTCATAAAGTTACAAAAAGGCTTCAGAGTATTAAAAAACCCATTAAGCAAGAAAATTAAAAGACTCATCTCGCTCACTCTATATCTCTTTTATAGCTAAAGTGGTCATTCACAGCAATAACAACGTTCTCAGCAAAATAACGGACCATTTCATTCATACGTTCGTTCGGTCATTCGTTCATTTCTTTATTTAGTCATGTTCAAATGCTATAATAATAATAGTACTGTAGGGCAAAGTGCATCGGTTCAATTCAAACCTTGTTGTCTCTAATGCATCGTAGAGTGGGCAGTTTGCCATCGTTATGATAGGAGCTACCGCCTGTCAAAACTATTAAAAAGAAACCACCCAAAAACAATCATGGAAACACATTCAGTATGACGCAAAAAAGATGTTAATTATGTACAAATCATTCAATGGTAAAAACTAAACTAAACACGCACACACACACGACACACACACACACACACATTCTCATGTCTATATGCACATTAGTGTGTAATCTATGCGTGTTCCAACACATTCACAAATACAACCAATTAATGGAGGAATGTTGTCATGTAAAGATGCTACTTTCAGCCACTAGGAGGTGGGGTTGAGCTTGTGGAGCCTACAGGGGACTATGGGAGTTGTAGTTCAGAGGAGGGGGAGAGGGGGGGGAGGGGGGATAACCTGCTGTTTTGAGCGTGTACATGTCTTCAGTAACAGTCCCCTGGTTGAAACAAGTTGAAGTTTTAAGGCAGAGTCTGACTGCAAGGACATTCCGGAAGGCTTCTCTCTGTCTTCTTTGCTGGTTTAGTTAAGCTCGCTGTAGTAGTGTTTGTTTGTTGGTTTGTTGTTGATCAGATCCAATTCTGAGCTATGGTGGTGGTGTGGTGGTGAGAAAAGGTCGCCACCTGCTGGTCAGCTGGTAAAATGACACCAGCGAGAGGAGGAGGAGGAGGAGGAGGAGAGTGGGATACAAGGGAAAGAGGAGAGGAGAGGTGAAAGTATAAGAGAATAGAGAGGAGAGGAGATAACCGGACGAGGGAGAGAGGAGAAAGGTAGTGCTATATTGCCTTTCCCCCAGTCCTGCCGTCTGTCCACTGCTCTCATCTAAATGGTAATGGTGTTAGGAGTTGGCATACTCAAGACCACATGACATGCTCTCATTAGATATAGATTATATGGCATTCAATGTCACAGACACCACATAGCTCAGCCAACTGATGATGACACTGTACAAACACATTCGCGCGAGCTAATAAATTACATACAACTGTGACGTGGTTATTGAAGATTATTTATCAACATGTTTTAAAATGTTAAACACAATGGTATTACAAGCAATTCATTTAAGTAATGTATGGAATTCACTTGTGGCCGCAGCCTGTTAATTGACGCTAATTGTGATCATGTAAGTTAATTGACTACGGTGAATGGTCCGTTTGAAATTGAAGGGTCAATTATAAAGAAGGACTGCAGCCTGCCAACGTACAGGTGCTGTCACTGACTTGGTGATTTAATTATATTTCTTTGGCTATTCAAAAATAGCATATATACAAGCTCATAGCGTGGCACTGAGTGCCGCGCTATGAGCTTGTAGATCTGCTATTTTTTTTAAGTGTGAAAATGTGTGCAAATCTTTTAATATATATATTTTTTAAGCGAACAGAAGCAAAGATTTGAGCATGGATTTGAGTTACAAATGTTCGCTTTAAAATATATAGATATATTCAAAGATTTGCACACATTTTCGTGATTTAAAAAAAATAGCAGATCTACAAGCTCATAGCTATGAGCTTGTAGATCTGCTATTTTTGAATAGCCAAAGACATCTAATGTGACACAGATGTGTTCCCGGATTGAATGGGTTAACTGGTGAGATCTCTAATAGACCTGTCATTTGAGATCATTAATGCTTGTTTTGTTTTTCTCGTGCTCTCCCAGGCTGAAATTTTAAACCCTTCAAAGTTTTGCTTCCTTGTTCATCTTTGGGTTTTAACCAGTGTTTTACTCCTTAATTTCTGATCCTACTCACTCGCTCCCACAAACACACACACACACACACACACACACACACACACACACACACAGGGTGGGTCCATGGTGTTACCGTCAAAGATGCCGTGTAATGAAACAGGATCACATTTAGGACACGTTTAAGAACACGCTACGTTCATGCTGTATGTACATGTAGGTGACACATTAGAGCAGGCATGAGGTGCAGAGTGGCGCAGGCAGGCAGGCAGACATCACCAACAGAGCACAGATACAGACAGCATGGAATATTATCTTGAGAGGAGCAACAATGTCGTTGTTAGTGGTAGTTTTAACATGCTGCCAGACAAACAGCATTATCAACCACAAAGGCATGCCCTGACATTTTTTTGTCAGCAAGTCTGTCTTCAACAGGTACTTGTCACAAGGGTAAACATACTATGTTTGTACTTCAATTACCGTAACTGGAAAAAAATGCCATGTTAGCGTACCTTGTTGAAACCCATGCTGGCTCCAAACTGCAAGTTGGCATGCTAGTTTCAAGTTTGTGGTAACCACTGGTTTAAATGAGGGATGCTGACATGGTTTAGTCAATGTTTTTCAAGGCAGCTGTGATGAAAGACAAACAGTACTGTTTTTACACACAATCTGACAGATGCCTGTTGAAGATATAAAAAAAAAAGGCCATGGCATACCTTCATCACGGAAATGGATGACACTGATTGATTGAATGGATGAAGCGGGGAGTTGCACCTGTCCTCCAACTGCTACAAAACTAATGCTGTTATACAGCCATCATAGACCTTTTCCTGCCTTTTATAAGATGGCTGCTGCTGCACCAAGAGGAATTGCTTGGAAAACGTTACAGCACTAATACAGGGTTATCGTAGGGTCCGACTTCTAAAATGGCTACCATTGTCTTTCCTGTTCCAAAATGTGTATTGACATCAGTGCTTGTTTTAGCAACAAACCTGTTCTCTCTCCCGCATACATTATGCGTGACCAAGCCCCGTATGGAGGTCTATGTCCTCAAGTTGTATTACCGGCCAGGGATGTATGAGCATGCAGACATGCAACCTGGCTCCAAAGCTTGCCTCTCTCTCTCTGTCTAGCCATTTCCCCCTCTCTCCCCCTCGGTTTCACTCTCATCTCTCTCCTTCCCTCCTCCCCTCTCTGTCAGCCACACCCCTATCTCAACCACCACCACCAATCAGCAATCAGCGTGAGCCCCTCCACCAGCCAACCAAATCAGCCTGGCCACCCTGCAGACCTCAGGAACCTGCAGTCACACAGGAGAAAGAGAATGTTACCAATAGCACACACACACACCCGATATGTCTGCTCACGCATGCACACACACACAACACTCAAATACATACTCGACAGCAGTGGTTCTCAAACTTTTTCATGCCAAGGACCCCCAAATTGATATGTATTTGGCCGCAGACCCCCATCTGAAAATATTTTGTGCCAGGGACCCCCCATACAAGATTTGTGTTCATTACAACGCGCCGCTAAGCGACTTGTTGTGATCTTGTAGATCGGCTCAAGTGGTTAGACTGAAATGAATGCAAAATTAACACATTTTGCTGGGAACCCCCTGGTACCCCCCCCCCCCCAAGGACCCCTGGGGGTCCCCGGACCCCACTTTGAGAACCAATGCTCTACACAGGCGCAAGTGTAAGGCATGTATAACATGACCGGCGATGTTTTAACAGTCGCGGAACACAGCCATTCCCCAAGAAGAGCGTATATATTTACTGGAACACATTACCAGAGATGAATAAATGCAGTTCTGGATGTAATATTTGTACAGAGGTACTGTCTAAGTAGTGCTGTCATTAAACACGTATCACATCATGTGGGTACAGACTACTCACTATCAGTTCACCTTTAATTACACTGGAATGTATGGAAGATATATGAAAAACTGTAAAATATCAATACATGTGTTGTGTACAACGCTCTCTGAATTGGTGGCTCTGTTTGAAAATGCACAGGTGAATGCCTACAGTAGGTCTGCCATGGAGTGAACCACAACGGAACCATCCACAACGCCAGAATTCCGATCGACGCCATTGGCTCATAACCAAAACGTTTGCATGCACGACTCAAAGAGTGAAACACAAACAATCAGAGAACTCATACAGGTATGACCGCGTGACAACAGACACGGTGCACTTGACAGTATACAGCAGATATTTTGGGCAGCGGACAAACACCACCAGATTTCTGGAACTACTTTTGAACAGCTGTACAAATTTTACTTAAACTATCGTAATGGCTTAAGTAGTCAGATTTAATTGTGATATCAATTAACTTAAGTTAACAGGCAGGGCTCTCAGCCCTGGGCCAACTAATAATTCCTATTAGTATATTTTACAGTGAACTACTCCAGAGCAGAGTATAGACTATATTCCTGATGGGTAATTTATACTTCGCCATACTACATGTCGCTTTACAACTTGGCTATAACCTGACCTACTGATGTACGACATGAACACTGTTTTAGCATGTATCGGAAGAAAACCATAACATACATTTTTCATCCTGCTCTTCTCAAATAGAATGGGATGGCGTCATAATTTAATCGGATCAAAATTAAGTAGTGTTGTTCTACATGTAGTGAATAACAGGAATAACAGACAGGTATGCACACACGTGTGCACCACACACACACACACACACACACACACACACACACACAGATAGATACATCCGCTCATGTCTTCACTGTATTGATCCAATGAGCCTAACATCAGGGAGTGGAACATCTCTCCCACTAAAAACAAAACGTTTACAAAAAAAAAGAAAAAATAATTTGACACAAAAAAAAAAAAAAGAGTAAAAACAAACAATACACTGCTGTTGAAACATTAAATAAAATCTTCTAAAATGTCTTGATCGATAGATAGGAGGTGTGGCTTTTATACAAGCAGCTCCGACGAGCGGCAGGAACACCTCATAAGATACATAGTCATTCAAACACTGTCAAGAGTGGTTGTCGTTCTGGTTGTCCGTGTGCTCACACACACACACACACACAAACGCGCACACACACACACACACACACACTCGCGCACGCACACACACACACACACGTTCCACAGAGAGGAAGAGGGGTGAGAGCAAAAGGGAATGCGGAGTTGGATGGTTAGAACCAGTGGTGGAAAAAGTACTTAAATGTTTTACTTAAGTAAAAGTATCAATACTGCAATGTAGAAGTACTCTGTTACAAGTAAAAGTCCGGAATTCAAAATTTACTTGAGTAAAAGTACAAAGGTATTGGTATCAAAATGTACTTAAAGGTAGGGTAAGTGATATTTTTTGGCACATATATACTATATATGTTTTTGTTAAAAGGTTAAAGTACTATATTCTGATAGTAATCATTGCTACAGAGCGTTTGTTCGGTCACAGGGGTCTCTCCAGCTCTTTAGTAAACAGAACTGAAAATGCATTTTCTGTTTAATAAAGAGCTGGAGAGACATGGAGACTCCTTTTACTGAACAAACACTCTATAGCAATGAGTACTATCAGGATATAGAGCTATTTAACACTTATTTTAACCAAAGTAAATCACTTACCCTACCTTTAAAGTACCAAAAGTAAAACTGCTAAAACGTTTGAAAATAGCAGATCTACAAGCTCCCAACGCGTCGCGATGCAACGCGTTGTGAGCTTGTAGATCGGCTATTTTCAAATAGCTTAGGTATAAAATAGGGCTAAAGTGGTTAATGTATGTTTTATAACGTAATAATTTATATCTGCAAAGTACGGTAACTAGTAACTAAAGTTTTCAAATAATTTAAAAAAAAGTACAACATTTGCCTCCGAGATGTAGCGGAGTAGAAAGTAAAAAGTATAGACAATTGGAAATACTCCAGTAAAGTAAAAAAAAGTACCTCAAAATTGTACTTAACACATCAGGTGCCAGCATTTTTTCATAACAACTTACGTTGGGTGCCAGCATTCTCCCCATTGACTGCGCTTTGCTGTTTAAAGCTCTAGACTCCACGAGGAGCAAATCCATGTAAAAAAAAACATCCATTCATGTTGCGCGATGACCCTGGCTACAGCCTGGAACGATAACATTTCACTCGCGAGTTACAATGGGGGGGGATCGCGCATCGCGCATGACCGGTTTTCCCCACCGGAAACAGATTCGGAGATATAGGTGTTTTAAAGAAGGAAATAGACAGGAAGTGGATGGGAGCCATGTTTTTTTTTCCGGTGATCTATCTGGCCTATCCTTCTCAAGATCACAATGGGTACTCCCAGAGCTGCTCTAGCCCCGCCCGTGTGGAGAAAAACGAAAAAAACAAAAAGACATATTTCACGGTCTGGACCGTGTTCGGCACCGGACCGCTACTCTGCGCAAACACGGTTCAGACCGTGTTTGGCACCCGATGTGTTAAGTACAAGTACTTGAGGAAATGTACTTAAGTTACTTTACACCACTGGTTGTAACAATGGAGCGATAGGAGGATGGAGAAAAGCATGGTGAGGGGGGGGGTAGTGGGGGAGGGGGGGTGCAAGGGGTTGAATGGCAGACAGGTGAATGTCCATGCAGTTTATTAATCCGGGCGCTGTATCTCCTCCCCCCTTTCCAGTGTGTTATAACTCAGACAGGAAGAGGAAGGAGAGGTTTAGGAAAGAGAGAGAGAGGCGGATGGATGGATGGATGGATGAATGAATGGACAGCAGGTGTGTGGTTGGTGTGCAGCACAGTAGTAGCTTCAGATGTACGTGACAGCACCTTTGCTGTTTTTCTCCATGGTGATCTCTACGTAGGAGGAGGGCACGTAGCCCTCCTGTCCGCCCTGCTTCCTGGCCCGGGTCCAGCCGTCTCCTTTGTCCTCCTCGATGATGTACAGCACCTGCGTTAGACAACAACAACAACAACAAGAGTCAGGGTGATTGGTTTACTCAGCCTGATGCAGGGCGTCACGCCAGCACACAAACACAAACATCCGATACACAGTCAAATCCACATGTGTACAAGTGTACCTAAATAGGCTCTTTGCACAGCAGCCATATTGGAATGAAATTGGGCCTCTTCCTTTCTTCCTTCACAGGGGTTACCAATGATACTAATGAAGGCTCTTGTTCCATTCAGAGCCATATAAGTTGCGTCACCTCCGTTCACTTCATGGGGCCAGTCTTCTACAGAGCCTTCTATTGGTGAATAGCGACAAAGCCCTGAACCGGAAGTTTACGGAATGCACTGGAGTCTATGAGCGTTTGTCACTATTTCGAGTTCACATGAAACCACGTGACCGGTGCTGTTTTCTGCCCCCGAGGTGACGCAACTCTCTAATGGCTCTGGTTTAATTCTGGTCAAACAGAGTCAGGGTGCTGATATTGTGCATGTTGGCTCACTGAAAACAATCTGCTACGCCAGTGAGTCTCAAAGTGTGGTCCAGGGACCCTCATGGTTTGTATGTAACTGAATTGTTATGGAAACGATAAATGAGAGAATTAAAAGATGGGTTAAAAGACACTCACCTCGTCCTCTGCCATCACCAACGTCCCCTCGTTCTGACCTGGAAATCAGTGAAACCACAGCGAGTGAGTCCACGTGTCATTATAACAATACACAGTATTTATGACTCCTTCCCGGAAATGAAGTTTGGTGGGAACAGAATGCTGAGAAACCGAACGAACGCGTTCCATTACCGGTGTTTATCTTGGCGGTGGATGAGCGTCAGTGAATGATGATGAAAACAAATAGCGGAGATCCAGGTGACTGAATCGAATCACTCAAACCGTATAAAACAAAGTTGTCTGTAGAGAACTTTGTTTGGTTTCAGCAAGCTTAAGTAAAAGTACCAATACTGCAATATAAAAATACTCTGTTACAAGTAAAAGTCCAGAATAAAAAATGTACTTGAGTAAAAGTACAAAAGTATTGGCATCAAAATGTACAAAATGTAAATATTTGAAAATAGCCGATCTACAAGCTCACAACGCGTCACGCTGCGACGCGTTGTGAGCTTGTAGATCTGCTATTTTCAAATAGCCTAGGTATAAAATAGGGCTAAAGTGGTTAATGTATGTTTCATTATATCATAATTTACATCTGAAAAGTAACTAGTAACTAAAGTTTTCAAGTAAATGTAGTGGAGTAAAAGTACAATATTTGCCTCTGAGATGTAGTGGAGTAGAAGTAAAAGTAATGGAAATTGAAAATACTCAAGTAAAGTACAAATACCTCAAAATTGTACTTAAGTACAGTACTTAAGTAAATGTACTTAGTTACTTTCCACCACTGTTTATGGATAGGACAGTAGGCTGACAGGAAATGGGGAGAGAGATGGGGAGTGACACGAAGCAAAGGCCATCGTGGATCGGGACTCGAACCCGCGACGCGCTGTCACCCTACACTGAGCCTATAGGTGCCTGGACCGCTACGCCAGTGGTCCAGGCCAAGCCAAATCTTTTTTTTACTTCTTTTGAAGCTTTACTGTATGTATGCGTGATGCTGGGTTGTTATATATCGTCGCTGTTGGGTGGAAAACCTCATTATGTCCAAAAATGTTACTTTTCAGGATTCAAAAGTAGCAGATCTACAAGCTCAAAACGTGTGTCACTTCGCATTTTCGAGCTTGTGGATCTGCTACTTTCGATGCTTTTTTGTGATCAAGTAGGACACTAATTTACGAGAAAACACCAAAAGTTAAAATATGGAAAAAGGAGGTTTCTGCCTGACAGACATACCCATTCCTAATAGTTTTGCATCTGAATAATATGCTCCGTTTAGTTTGTTTGTTCGTATTTTAACCCTTTAAGACCTGAGGCGATTCTTAACTCATTGAGTGCCATTAACGTGTTTCACGTGTTTTACCGCTATGGTGCAACGTGCCATTAAAAATGTTTTCTAAATCCTAACAATTTTTTTTGAAAAATAAATAAATAATAATAATAATAATCTAGATTTTTCAAAAATAGCAGATCTACAAGCTCATAGCGCGGCACTCGGTGCCGCGCTATGAGCTTGTATATCTGCTATTTTTGTTTTTGAATAGCCAAATAAATCTAAAGTGACACAGATGCGTTCCAGGTCTTAATGGGTTAAATCGCGATCGATCGCGATCGATCACAACGTTGCGACGACGGCACAGAGCGAGTTTCCTCACCGTCGAAGGAGTACAGCGCCTTGCAGTGTCCGATGACGGGAAGAGGCTCGTCGTCGTCGAACTCGTCGTCAAATTCGTGCGGGTCGGCGTGGGGGGGTCCGTGCTGCGGGGGCGCGTGGTGCTCCTGACTGGTGGTGTCGTCTGTGTAGCTGCCCTCAGGACTAAAGGAATGGAGAGAGAGAGAGAGAGAGAGAGAGAGGGAGGGGGACGAGAAGGCAGCAGGATTAAATCAACACTTGTTTCATCATCATAAACCTTTATGTCACCTTGAGGAATGACCCTCATTCCTCAAGGTAATAATGCTAAACTCCTCCCTCCAAGGCAAAACCACCCCCCCAGAGGGGTGTGGCTTTGATGGGTACCTGACAGGTACTGATCTAGTGGGTACCCAACGTGATGATCTCAACTGGCTACCACTGTATCTATGTAGTTATAAAATATATATATATATCATAAAAAAATTAAATGCACAGGATATCATTATGCAAAAAAAAGAGTAATAATAAGAAAATCAAACAACTTTATGAATGGACTTTGTTATTTCCGTGTGTGTGTGCAGTGATGGATTTTTTTTTGTACTTAAGTAAAAGTATCAATACTGCAATGTGTGTTACAAGTAAAAGTCCGGAATTCAAAATGTACTTGAGTAAAAGTACAAAAGTATTGTTATCAAAATGTACTTAAAGTACCAAAAGTAGAAAGTACTCATTATGCAGAATGTCCCATTTTTTCAAATGTATAAAATGCATTAAAATCTTTTGAAAATAGCAGATCTACAAGGTCACAATGTGTCGCATGGCGACGCATTGTGAGCTTGTAGATCTGCTATTTTCAAATGGACGAAATGTATACAGGGCTGAAGTTGTTTTGTAATAATAATCAAAATCTACAAAGTAACTAGTAACTAAAGTTTCAAATACATTACATACAATTGCCTCTGAGATGTAGTGGAGTAGAAGTAAAAGTACTGAAAACTGGAAATATTCCAGTAAAGTAAAAAATACCTCAAAATTGTACTTATGTACAGTACTTGAGTACATGTACTTAGTTACTTTACACCACTGTGTGTGTGTGTGTGTGTGTGTGTGTGTGTGTGTGTGTGTGTGTGTGTGTGTGTGTGTGTGTGTGTGTGTGTGTGTGTGTGTGTGTGTGTGTGTGTGTGTGTGTGTGTGTGTGTGTGTGTGTACCTCTCTCTGCCTTGAGGGGTGTGTTGGTGGTTGTCTGCACTGTGTCTTCTGTCTCCTCTGGAGCTCTGCTTTCCCTCTACCTCCGATAGCCAGGACTGGGGGGGGGGGGGTGAAAGGACAGACAGAGATGAAAACATTACACTGCAAAAACACAGCAAACCGTATGGTGTAACTGGACGGTGCAATCAGTGCCACTGCACCAACTATCAGGACTAGTCACCTATAAAATGTCAGAAAGTGTGCACTAACTGTGGGCTAATCTGTGGCCACTGAATGATAGCGTAATGGAGTGATAATTGTATTAACCCATTAAGACCTGAGGCGATTCTTAATTTTTTTTTCTAAATCCTAACAGTTTTTTTAAAATAATGTAAAAAATATTTTTTCACGATTTTTCAAAAATAGCAGATCTACAAGCTCGTACGGTGCCGCGCTATGAGCTTGTAGATCTGCTATTTTTGAATAGCCAAAGAAATCTAAAATGACACAGATGCGTCCCAGGTATTAATGGGTTAATGCAAGCGATTGTGTGACCAGATGCAGTTATGTTTCATATTGTGTAAGCCTACTGTGCTTTTTTGGCAGCTATTAGTTCAATGTTTGCTTTTATCTACAAACTGATGAGTAAACTGCCTTTGTGTTTTTTTCTTGGTTTGAGAACATTAGCCATAAATTGCTGATCTACATGCTCACAAAGCTTCGGAGATATAGGTGTTGAGGGAGAAAAAAAAGAAGTTTAATCTGAAACATAATTTTATACATTATAGAGGGGGTCCCTGCTTCATCTCTCTCTCAGCAAGGGGGTCCTTGGCCCGAAAAACGCTGAAGAACCCTGTATTAAGTCTGTACTTGTAGTTACTGCAGTTGACCAGCAGGGGGCTCTAATCCTGCATGCTCCATCAAAGACCCACGCACCAGTCAGACTCGGGGTGCAACAGAGGTCAAGATAATACTTCTCAATTATCAGGTTAACTGGAAGAAGAAAAGGGGGCTTGGACAGCCTTCCTCTTTGTAACCTCCCTGTTATTCGTCCATCCATCCATCCTCCCTTTTGTATTTTAGATTGCTTGTTGTTCCATACTGTAGCACTTGGTTTAGTTTATTTACAGCGGTTTCCAACCTTTTCTGGATCAGGGTTCGACGTCCGATCACTTCACACGGCAGCCGAACGTACAGTTCTTCACCTTAACCTCCCTCTATCCTACAACGTGGCTCGCTTTATCTATCCCTCCCTTCGTCACCACCCTCCTCCCACCCCCCCACCCGCCAGCCCGCCCGCCATCCTTTCCTACCTCATTTTTGTGTATTTCAGAGCGTAGTTTCTCCATATTACACATGGTCTCTGATATTTTAGGCTGCAGGCTGCTGGGGTCTCCCATCTGGGGGTTCTTCTCATAGACGTCCTTCATCTTGTTCAGGGCATCTCTGAGAGACACACACACACACACACACACACACACGCACGTGCACGCACACACACGCACACGCACACGCACACACACACACACAAATGTGACCAACTGCAGGTTTTTTTTAGGCCACGTTGTCCTTCAAAATGCTGCACCAAACGCAGCAGGATTTCAGTGTGCCTGACCTCTTTCTAGAGCTCTTCACTGAGGAGTGCTGCTTGATGGGCGGTTGGCATTACGCAGAGGGATTGAGGCGAGTTTTAAGGGCCCGAAATAAATAGACCCAACAACAGCGGGGATTCCAAGCGGCACAGGTTGCCAAAAATTGGAATTCCAATTTTCCTTTATATTACCCTAATATATGACTGATTATTGATGATGATTGAGATGAAAAAGTTTGAGAACCACTGATATCATAGCAACATACGGTTTTCAGAAAACTGTAAGGATTTAGAAGACATTTGTAGATGCGTTCCCGGATTGATTGGGAGGTACTGCAGGCAGTTATGCTTAGGACTCTTTTTTTAACGGAGGACATTTAATACCTCTGATCCATCTCCTTCTTGAGCTCCTTGCCGAGTTCATCGATCCTCTGCTCCAGTCTTTTCCTCCTCTGCTCCGGAGGCAGATGGCTGAAATCCTCCAGGGAAGGGGCCTGGTGGGGGAGAAGAGAAGACATTGCAGTAGGGTTCTTCTTCACACCCACCCACACACTGCACAAACTCTCATAGGCCATGCCTAATCAGAGAGGGAGTGCAAAAGGATATACTGTATACCCAGTGTTTTCCCCACCAGAAATGCGTCTTTGTAGCCTGGAAGGGGTTTTCTCTGACACAGCATTTATATCATGTGACTCCAGTACTTTATGTCATTGAACCACATGAACCCTAGCGTTCCTCTTCTGTGAAAATACCAGGTATACAAGCTACACGTGTCGCAGCGTGACACTTTGTGAGCTTGTAGCTATTGGCTATCTTTGGTGAAGAGATTTGGTGTGGACGGGGGGGGGGGGGGGTGGGGGGGAGGAGGGGACCAAGTATAGCCTCCTGAGGGACCCCCGGACAAAGTATATAGGGTTCATGTGGTTAACCCATTAAGACCGGGAACGCATCTGTGTCATTTTTTGATTTCTTTGGCTATTCAAAAACAGCAGATATACAAGCTCATAGTGCGGCACCGAGTGTGTGTGCAAATCTTTGAATATATATATTTTTTTAAAGCAAACACTTGTAACTCAAATCTTTGCTTCTGGGGGATTCTACAAAAGTCATCTAAAATATATATTTTTAACGTATGTTGCTATAACATCAGTGGTTTTCGAACTTTTTCATTTCAAGGACCCCCAAAATTATATTTATTTGGCCGCGGACCCCATCTCAAAATATTTCGTTCCAGGGACCCCCCAGAAGCAAAGATTTGGGTTAAATGTTCGCTTTAAAAACTATATATATATATATATTCAAAGATTTGCACACATTTTCAAGATTTTTTTAAAAATTGCAGATCTACATGAGCTTGTATATCTGCTATTTTTGAATAGCCAAAGAAATCTAAAAATGACACATATACGTTCCGGGTCTTAATGGGTTAAATGCTTTGAGGCAGGATGACAACTCCTTGCTAGGTCAGTTCAGACAATTCAGTGTTAATGCGAAGCTGCACTCTGGTAGATCCTTGTACTGCTACCTGGTCATGATATAATACTGTAATTCCAAATACTGTTGATCATCTTTATCTTTTGCGTCTGTGAAAGAGGAGCTGATAGTAGGGATTCTATTCAATCTCATTGTATGAAGAAAGAGAATCACACTTTCAGCACCTAAATGAACATGTGTATTATGACAAAACATAAAAATAATTGTCATGGTGCTTAATTTTGGGAAGGAAAAATGGCTGTATTCATGCTATATTACTTTGACGGAAGTTCTCTAGCACAACAAAAAAATCGATGATGTCACCAATATTGGTGTAACACAAGCACCTCCGTTGTGTTACTCGTTTTATTATTAGCAGCAGAATACACTTTGTCTAGTGTTCCTTTATGTGCTAATTGATTTTGAGAACTGTCACGTTATATACAACGAGAGTGAAATTAATTGCCATTTCCGGTCACGTGCTCACAGATCACAGAATCAACAGATAAAAATGAAAACGATATGTTGACTTATATCATGTCCAAGTACACACACACCACACTAACTCACCTCTGCCTCAGAGGTGAGTTAGTGTGGTGTGTGTGCGTCTTTTAGCTTTAAAACAAACCTCAGAAAATCTAAAAGTACCCAATGAAGAGACACCGTTTTGGAGCTCCTTTAGAGAAAATTGTCTGTCAGTCTGAAGTGAGGATGTAACCTATTCTAACCAGTTTTGGAGGGCAAATAGTTAAGTACCACTAACGGTTTCACACTACTGTAGGTACTATGGGGAGTTATAGGGTCTACGGGTTATAGGGTTGACTCGATTGGCTAATTGGCTATAATGGGGAAACATGCACTTACTGGGTCTAAATACAGGATTATAACACTTCTCGCACACACACACACAAACACACTTACCATCTTGACTGACCACTGAGCAGTAATGTGTCAACCATGCCAGGCAAAGAGACAGACAATATGGACAGCATGTTAGAGGTCAGTATGTCGGCCAGCCAGGAGTGCCAGCATATTAATTAGCACATCAAACATCAACACGCCTGCCAGTCACCCAGTAAAGAAAGCCATCCAGCTACTAATAAGCCAAAACAACCGGTTAAACAGTAGTATGTTAACCCCTTAAGACCGGGAACGCATCTGTGTGTCATTTTTAAGATTCCTTTGGGCTATTCAAAAAATAGCAGATATACAAGCTCATAGCACGGCACCGAGTGCCGCGCTACAGGCTTGTAGATCTGCTATTTTAGAACAATTTTGAATATATATTTTAACTCAAATCTTTGCTTCTGGGGGATTCTACAAATGTCTTCTAAATCCTAACAGTTTTTTTTTTTAAACGTATGTTGCTATAATATCAGTGGTTCTCAAACGTTTTCATGTCAAGGACCCCCAAAATTATATGCATTTGGCCGCGTAACCCCCATCTGAAAATATTTTGTTCCAGGGACCGCCCCAGAAGCAAAGATTTTAATTAAAAATGTTCTCTTTTAAAATAATAAAAATAAATAGCAGATCTACAAGCTCATAGCGCGGCACTCGGTGCCGCGCTATGAGCTTGTATATCTGCTATTTTTGAATAGCCCAAAGTATAAGATAATGGTTAAAAGTGGTTACACAGATGCTTTCCTGGTCTTAATGGGTTAAGCCAGCCAGTGCGGTAGGTAGGCACAACAATGTCAGCCAGTGCCAGCCCTTACAGTCAGGATGTCAGCCAACCAGCCATCTTACTCAGCCAGGCCAGTTCTTCTCTCTGAGTGCCATTAGACAGATTAAATCTACTATATGACTGATCACATATAGTAGGTCTGACAGGATTGATATGACTTTGAGCAAACAACAACGGTTTGAGCCTTGGAACTGAGCTGGGGGGGGGTGTGACATTGAGTAGTTGGTGTTAAAAACTGTCCGGCAGGCGGACAGCTCTGTTTCACAGCAAACTGACACATCATTAGCAGAGCCATGTTAAAACACACACTCGCACACCCCTGCACACACACACACACACAGAATTGCAGACTAGCGTCAAAACCAAACCTGGTTTTCTCGCCCCACACACTGCTGAAATGTCAGTGTCAAGCAGTGTTGACTTCGTCGACTAAAACGACGACGAAAAATGTTCGTCGACTACCTTATTTCACTGACAAAAATGAAATAAAAACTAAGCTACGATAACTAAAACTAAGACTAAATTTAATATTCACAATTTCGTCAACAAATAAAAAGTAGACTAAAATGTTAGGGAGGGACTTCCAGTAGTCATTTTATGTTCGGTTGCGCTCAGGTGTTGCGCTCTGAAAATAGCAGATCTACAAGCTCACACAACGCGTCGCAGCTTGCAGATCGGGCTATTATCAGCATGAAACCAAGTGTAAAATCAGCCATTAAGACGCCACCAAGGCAACGACGAAATACATTTTAAGTCGACTAAATCAACTGTAGATTTAGTCGACCATATAATCCTATGATATTTAGTCGACTAAAACTAGACAAAAACTAAAACGTTTCAGATGACTAAAATATGACTAAAACTAAATGGAAATGTAGTCAAAAGACTATGACTAAAACCAACATTTGCTGTCAAAATCAACACTGACCCCAAGCACCCCCCCCCCCCCTGAAATCCACCACATCAAACCAAGGTAAAAACACAGCACACATCATCAAAAAACACACACTGCACACACTGTCCATCAGCTAGGATCCCTATAGTCCTGTGATTGGAACACAAAGCGTGTCTGATTCTAAAGCAGGTCAGAGAGGACAGGGTCAGAGAGACAGGTCAGAGAGGACAGGGTCAGAGAGACAGGGTCAGAGAGACAGGGTCAGAGAGGGAAAGGGGAAATGAGGGAGAGAGAGAGAGAGAATGAGAGAGAAAGTCAGAGAAAGGGCAGCGAGAAATGGACGAGAAACAAAGAAAGGGACTTTAACCCATTCAAATCCGGGGGAACGCAACTCGTGTCATTTTTAGATTTCTTTGGCTATTCAAAAATAGCAGATATACAAGCTCATAGCGCGGCACCGAGTGCCGCGCTATGAGCTTGTATATATGCTATTTTTTTGAAAAATCTTGAATATTTTGTGCAAATCTTTAAATATATATATTTTTTAAAGCGAACATTTGTAAAATATTTTTGTTCCAGGGACCTCCAGAAGCAAATATTTGAGTTACAACAAGATTGGCACACATTTTCACGATTTTTCAAAAATAGCAGATCTACAAGCTCATAGCGCGGCACGAGTGCCGCGCTATGAGCTTGTAGATCTGCTATTTTTGAATAGCTAAATCTAAAATGACACAGATGCATCCCCGGACTGAATGGGTTAAGACTAAAAACGGGGGCGAGAGAGAGAGAGAGAGAGAGAGAGAAAAAAATCACTTCAATCCGTTTCACTCTAACACCTTAATCGGCCGGGCTCACCCCTCTCCTCAGGACCCTGAAAGATGGAATTCTGGGTACTGTAGTCTTTATCTCCGACAGACAGTAGCCTACGGGGTCGGTGCTGAACCGAGGGGGAGAGGGGACGTACGTGGTGGCAGGTCGAGGGCGGCGGTGGTGGCGAGGGTGGGAGGAGGAAGAGGAGGAGGGGGGAGGTGGAGGGGGGGCGGGAGGAGCGGAGAAAGGGTACTGGTATAGCAGCGGGGGTGAAGAGAGGATACAAGGGGGAAGGTCAGAAGAACCACATACTGTATGAATTGGATTTCATTTGCTCTCTCTCCCTCTCTCTCTCTTTCATCCTCTCTGCAATGACATCACCGCCATTGCAAATTCGGCTCTCTGGTTCATGAGTTTAAGAGGGAGCGGTTCATTTTGGTCAATATTGATTGGACACGTGTCTCAGCTGTCCCAATGACATCATCTTTTTTTGCATGAACAAGCAGCAGTCCCATAAGACCTCTCTCTGGAACAGAAGCTTTTAGGGATGAGAAATACTACTACTACTGTAGGCTATATATATATAAACTGTTTATACAATGTAATTTCATTAAAACTATACACAGTAATATGCTTGCATGTTGATTTAAATTGGACAGTGCAACAAAAAAAAAAGGACAAGTTCCTTGTTACTCGGCGAACAGTCACATGATGGTATAGTTAATGATTGACCGACAGCCTTTATGGAGAGGGGCCAAGGTCCACTCCGTGCATCCGGGTAAAGGCTAGGTTTGCTCTGGCCTATATTATTATCATCACACACACACACAGTATAAATCACAGGACCGGCTAAAACCCTGCCACAGAACACTGACAGAGCACACAATTGCAGGGGGAAAAAAAAAAGAGGAAATAAAAGAAAAATATGTGAAAGCACTTTTCTCCATAAAGAAAGGGTTGCGGGTGACGTGTGGAATGCGAAAGACAGGAAGTTGTTGTATAGTTTACGTCCTCCTGCGTTTGTTACACCTAATTTAAACCACGGATTATAAATCAGGCTTTAGGTACTGTAGTATACATAGGAAAGACAGAAAAGGTCATGTTGTTGCGTGTTCCGACCATATTCACACGGGGGCCCTTTTCCCTCTTAAAGCATACACCTACTCCCCCCCCCCGAGTATGACGTAAGAGCAAAATGGCCACCATGTGGATATGGTAAAAATTTGAGTGTACGGCTTAGCAGTGTTGATTTCGTCGACTAAAACTATGACGAAAAATGTTCGTCGACTACCTTTTTTCACTGATGAAAACTAGATAAAAACGAAATAAAAATCTAGCTACGATGACTAAAACTAAGACTAAATATACTGACAATTTCGTCAACAAATAAAAACTAGACTAAAAGGAGATCCAGTAGAACTAAGACGAGTCATTTTATCTTTGGTGTCAGGTGTTGTGCTCTGAAAATAGCCGATCTACAAGCTCACAATGCGACGCGTTGTGAGCTTGTAGATCGGCTATTTTCAGCATGCAACCAGGTGTAAAATCAACCATTACAACGCCATCAAGGCACCGCCAACATACATTTTAGTCGACTAAATCAACTGTAGTTTTAGTCGACTAAAAATCTTATTTAGTCGACTAAAACTAGACAAAAACTAAACATTTCAGATGACTAAAATATGACTAAAAAACTAAATGGAATTTGATTCAAAAGACTATGACTAAAACTAAATAAAGATTTGCTGTCAAAATCAACACTACGGCTTAGCCTTTTTGAGTCAGCAGGTGACCCCCCCCCCCGTCCGTACCTTGGGTTTCTTTCCAAACAGCCAGAGTTTGTTCTTGGCTTTGCCCATGGAGTGTTTGGGGTCGGTTCGGGGCCCGGGCGTGCCCCCACCCCCACCACCACCATCTCTTTCCCCTTTGGACGTGGTGCTGATGGTCCCGTCCGAACCGGTTCTGCTGAGATTCTGACTGAAGTCCTCGAAGGGGAAATCACCCGGCGGCTCGAAGCCCGACTTGAAGGACTCCACCACGATGACGGAATCCTGTTGGAAGAGGTGCGGGTGTCAGGACAATACAGACCAAACAAATGCACAGACACAGGGTAAAGAAACATTATCAAAAGCCTGCCTTCCTGTCTTCCTCCCTCCCTCCCTCCCTTTCCTTCCTTCCTTCGGTACAGGTTCAAATGACAGCGTTAAAGGAGAATTCCGGACATTTTAAGTGTTGTCTTTGATGTGTCGTTACTCACCTACCGACGTAAAAAGTGGCATTGTTTTTTTCCAGAGATTCCCCTGTCGTCATTTTTTCAACCCCCTCCGTTGTCATAATGGGAGCGCGTGGCTTAGGGAAATTCGTCTATTATAACCGATGCAAAGTTATTTTTTTCTCTACTAGTACTCATTGTAGAGTCTCATGATAGTCAAACATGCGCTGAAAGTTCCTGAGAGGCTAGCGCTACTGCCGAACGATTTAACACTGGTTGCTTGTTTCTCTCCAGAATCTGGCAACTTGGTGTTGCCAGGTAGAGGAATTCTCCTTTAACACCTTTACCGCCGGGCCCGTAGTTCTACGGGCCGTTAAATCCAACGGTTAAGCGCCGAGCCCGTAGTCCTACGGGCTGCGGTCTTTTCGCGCATGCGCGGTCCGGGTGCACTTTCGGAATTTTTTTGATCCACTTCCGTTTCCGGTTTGATGACAGGAAATAGAATTATTTGGGATCCGGTTTCGACGATCACGCCCGCTCCCATTCTACAGACGAAACTGAAACTCAATTCTCTTCCTGTAGTTTTTTCTCCTCGCATTTCACTGTTTAACGTAATCCGCTCTAACTACAGTCATGGAAGTCCGTTTGACATGCGGTCTTCACTGGGAGATACAGGGAGATCTCGCGGATGTAAACAGACCGTTCACGGCTCAATCTTAAGGATTTTAACAAGATCTATGGCGACATGAAAAAAACAAAAAAACAACAAAAACACCTTGGCACTGGTGAGTACATTATGAGATTAACCTCTGGCGGTGGATGTGTTAAAGGGATAGTTCACCCCAAAAAAATACTTTTTTTCTATCGATGAGTCACCCCATGGAGACTTGAATTCATGGATATTTTTTTAGTTTTTTGTCCGATTCCTAAGCCAATAATTTGATGACCAGCGGACCGGTAGGCAGCGGTTCCGGTAGGAGACACAAAGGAGACTCTTTGTGTCTCCTACCGGAACCGCTGCTGGTCATCAAATTATTGGCTTAGGAATGTGACAAAAAAAAACAAAATAACCATGAATTCAAGTCTCCATGGGGTGACTAAAAGTAATTTTTGGGGGTGAACTATCCCTTTAACTTCTCTCAGACTCCATCTCTTTTCTCCCCTTTCCTTTTTCCCCCTGCACTCACACATCCTTTCCTTTCTCGTCTTTCTTTCCCCCTCTATACTTACTTTCCGATCGTCGACGGCTTTGGCGGCGGTCACCATGCCCTCCAGGCATTTGGAGATGATGGGGATGACTCTTCTCTCCACCTCGGCGAAGCTCCGAAACGTCTCTCCAATTTTGACCGTCCGACGCTGGTCCATGTCCTGCAGGTTCTGTAGCACAAAAAAAAACTCGGAATCAACACCGGCTACTACTAGCAAAACGCCAGGTTAACTTAACCCATTAAGGCCTGAGGATCCGATTCTACAAAATGTCTTCTAAATCCTAACAGTTTAAAAAAAAAAAACATGTTGCTATGTCAGTGGTTCTCAAACTTTTTCATGTCAAAGACCTCAAAATGTATATGTATTTGGCAGCAGACCCCCATCTCAAAATATTTTGTTCCAGGGATCCCCCAGAAGCAAAGATTTGAGTTACAAATGTTCACTTAAAAAATATATATATATATTCAAAGATTTTCACAAATTTTCTCGCTTTTTCAAAAATAGCAGATATACAAGCTCGTAGCGCGGCACTCGGTGCCGCGCTACGAGCTTGTATATCTGCTATTTTTGAATAGCCAAAGTGTAAAATAATGCTTTTTAGCTCAAAGTACGTCTCTTAGCAGTGCTAGCTCTTTTGTCTGGTAACCAACTATAGTGGGTATTGTATTGGCCTCTTTGGCACGTGGCCAATGTGGTTTGATTACACTATATAATGAAAACAAAACGAACACTTAGTCGGCTAAAAAATATAATTAGCTGAATTGGGCGGTTAATGAAAAAAGGGACAGGGGGAAGGTTTTGATTTGATTGGATGGGATCCGTTGAGGATAAGGTCTGGCAGTAGCAACGCAAATGTTAAGGGTTTCCACTGGTGTAAAATAAGTACATTTACTCAAGTACTGTACTTAAGTCACATTTTGAGGTATTTTTACTTTACTGGAGTATTTCCAATTTTCAGTACTTTTACTTCTACTCCGCTACATCTCAGAGGCAAATATTGTACATTAGTTACTAGTTACTTTGTAGATTTGTATTATTATTACAAAACATACATTAACCACTTCAGCCCTATATACATTTAGGCCATTTGAAAATAGCAGATCTACAAGCTCACAATGCGACGCATTGTGAGCTTGTAGATCTGCTATTTTCAAAAGATTTTTATACATTTTGTACATTTGAAAACGTGTGACATTTTTTACTTTTGGTACTTTAAGTAAATGTTTGTACCAATACTTTGGCACTTTTACTCAAGTACATTTTGAATTCTGGATTTTACTTTTTTACTTGTAAATATTTCTACATTAGTAGAAGTATTTAGCAGTATCGATACTTTCACTTGAGTAAAAAATGGGAGTACTTCTTCCACCACTGAGGGAAGAAGAAGTTTCAATTTCTGCACAGCTCAGTGGGTTCATTTGTGTTGGTTTACCTTGAAGATGTGTGGTATGGCGTTGTTGAAGTGTTTCCACTGTTCTGCATTGAAGTTCTGGAGCTGGGCAGCGTACTCGTTCTTACTCTCGTCCGCCATGTGAGTTCGCAGATAAAATTGAGATTTGGCCTGAACAAAAACACAAACAATACAGCCGTTTATATTAGGAAAGTATTATCCCCCCCCCAGCATTTACTAAATGTGGTTGATGACGATTGACTAGGAATAACCTCTCGTTTTCAAGGGGGTTGGTGTGTGAGAGTACTGTTTCACAAGCTTTTATCCAAATCCAACAAGTAAGAGAACCAGTAAACAATAAAGTGTGGGTCAGCTGACTAGTTACAATATAAAATGGCAGTGGTCGAAAGTAACTAAAAGCTCACAACGCGCCGCATCGCGATGCTTTGTGAGCTTGCAGATCTGCTATTTTCAAACATTTTAGTACTTTTACTTTTGGTACTTTAAGTACATTTTGATGCCAATACTTTTGTACTTTTAATCAAGTACATTATTTATTCTGGACTTTTACTTGTAACAGAGTATTTCTATATTGCAGTATAGAAACTTTTACTTAAGTAAAGAATTTGAGTACTTTGTCCACCACTGATAAACAGCCATGTTTGGTTGCACAATCACTGTGAGCCAAGAAACAAAAAATAAGAACATGATTTACTCACTGCAATCACAGTGTAATTGGATGAGTTTGAGTTAAGTTACACTATAATTTAGATTTAGGCCATCGAAGAGACAAGTCAAGCTCAAGAATCTAGGTCAGCATTTCCTTATTAAATCATACTGAACCTCAATCAGATCAAAGCATTTTTTCCAGATTAATTACATAACTATATTAAAAGTGTCTGTGTGGCAGATGGAACCAGCAGCGTACCGTACCTTCTCGCACTCTGACTTGGTGGCGTTGATGTCGTTATCCAACCTATCGTAGCTTATCTGAGATTTCTCTGCCTCCTTACATTCTCGCTCAAACTTCTTCTTACTCTGAGGACAGAACAGGAGAAAGGAGGGTGAACAGAGAAGCAGATAAAAAGATGAGAGAGAGAGAGAGAGAGAGAGAGAGAGAGAGAGAGAGAGAGAGAGAGAGAGAGAGAGAGAAGACAGGGCACTCTGTGAATGCATGGACACAGAAAAATCTTTTATATATCCTCTTAACCCTTTAAGACCGGGGGACGCAACTGTGTCATTTTAGATTTCAACCACTATAACCATTATCTTAAACTTGGGCTATTAATAATAGCAGATATACAAGCTCATAGCGTGGCACCGAGTGCCGCGCTATGAGCTTGTAGATCAGCAATTTTTTCTTTTTCTATTTTATCTTGAAATCTTTGAATATATATTTTTAAAGCAATTGTTTTTTACTCAAATCTTTGCTTCTGGGGGTCCCTGGAACAAAATATTTTTGAGATGGGGGTCCGCAGCCGAATACATATCGTTTTGGGGCTCCTTGACATGAAAAAGTTTGAGAACCACTGATATTATATCAGCATAAGTGTTTCAGAAAACGTTTTTAAACTGATTTAGAAGACATTTGTAGAATCCCCTGAAGCAATAACATTTGAGTTAGAAATGTTCGCTTTAAAACAAAACAAATACATGTATATATTCAAAGATTTGCACACATTTTCACGATGCCGTGCTATGAGCTTGTAGATTTGCTATTTTTGAAAAGCCAAAGAAATCTAAAAATGACAGATTCTTTCCCGGTCTGAATGGGTTAAGAGACAATGCTTTGTCTCTGTTCCTTTTCTTTTTCATAGAAAGAGGGGTGAGAGACACAGGAACTGGGAGCAAAGGGAGTGAGAGAGAGAGACAGAGGACACATCTTCCTGCATGCCAGCACCATCTGGGTTGCATTAGTAGAGGGGAAGCAGAGACAGAATAGTTGAGACATTACAGTTAGTTAGTCACTGCTAAAGATGTACAAACCACACACACAAATACATTCTATACACCTGGAGGTAACACCATGGGGAAAATGACTGGTGGGCCCATAAAACATGAGCGAGCGTTAATATAGGTCAGTGTTGTGGTCTGACATCATGGTTTGTTAAAGGCCCCATGAATGTCTAGCAGATGACTAGCAGTAATACCATTCGATTCCACATGTTTAACCCATTGATACCTGGAACGCATCTGTGTCACTTCAGATTTCTTTGGCTATTCAAAAATAGCAGATATACAAGCTCATAGCGCGGCACCGAGTGCCGCGCTATGAGCTTGTAGATCTGCTATTTTTGAAAAATCGAGGAAAAAAAATGTGGGTTTTTCTTTCAAAAAATTGTTAGGATTTAGAAGACATTTCTAGAATCTTCTCAGGTCTTAATGGGTTAATATGCTTTCTAAAAGTTATCTAGCAGAAGATTTGCTAACGTAGCAGTTAAACGGCCTTTTCAATGTGTTTTCATTGTGCAAAAATCACTCTCTGGAACAAATTCTGATAAGGGCAAAATTTGGTACCCTGGACCTACTTTGGGCAGAGGGGGGGGGGCTTTGTGTGTGTGTGTGTGTGTGTGTGTGTGTGTGTGTGTGTGTGTGTGTGTGTGTGTGTGTGTGTGTAGGGGAGGGGTTGGCCATGTCCCTGGTTCCTGTAGGCCAGGCGGTTTGCCAGTGTTTTCACACTTGGAACATTGTGTATTCCATTTACTAGGACAGTAGTCCATGAAAATAACCTTCACCAATAGATAAATAAAGACATAATTTTTCATATACTGTTTCGTATACAGTAAATACTTTTTGGGTCTAAATGTTTGGTTAGTAATGCTAACTGAGATAAACACGCTTGGACACTGTCGGCAGTTTTAAGGTAGCTGATGGGATAGTGTTGTCCACCACATTATTATGGCATCCCAGGTTCACATATATGTACACACAGTGATGAAACATAGAGAGCACATTTACAAGGTGCGTGACATTTTAGATCTGGCTCTCTTCCTCACCCCCCAAATCCCTCCCATACTCACATTGTCCATCTGCTTCCAACACTGATCCAAATACTGCTGGGCCTTCCTGCCCTCCTGTAGATGCTACACACACACACACACACACACACAAATAAACATTCACATATGTCGCCTCTGTCGGGTGGAAACCTCATATGTCCAAAACATACATGTTACTTTTCAGTATTCAAATTCAAAAATAGCAAAAGTAGCTCTAGTTTCGAGCTTGTAGATCTGCTACTTTTGATGTTTGTTTTGTGTGATGCTGTGGTAGTATGATCAAGTAGAAAATGCACATGCTTTCTTCTGCCCGACAGCAACGATATTGAATTCAAATCAAAACATTTGCGGCCACAAACACAGCCTTGCTGAGGAAAACAAAAAGACTGAGGCCACAAACCACAGATCTACAGAAGTTCAGTGAACCTCGCCAGCTGTACATAACACATCATAATAATAATATAGGACTCTTTATGGGAATACCTTTCAACTAGTTATTGTGCAAGTTTAGAGCCCTCTAAATGGTTATCGAAGGTAGGAGAGGAAAAAAAAATATGACAGAAGCTGGTATTGGTAAATGGTTTGTATTCCCTGTTAGAGAATTCAACACATTTAACCCATTAAGACCTGAGGCGATTCTTAAAAATGTTTTCTAAATCCCAACAGTTTTTTGAAAAAAAAGAAAAAAAACATTTTACAAGATAAAAAAAAAATAGCAGATCTACAAGCTCATAGCGCGGCACTCGGTGCCGCGCTATGAGCTTGTATATCTGCTATTTTTGAATAGCCAAAGACATCTAAAGTGACACAGATGCGTTCCAGGTATCAATGGGTTAAAATAGGATAGCTTATGAATGTTTTGTAACAAAGATAAGCAAACAAAATAACATGTTGTGTTCATCTGCTCCTTCCTAAAGGAGGAACGTTGAACACAGTGCAATGATATTCCAACACTGGGTCTGCGTCCAAATGTGGGTTATAAGTGTCCAGACATTTTAAATCAGTGCAATTAACTGGTCAGTTATTATGATAAAATATGGAACTGTACGATCGTAAGGAAACTAGTTGGAGCTTGAGCTTGAGTCGGCTCACAGCACATAAGGAGAGTTGCGGGCGGGACACGTTGTGAGATTGCAGATCAGCAATTTTTTCAATAATTTGGAATATTTATGTGGTTAACTGGTAGGGCTGTGAATCGTCTGCTATCTCACGAATCGATTCGATTCCGATTCTTGGGGTCACGATTCCGATTTTTATCAATTTTTTCAAAACAAACGATTCTCGATTCAAAATCGATTTCAAAGACGATTTTTTCCGATTCAAACGATTTTCGATTCAAAACGATTCTCGATTCAAAACGATTCTTGATTCAAAACATAGGATTTCAGGATCTACTCCAATCTGCTGGCATGAGAACAGAGTACATGTATGTAGTTTTTATAATTGTAAAGGTTTTATCAACTGATAATAATGTAAACACACAAAGGTAAATCCAAGATCAAAAAAATAAAAATAAAAAAAAACGATTTAAAAAAAATGAGAATCGATTCTGAATCGTCCAACAGTAGAATCGCGATTCGTATTCTAATTGATTTTTTCCGACAGCCCTATTAACTGGTTAAATTAACACATTCACTGCCAGAATGTAGCCATTCACGGACATATCCGTGATTTAAAATCCACCTGTTCACCGCCATTCACGGATATGTCCGTGATTAAAAAAAAAAAAAAAAGGAAAAACGTTTTTTTTTAGTGCTCCATTCACTTCCTGGTTAACTTATTACTTAAAAATCCTGTATCTCGGCTTCTGTGTATTATTTATGAAATACTTTTGAAAAATGTTATAATCGATTTTTTTCGTTTTCTTTTTCTTATGTAGGAAACGATTAAAAATAAATAAATCACTCACTACCCATAACAATTGATCCTTGCCCCGGCGACTTACTGTTTGGGAAACAGTGGCATAAATGCATATCAAATTTCAAGGACCCCCCCAGTCCTTGAAATGAAAAAGGTTGGTGGTGGTGCACTCACGTGTTTCCTCTCAGCTTTGAGGTCTAGGCTGTACCTCATCAGCTCTCCGTACACTCTGTGACCCATCTCCTCCGCTACCACCTCCCTCTGCCCTGCATAGTCATTCAGCTCGTTCAGTATGGAGTAGAACGACAGGCAGGACGTGAACCTGGTGGAGACACACATTAACCCATTAAGACCTGGAACGCATCTGTGTCACTTTAGATTTCTTTGGCTATTCAAAAATAGCAGATATACAAGCTCATAGCGCGGCACCGAGTGCCGCGCTACGAGCTTGTAGATCTGCTATTTTTGAAAAATTGTGAAAAAATATTTTTTATATTTTTTTCAAAAAACATTTTTTATATTCTTTTCAAAAAACATTTTTTATATATTTTTCAAAAAAACATTTTTTATATTTTTTTCTAAAAACATTTTTCATATTCTTTTCAAAAAGCATTTTTTATATTTTTTTCAAAAAACATTTTTTATATTTTTTTCTAAAAACTGTTAGGATTTAGATTTTTTCAAAGAATTGCCTCAGGTCTTAATGGGTTAACCCATAAGAAAAACATTAGTCACGCACTGTGGCTGTACGTACCATTATCACTGCTGCTAGACAGTAAAATCCTCAGTGTTATTTAGCGTGAGTGTAGAAACGGACCTCTTAAGAGTTAACACTGAGGATTCTGGTGCGTATAGAGCAAGGGTTCTCAAAGTGGGGTCCCCTGGGGGACCAGGGGTCATAGCTATGAGCTTGTAGATCTGCTATTTTTAGAAAAATCGTGAAAATTTGTGCAAATCTTTGAATATATAGATTTTTTTAAGTGAACATTTGTAACTCAAATCTTTGCTTCTGCGGGGGGTCCCTGGAACAAAACATTTTCGCGGCCAAATACATATCATTTTGGGGGGTCCTTGACATGAAAAAGTTTGAAAACCACTGGTATAGACTAGAGCACCGAAGTCTGACGTAATTTACGCATCCTACCTGGGTCGCGTTTTTTTTCCCCCATTCAGAATTCCCATAGACGTGTTTAATATCGCGGCATATGAGAACTGTGTTCCAAAAATAAACACATGATCCTGGGCGGTTTGACTCTTATGATATGAAGCATCAACTGACGGTGAGAAAACGCTAATGTTAGTTACTGCCGCCGAATTAATAACATTTTCGCCAGAAAGACATTATCAAATATGAGTGACTGACTATCGTAAACGATACAGTCACCTCCCTGACAACAGCTGTGTGTGTGTGTGTGTGTGTGTGTGTGTGTGTGTGTGTGTGTGTGTGTGTGTGTGTGTGTGTGTGTGTGTGTGTGTGTGTGTGTGTGTGTGTGTGTGTGTGTGTGTGTGTGTGTGTGTGTGTGTGTGTGTGTGTGTGTGTGTGTGTGTGTGTGTGCGTGCGTGCGTGCGTGCGTGCGTGTGTGTGTGTGTGCGTGTGTGTGTGTGAGATCGAGATAAATAGAGAAAGAGAGAGCTGTTCTTCACTTCCTTCACTATGACCACAGCTCTCGTACATTCCCTTCCATTGCCAATTAGTTAAGCAGACGGGTCGGGTTGGCCAATCACGGACTCATACTGGTAAAGCAAAGCTTCACCATTCCGTGAAACCGATGGGTCGGTTTGGCCAATCAGGGAAGCCCCAAACACACAGAGATTCGGTGCGTCCTCCGCAGACCTCCAGAATTGAAAGGGAATTGTATGCAAAAACCGAAGTGAACACAAATTAAAATAAATAGAATAACCCAAAGACAGTAGCACACTCAGATTAAAACACCCACTGCCTTTAAAGGTAGGGTAAGTGATTTGCTTTGTTTAAAATAAGTGTTAAATAGCTCTATATTCTGATAGTACTCATTGCTATAGAGTGTTTGTTCGGTAAAAGGAGTCTCCTTGTTTCTCCACCTCTTTATAAAACAGAAAATGCATTTTCGTTTCAGTTTCATTTCCAATTTTATCCAATCAGGATAGAGAACTCAATCAGGATACAGATTAAACAAGTGAAATTGGAAGTGATGACACTAAGAAATGAGCAGGCAAAATTGGAACACTATACAAATTAAGCTTAAAAATGGGTACTTTCTCCTGATTGGCTGAGATTTTGACACCTACCGGAAAATGTATTTTCTGTTTATTAAAGAGCTGGAGAGACGGGGAGACTCCTGTTACTGAACAAACACTCTATAGCAATGATTACTATCAGAATATAGTGCTTTAACCTTTTAACAAAATACTTTTTGTTTTAACCAAAAAATATCACTTACCCTACCTTTAAAGCACCGACTGTAACTATGGACAGTACGAGTTCTAAAACGTATGGAAGGACTATCTGCTTCAAAGTGCTTTGTCTCTTTTAGGGCCATTTTGAGCCCTTGCAGCCTCTCTCTAACATTCAAGCACCTACCGGGTGTGACGTCAATTAAAAAAGTCTGTGAGGGTTCAGCGCTTTAGGCTTCAGGGAGGACATTGGAATTGGGCCATGAGAAGCTGTGTGTGTGACAGACACAGTGTGGAACAGGAATGCAGCGAGGCGATACAACCAACTGAGAGAGTGGCGTGTGGGTTTTTGGAGTGGATTTTCAGGAATATACTCACTGGGGCCTGGCCCGGGCGCAGAGACAACATTAAGGACCCGTTCTCTCCCCACGACTACGGTGTTATTGTTACATTTTAGTTTGGCGTTGAAACCGGCAGACGGCGGAACGTCGCATCATACACCAGCAGAATGGTCCTGACGCAGTGCAACCAAGGTGACAGTATAGAGTCATGGGAAGATGGTAGGTGCTTATGCCTTATATATATATATCAGTGGTTTTCAACCCTTTTCATATCAAGGTCCGTTATTTATTCGGCATTTGAGTCACGGACTCTCACGACCGAAAACTTAGAATATTTTGTTATCGTTGGATACGATTTATACATGCTGTATTGATGTGGTACCAATAGGAGAGATAACAGGCAAACGCTGATAAAAATAACAATTATTTAATTAACTCATATAGTGCCAATGACGTCTTTTGACGGCCGTTTTCAGTGTGCCATTAGTGCCAATGACGTCTTTTACGTCACCTTTTTTTTTTCTTTTTAATCTCAAAGGAACTAGGAGAAAACGATTTTCAAAAAGTTAATTCTCCATCCACTTCAATGTTAAAATGTAAACGGAGAATTTTTTTTCTCCGTTTGACCCAAAATGCCTTTGGCATATGGATCAACAAGCTTGAAATAAGCCTGGCAGTGAATGAGTTAAGTAATGCTGATGTTTAACAATAATTTAACTCATGAGAGCGTAAAATGTAACGCTCTCAAGAGTTAACTTAAAGATCTATAAGGGTCCATTTGGTTACCAACTCTCCATCATATAGCTGGGGACCACCTGGAACCCCCTCAAGTACCACCCCGGACCACTGGTTGAGAACCACTGCCTTAATATCCTATTTGTGTGTGAGGAAAAGCCTAACTTAATGTTTCTGTGTAAACGGACGCTAGAGTAGGAATGATAAGTTAAGCTGCTGGTTGTATCATAAATAAATGTTCAAGTCAATTACATAACACCAGCAGAAGACCCTAGACATAACAAGAGTCGACTTATTAAATAAACCTGGCTTCTGGATTGACCCGCTGTGACACTATCCTACTACTAAATTGGGCTTAACGTAGGACTGGTCAGTGAAACCACTGTGTAAGGTAGTGGTACGGTGAATGTACTGTACTCACCTTGGCTCCTCATCTTTAGAGCGCTTTGGACAATACTTCTTTACCAGGTTCCTGAGAGAGAGACACAGAGAGAGACAGAGATAGAGAGAGAGAGAGAGAGATGCAGAAAGGCAAGCAGGTTAAAATGTAGTGTTGGACAAAATGGGTGGAAAGCAAGTGAAAAAAAAATGATAGACAGGCAGGAAGATAAGAAAAGCCATTTTAAAGCAAGGATTGATATGATGCGAGTGCATTATTGAAGATGAATTAAATATTTAACCATCAAAGTCTCTGTCTTTTCCATCCCCTGAGGCTCTGAGCAACAACACTGGCAAAGCAGGATGCAAATGATACAGCCTTACTAGAAAGCATGAGTGTGTGCGTGTCTACCGGCGCTTATTCAACACTAATAACACACACACACACACACACACACACTTAACCCATTAAGACCGGGAACGCATCTGTGTCATCTTAGATTTCTTTGGCTATTCAAAAATAGCAGATATACAAGCTCATAGCGCGGCACTCGGTGCCGCGCTATGAGCTTGTATATCTGCTATTTTTGAAAAATCGTGAAAATGTTTTTTTTCCGAAAAACTGTTAGGATTTAGAACATTTTTAGAAGCGGCCTCAGGTCTTAATGGGTTAAGACTTGTGGGAGTTGAATCTTTGATGGTTGTTCAGACGTGCAGTAGCACTGTACTGTACATCGTACTCTGCAGGGATTTCCTTTGATATCAAACACAAAAACAATAACCCCCTGCAGTGGAGCATTCTACTACTGCACTGTAGCACTACTGCCTTTGTGCGCAGATTGTGTGCTTCATGAATGGAGTGTGTGTGTGTGTGTGTGTGTGTGTGTGTGTGTGTGTGTGTGTGTGTGTGTGTGTGTGTGTGTGTGTGTGTGTGTGTGTGTGTGTGTGTGTGTGTGTGTGTGTGCGCGTGCTATACTAGGGGTTACATTGTTTATTGTGCTGAGCAGGTTCAATGTGTACAGAACAGAGTTGTTGAGTTCAAAAGATGAAGACAACAATTTTGCCAGCAGCACGACTTTAGGTTGTGTGTGTGTGTGTGTGTGTGTGTGTGTGTGTGTGTGTGTGTGTGTGTGTGTGTGTGTGTGTGTGTGTGTGTGTGTGTGTGTGTGTGTGTGTGCCTACCGTAGCTGCTTGGCATAGTACTGCTCTATCTCCAGTCTCTCCTTGACAAACTTTGCGTAGCGCTCCAGAAAATCTATCCCCCACTGAGTGTGTTTGTCCAGATTATCAAACTGGTCCTGGAGCGGAGAGGAAGAGAAAAGGAAGGATGAGGGAGACGAAGGGGGAGGGGCGGGCAGAGTGGGAGAGAGAGAAAAGATGGAGATAAAAGTTAGTACTTTAAAGTTAGGGACATGGACTCTAAAATCATCTGTTTTTCCATTTTTTTGTCATTTTCATGCTTTATTCAGAGAGAGACAGTGAAGAGACAGACAGGAAATGCGGGGCGAGAGCAGGGGAGTGACATAAAGCTAATGGTCCGGTCGGTCTGCCACGAAGCAGGTCGTCCCTAAAATCCTCTGTAAACCCATTCAGTGAATGATCCAAGCACCACTGAAGAAGAGTACACCCAGAGATCACGTGATCACAACAAAGAAATCTAGGCATCTTCCATGTTAAAGGATTTATAAAAGTACATTTTTGTTGTTAGTTGTTTTCTAAGTGTTTTTTAAAAAAACAGGCCACATTGAAACGGCCTGGAATCGCGGCCATATTTCACGATTTTTCAACGGTACAATAAAATCGCCGTTTTCGCTGGCAAGGGGACCCAGAGACGATGTTTTAACTCTGGCAGTGAATGAGCTAATGGATTAATTTAGAGAGGGTACAAATACTGTACAAATACATTTGTACACTGGGTCACAGAGTTACAAATGTATAGATTAGCACTGAGGATGTCTCTGTGACGTGTGTACTGTACTACTAGACTATGTTGGACGAAATTGATTCAATTCCTGACTGTAAATCAAGGAGTCCCAGTGGGATCTTATCCACTGTGGTCTCTTCTTCAAGAGTGAATTTGGGGGGCAGATGTCCCACGACTTGCCCAAAAAGTGACCTTTGACAGTGAACTCCCTGGTCAAATCTTCAATGTTCATTTAACTCTAACTGCAAAAATGTTTATTACACTCTTGAGTTAACAACACTGAGGTTTTTACTGTGATAATTGGTCTATGGTGACTGAAGTCTGATGTCTGAAAGGCAAGCGTACACAAGCCTCAGTTCCCAGGTGTAAACCCTAGCAGAGGCAATGCAGAGAGGCAGGCAAACATGCTGACTAACAGGTCTCTCTCTCTCTCTCTCTCTGATCAGTGTAATTAAAACCCAGGTTCAGCTGAGTGGACACAAACGTAAAGATAAAATGGATGTACTACTTCTGCCAGTGACTTGACAAGTGTGGCATTTCCTCTCTGACACACACACACACACACACACACACACACACACACACACACACACACACACACACACACACACACACACACACACACACACACACACAGTTAAGTGACGCGGAGAGATTTTTCAACTTAAGATATTCGCACATGCAGAATATTTATAAAAAGCATGGGACAAGCGGACAAAGAAAATGTATTTGTGATGTACAGTATATTTGTTTTGGGGTATTAACCAAATATTCTCTTTTTTTACTTGTGCAGTTTCTGTTTCCAGGAAGTGAATGTGATATCGTTATTTATGTTTTTGGTGTCCTATAATCCCGTAAGGGATGGGTCTTACGACAAGACACGAAAAAAAATCATAAATCCCCCACACACACACACACACACACACACACACACACACACACACACACACACACACACACACACACACACACACACACACACACACACACACACACACACACACACACACACACACACACACACACACACACACACACACACCTCTCTTTCCACATTCTCGTCTGTTCCTCTCCATCATATTTTTAGGCATATTGCAGTCTCATCCGAGGCTAAATGAAATGAGTCCAACAGCAGAATAATGTACGCTCGTCGCTTAACCATGTACAGTATCATGTTTGTGAGAAGCAGGAGTGCAAGGAACGGGACAACGGTAACCAGTTACCAGTAACCAGAGAATAGAATAAGTGAAAAGAAAACCAGTCCTTCATTCCCAGAACAGTTTCATCATCAACATTAAGTATACAAATGATAAAAGGCAAAGCACACAAAAAAAGGCCTATACTTTCCACAACTCTCTCTTTGCAGAGAGTATTTTCCTATTAATTTTCCTCTTGTTTATCCGTGTGGCAGGTGTTATAATCAGTAATGTTGCTTTATCTGATCGTTAACAAGATAACTTAGAACAGATGGGCCGATTTTTGTGAAACTTTAACCCTTTACAACCGGGAACGCATCTGTGTAACCACTTTAACCATTATTTTATACTTTGGCTATTCAAAAATAGCAGATATACAATATCTACATATATTGTAGATCTGCTATTTTTGAAAAATCGTGAATGTTTTGCAAATCTTTGAATATATGTATTTTTTAAAGCGAACATTTTTATTTTTTAACTCAAATCTTTGCTTCTGGGGGGGGGGTCCCTCGAACAATATATTTTGAGATGGGGGTCCGCGGCCAAATACAGATCATTTTGGGTGTCCTCCACATGGAAAAGTTGGAGCACCACTGATATAGCAACATAGGCCTACTGTTAGGATTTAGAAAACATTTTTAGATAACGTATTTGGCCGCGGACCCCCATCTCAAAATGTTTCAGAAGCAAAGATTTGCCAAAAATAGCAGATCTACAAGCTCTGTAGTAGCAGATTTTGCCAAAAATAGCAGATCTACAAGCTCGTAGTGCGGCACTCGGTGCCGCGCTACGAGCTTGTAGATCTGCTATTTTGGGAAAAATTGTATATCTGTTATTTTTTAATAGCCAAAGAAATATTAAAATGACACGGATGCGAATCCGGATTGAATGGGTTGAAGGAATAATCAACAATAGGCTGACCCGGAATGGGCCAAAGAGGTAAAAAAGAAAAAGGCCAAGATCACAGTCAAACGCTGAAGAAGAGATGTTGTGGGAAGGGTTTGTTGCACCCCCAGGGTTTAATTATTTCATAAATCTGGGCAGGATCTCAAAAGACAGTCACAGAACATAAATGTTTTAGTGGATGCTGCCATTCAATGGCTGTTATTCTAAAATGTTTCACATTATTTACTACTTCATTCTTTATTAGCTATTTCTATGTTTGATTCTTTTCATCTATGGCTTTAGATCAGGGGTCTTAAATGTCTTTCAGGCCAAGGACCCCCTAGCTGAGAGAGAGATGAAGCAGGGACCCCCCTCTATATTGTATAAAATTGTGTTTCAGATAACACTTTTTTTTTTTACTTGGTCTGCTGTTTTTTCCCTCTACGCCTATTGACTCTTTGCCAAAAAAATAGCCGATCTACAAGCTCTGTGAGCTTGTAGATCGGCTATTTTTGGCAAAAGTTCTCCTCAGAAAAGGGATGCTAGGGTTAAAGTGGTTAATGTAAAAAAAATTATAATCATGTCACACAAATATTTGGCGGACCCCGTATAGTAGCTCTGAGGACCCCCCTAGGGGTCCCGGACCCCCTGTTGAAGACCCCTGCTTTAGATGATTGCCGCAAGGTAATGATCGACCGCAATCCAATGAATGTATGTATTCCACCAACCTGACGTCTATACCTCCCGTTTCTCAGGTCATGGTGTGGGTTGTTTATCTCTAGGGCAGATATGCTGGTAGCAGCAATAGCTCTACTACTCAACTGGAAAAACACCATCTTTTACAGCCCCTTGCACACCAGCCCCCCTACCACACAGTAACCACCACGCTGTGTGTACAATACCTAGTGTGAGTGTAATATTTATTTATTCTCTATGTTGCGTTTACAGAAAGTAATTCAAAATCTAATTTTAGGGACTTTTGATAAAAATACACAAGAAATTATGTGAAAAGGTGTGAAAAACGTATTTTTCATGGTTGGGTTAGGCTACAATAATGTAAAAGATGCACATGCTACTGTCTTTGTTTATTTCTGAAGACCAGTTTATGGGCCAATGCAACGCTGTTATTGTAACTTGGATGTAATTGTAACTTGGATGGTCATTTGATGGTCATTTGATGAAAATATTCAAATAATCTTTATTAATAGAAATATAGTAATCAAATTTCATTTTGGTCACTTTTACACATCCCTAGAGTGCATGCTAGCGAACATGTGCATGTTTGTAAAAAAGATCATTTTGGGTACTGCACATAAGGAGCAATGGCATTTAGGGTTAGAATTTGATTGATTGCAAGATGTATTTAGCCTTTAGGGTTCAGTCAGATAATAAATGCAATCAACACAAAGTCCTCAGATGTATAATTTTGTGAGAATTGTACATGATTCGACTGTATACTGCATGCTCACAATAGATAGACCACACCAGGAGAGAGACGCATGATTAGAAACATTTGTGAAAACATAAAAATAATGTTTGGGACTGATTAGGGAGAAATACATATCACGGTTGTTTTGGTAAGGTTTTTTTTTTTGCCTTTATTATTACTCACCAATTTTAGGAAAAAGATGCTGAAACTTTATATGCGAGGCCCCATTTCAAGTGCAAGGAAAAGAAGGATCACATATATTAGCCTAGTTCTGTCCTGGGGTCAGCCATCTTAACCCGTTCAATCCAGGAGCACAGCCGTGTCATTTTAAGATGTCTTTGGCTATTCAAAAATAGCAGATCTACAAGCTCATAGCGCGGCACCGAGTGCCGCGCTATGAGCTTGTAGATCTGCTATTTTAGAAAAATCGTGATAATTTGTGCAAATCTTTGAATACATATTTTTTAAGTGAACATTTGTAGCTGTTAAATGTTTCAACAAATGACTATTGTTGCTAATATCAGTGGTTCTCAAACCTTTTCCTGTCAAGGACCACCCAAAATATGTTGTTTCAAGGACCGCCCCCCCCCACACACACACACACACACACACACACACAGAAGCAAAGATTTGAGTTAAAATGTAGTTTCAAAGAAATATATATGTATAAAGATTAGCCCAAATGTTCAAGATTTTTCAAAAATAGCCCAAAGTATAAAATAATGGTTTAAGTGGTTACACAGTACATGCGTTCCCGTATTGAATGGGTTAAAACAAGAAGCAGTAGTAATATCAGCCTGTAAGGCCCAGATTGTGGCAGACAGGGAGAGCAAGAGAAACGTGAGATGATTGCCTCCTTGACCGTGTATCCGGCGATCATATTCTTCAAACACAAAGACAGCAAGCAGAGAGCAGGCTCTCTTAAAAAGGCATCACAGAGCAGACCAAATTATTTAAACTTCCTTGTAAATGGTGCACCGCATTTATAATATAGAACCTTTATCCAAAGCACTTTACAACGTGCATCACATTCACCCGGTCACACACACACCGACGGCGGAGGAAACCTCGCAAAGGCACCAACCTGCTCATGGGGAGCAGCCAGAGGTTCAGTGTCTCTTGCTCAAAGACCCGGGAACCTTCCGCTTCCCAAGCGGCCGCTCTAACTCCTGAGTAGTGTTGATTTTGACAGCAAATTTTTATTTAGTTTTAGTCATAGTCTTTTGAATAAAATTCCATTTAGTCATATTTTAGTCATATGAAATGTTTTACTGTTAGGCTAGTTTTAGTCGACTAAATATCATAAGATTTTAGTCGACTAAATCTAGTTGATTTAGTCGACTAAAATGTGTTTTGGCGGTGCCTTGATGGGGTCGTAATGGCTGATTGTACACTTGGTTGCATGCTGAAAATAGCCGATCTACAAGCTCACAAGCTTAATGTAGATCTGCTATTTTCAGAGCGCAACCAAACATACTTGTCTTGGTTCTACTGGATCTCTTCTCTAGTTAGTCCCTCCCTAACATGTTAGCTTAGTTTTTATTTGTTGACGAAATTGTCAGCATATTTAGTCTTAGTTTTAGTCATCATAGCTTAGTTTTTATTTCGTTTTTATTTAGTTTACGTCAGTGAAAAAAGGTAGTTGACGAACATTTTTCGTCATAGTTTTAGTCGACGAAATCAACACTACTCCTGAGCCACTGCCGCCCCCAGTTGTATACTATGTACTCATACTGTACTACTAGTAACTGGTGTACTGACCATGGTATTACTGTGCTTTGACTGACCAGCCAAGTGGCCTGACCCGGAACCACATGGATAATCTGTGTGGTATTGTCAAGAGAGAAGATGAGAGACACTCAGACTCAACCACACAGATGAGCTTAAGGCGCCGCTATCAAAGCAAACCACGGGCTTCCATATCACCTCAGCGGTACCACACAGGCTGATCACCTCCAATGCCACGCCCCATTGATGAAGTCGTTAGTTCAAAAGTAGCCCAGAGTCAGACCAAGTACTGAGTGAATAAATTAACATACTTTTCAGATGGTCGACTTTTCTGTATTATGAATCCTTCTTTTGAGTGGTTCCATGTAATATTCTAATATTTTGAGATATGGATTTTTGATTAGCATGAGCTGTATGCCATAATCATCAAGAGTAAAACAAAAATATTTCACCTTATGCGCAGTGAATCTAGAATATATCAAAGTTTCACTTTTTGAATTTTATTACAGAAGAAAATGAACTTTTCCACAATATTATATTTTTTCTTTAGAAGGATCTGTATGTAGACATGAGTATGATAAACAAGCATGTCATTTACTAATAGACCTGCGCTTCGGCTTGACCATTTTGGACTGACAAGACACAGTGGCTTATAGTAGATGTTTACAAACAAACTTTTATGGTAACCAATAGCCACTGAGGTTATCGGTTCCTGTCTATCTCTTATGTCTGTTTCGTCTCAGAAAAGCAGGAAGCGCCATAACGCGATAGATCAATATTGGACGGTGCATTGAAAATTATTTTGTCTTCTCTCCTCGTGTGTACAGTATGTGACCGTGTGTGTGTCAGTGGTTAAGTTGGGCCTCTTGTCTCTGTAGTGGTGTGTCTCTTCATGAATTAATAAGGGAGCACTATGAGCTCATCATCCTGTGTAGCTACTGGCTGAATGCAGTCAGATTGGCTCACTGGGGAGATGACAGCATATTACTGAGCATAGCTTAGCTCTCAGCTTGTGGGATTGTAGGATATAGTGGTGGAGGAGGATTATGACAGCATCGCTGACGGGAGACCGCTGAGCTGAGAGCCACAGTCTGGCTCACGATGAACCCACAGCTCCATATCTGCACCTTTAACCATACCTACACGACAATATACACAGTAACATCCAGATTGTTCCTTTAATCCATTAAGACTGGGAACGCATCTGTGTCATTTTAAGATTTATTTCGCTATTTAAAAAAAGAATAATTGTGCAAATCATTGAATATATATGTTTTAAAGCGAAAATGTTTTACTCCGATCTGTGCTTCTGGGGGTCCCTGGAACGATATATTTTGAGATGGGGGGCCGCGGCCAAATACATATCATTTTGGGGGTCCTTGACATGGAAAAGTTGGAGCACCTGCACCACTGATACACCACTGAGCAACATACTGTTAGGATTTAGAAAACATTTTTAGATATGTATTTGGCCCGCGGACCCCCATCTCAAAATGTTTTGTTCCAGGGACCAACCCCAGAAGCAAAATTTCAAAAATAGCAGATCTACAAGCTCATAGCGCGGCACCAGCTTGTAGATCTGCTATTTTTGAATAGCCAAAGACATCTAAAAAATTTCACATATGCGTTTCCGGATTGAATGGGTTAAAAAGAGTTAAAAAGAGGCTGCGTCGTAGTCACACAACAGAGCTAATGCTCAAAGTTGTGTGTGTGTGTGTGTGTGTGTGTGTGTGTGTGTGTGTGTGTGTGTGTGTGTGTGTGCGCGCACTGGGTTCAGTGGCAACTCCCTTTTGAAGGGAGTGTGTTTATGTTGTGTTGTCGGAATGTGTGAGCAACGGAGTAGGTGTAGGGAGGGGGTTGTGTGTCGTTGTGTTGTGTCCATGTGTCCAGCAGTTATGCCGGTTTATTGTTTCTTTAGACGGTATATTTTAGTTGTGTAGTATATTTGTTAAACTCATTATTTTGTTCATATTATTTGGTCGTTGGTTGCTTCAATAGCCTCATTTTTATTGTCCCCTAGCCTAGACTATCTCAGAGATGTAACGTGATAATATTCCAACTTGAAAATTCAAACGTCTTATTTTGGTCAGCTGTTGCAACTTGCCCTCGTTGTCTCCAACCTATTACACAAGGATTAATAACCATACACACACATAACTCATTTCATCATCAATCCAGTGAGGCTCACAGTGGAACAATAAAATCACAGAAAGAACCATTTGATCAAAGACAAGCACAAAGTAGAAAGGCCTTACAAATATTAAGACCTGGAACGCATCTGTGTCATTTTTAGATTTGAGCTAAAAAGCATTATTTTACACTTTGGCTATTCAAAAATAGCAGATCTACAAGCTCATAGCGCGGCACTCGGTGCCGCGCTACGAGCTTGTAGATCTGCTATTTTTGAAAAATCGTGAAAATGTGTGCAAATCTTTGAATATATTATTTTAAAGCAAACATTTTTAACTCAAATCTTTGCTTCTGGGGGTCCCTGGAACAAAATATTTTGAGGTGGGGGGTCCTTGGCATATCATTTTGGGGGTCCTTGACATGAAAACGTTTGAGCACCACTATATAGAAACATACGTTTTTCAGAATACTGTTGGGATTTAGGAGACATGTAGAATCGGCTTCAGGTCTTAATGGGTTAAAAATGTCTTATTCCAAAATCGTCATAATAAATTGTGAATAATACTCATGATTACAATATTCAGCTAAAATAATTGTGGTTATCATTTTTGTCAGTTATACTGCCCTAACCCATACCCTTTTTACACTCTGAAGAGTTAGCCTGAATGACCACTGCTTTTGCTGTGTAGGGGAAAAAATAGACTATGTTAACGTGACGTGTTATCAGTACACGCCACGTTATCATCACCACAACATCCTGTTTTCATGATAATCACAGGAAGTGAATGTGAACAATAACAGGGAGAGCCTCACATGGTTGGGAGCTCCTCGCGAACTCCAAAAACAACTTTTAAAAAGAAAGGAAACAGTGGAGCCATCGGACAGAAAGGGAAAGTGGGACAGGAGGACTATTGAAACAGCATGTACACACAAGGATCTGACTTCTTGTATCCGTCCTGTGATTCTGAACTGCTGTGCTGCCATGACAACAGCATTTCCCCTGTGGGATCAATAAAGGTCTCTATCTATCCATCTATCTAATACACGCTCACAAGCCCCAGAGTGTGCAGAGGGTGTTCTGAGCCTATCCATGCGTTTTTAACCCATTAAGACCGGGAACGCTTCTGTGTCATTTATTTTAGATTTATTTGGCTATTAAAAAATAGCAGATCTACAAGCTCATAGCGCGGCACCGAGTGCCGCGCTATGAGCTTGTAGATCTGCAATTTTTCTTTTTTATCGTGAACATTTTGAATCTTTGAATATATATATATTTTAAAGCAAACATTTTAACTCTTTTTTAAACTCATTTAAATCTTTGCTTCTGGGCTTTCTACAAATCTTTTTTTTAAACTTATTTTTCATGTCAAGGACCCCCAAATTATATGTATTTGGCCGCGAACACCCTATCTCAAAATATTTTGTTCCAGGGACCCCCCAGAAGCAAAGATTTAAGTTAAAAATGTTCGCTTTAAAAAATATATATATAAAATATATATATATTCAATGATTTGCACACATTTTCACGATAAATAAAATAAATAGCAGATCTACAAGGTCATAGCGCGGCACTCGGTGCCGCGCTATGAGCTTGTATATCTGCTATTTTTTAATAGCCTAAGAAATCTGAAAATGACACACAGATGCGTTCCCGGTCTCAATGGGTTAAGCGTTGATCTATATCTGGGTTTTCCTTTGGGATCTTAATCTCAAGTCATTTAACAGTCAGTCAAAATCAAAAGGCAGGTCGTAACTTTGCCAAGCCGTGATATTATTACCGTAAAAGGTTCAGTTTGGGCCGAACAACAAACACAGATGTTGCGTAGTAACGCCACATCAAAGGTCATCATAAAAAATATATAATTGTATTACGTTGCAGCAATTTCTGGGAAAAACACCAGAGTTAAGACATTAATGACAACTAAATAATCTTAAAAGATCACGTTGGCTCCTCACACACTGAAAATGTTGCTATAATATCAGTGGTTCTCAAACTTTTTCATGTCACGGACCACCCAAAATGATATGTATTTGGCAGTGGACCCCCATCTGAAAATATTTTGTTCCAGGGACCCCCAGAAGCAAAGATTTGAGTTACAAATGTATATATATATTCAAAGATTTGCACACATTTTCACGACTTTTTCTTTCCAAAAAATAGCAGGCGCTATGAGCTTGTAGATCTGCTATTTTTGAATAGCCAAAACAAAATCTTAAAATGACACGGATGCGTTCCCGGTCTTAATGGGTTAAGTGTGGATAGGATACCTACCACAAGCCCATGTGGGGGTTAAAGGGAAAAAGTGAGTGAGTATCCTGCCCTGATCCGAGACACAAAAATGGGTCACAAGTTGTGTTCCCACATTACAAGGATGCTAGTTCCTTTTAATGAGCCCCCAAGTCTGAGGGTGAGACAATAAAATCGTCATTTGGCTCCCAGAACTGGGAGAGCGTGGAATTGTTTTGTCTTTCTGCACACTCTAACCTAAACCGACCAATCGGACGACAGGGACGATCTTCCAGAGCCAATCGGAGCGGCCAGACACAACCCTAGAGCTCCTAGCTGTGCATTCCGTGGGGGACGGCAAGGTTAATTAGCATAGAAACCTCAACTAGGACAAAAGGCTCATTACGCTATGGCATTCCAGAGCATCACGCACGTATGCACACACACACACACACACATACATACATACATTACACACAGTTAGGGATGGGGTGGGAAATGTCAACTTGTCTGTGCAACACTGGCATCACTCTGAAGACCACCAGACTATGCCTGGAATAAGCCTATTGTGTGTGTGTGTGTGTGTGTGTGTGTGTGCGTGCATCTTATGTTTATGTACAGAGAAGAAGACAACAACCCGTCTCTGTGATGCTTAAGCCATGAGTTTCAACAGACCAATCAGTGTAGCTAGTGGGCGGTAAGAGCCAATAGAATAACATAGTGCTGTTCATTAGTACATTTTGCTGATCGATCCAGGTGCTTATCGATAATACTACCATCGATTCTTTTTTGATCTCCATTCCTCCCAATTCATTAGTAAGTAAGCACTGTATGTGTTCCCTTTTCATGCCAAGTTCAATGAATTAGAGCACAGGATTTGTTTGGGTTAAATTGTTCTGGGGATTTGTTTCGTTTTTTTCATCAAATGACTATCATAGGTTACAATAATAGCATTGCATTGGCCTATTTACAGATTTTTCCCCCCCGATTTTTGGGCGGTGAAACCGCCCCTATAAGTGAGATTTGGAAAAATGTACTAACTCCTGCGCTGTGATCTGGGCCCAGGAAATTAGTAGAATTATCCTGCGCTGTGATTGGCCAATCACAGTCTATTCAGGACTGTGATTGGCCAGTGTCACATGACACATGTGCATAGCCCTATATAAGCAACCATAACTTGAAAAAAACCAAATATTTGTTTTTTTCAAGTTATGAAAGAGTGTTTCAATAAATGTATTTATCTTTTGTACATCATTGGTTGACTCCATTCAGTATTGTGGTTAGCTAGGAAGACACCGCCCACTTCACACAGGGTGTGATTTTTATCCTACAAACGATTATTCGAATATTCGATTATTCGGACCCATCCCTACTTAAATACACATCATATAGTATAAGTATGTCTAAGTATAAGCCCTGCGCTGTGATCTGGGCCCAGGAAATTAGTAGAATTATCCTGCGCTGTGATTGGCCAATCACAGTCTATTCAGGACTGTGATTGGCCAGTGTCACATGACACATGTGCATAGCCCTATATAAGCAACCATAACTTGAAAAAAACCAAATATTTGTTTTTTTCAAGTTATGGTTTTGTCCATCATAAAGAGTGTTTCAATAAATGTATTTATCTTTTGTACATCATTGGTTGACTCCATTCAGTATTGTGGTTAGCTAGGAAGACACCGCCCACTTCACACAGGGTGTGATTTTTATCCTACAAACGATTATTCGAATATTCGATTATTCGGACCCATCCCTACTTAAATACACATCATATAGTATAAGTATGTCTAAGTATAAGCCAAGCCCCCAGAACCCAGTGGTTGCATTGAAGCGAAATGGACATGCTGGCCATTCGTAGGTACTGCAGCTTAAACGGACGGGGCCACTGCACAATGTACGAGCGAAAACTGTTTCGACCAATGGGCTCGACTCACGAGCTTGCGCACAAGCTTGCGCACGGGGCCGCGCACCTCTGTGACGTAAAACGCGTCACTTCTGTGACGCAGAACGTATCACAGTGGCCCCAAATAGGCTACGCCCATCACACTTTCCAACCCGGAAGAAGGGGTGAATTTGCTTCATGCGCTGGGTGAGCAACTCAATGCAAGTGGATGGGAGGGGATTTCGGGTGCCCTCTCTATTATTTTTAACTCTATGGTATAAGCTCATATAGGTGTTAGGGCTGTCAACTTTCCTCAGAAATGATATTCGAATATTGGTCTTAAAAAATGGCAGATATTCGAATATTATTATTATTATAAAAAAATAAAAATAAAAAAATCCAAAAATATATATATTTTTCCATTTCTGCACTTTCTGTAGCCCATGCTACACCTAAAACAAGTCATAATTCACTCCCTATTCTCTCCCTTTCAGAGGAGTGTCTCTGTAGATCACTGTTCCTGTGTACTATGACTGAAAAGCTGCTGTCCTCGTTACAGTGACTGATGCCTGCATGAGACAATAAAGCAAGGCTCCTCAAGTCTGTGGTGCTTATTATACAGTAGTTAGTATATCACTGACTATATACCCTGCCTGCTGAACTCTATAGGCAGCCCACCTACTTGCTTTACTTGCATTCCTAACAGATGAAGAGGAAATTAAACGGAATGGAATGTCAAAGAAATGGGGACCGGGAAGTCATTTTAGATTTCAACCACTTTAACCATTATTTTGTACTTTGGCTATTCAAAAATAGCAGATATACATGCTCATAGATCTACTATTTTTGAAAATGTATGCAAATCTTTGAAGACATTTTTTTGTAACTCAAATCTTTGCTTCTGGGAGTCCCTGGAACAACATATTTAACAAATGTTTGCTTAAAAAATATATATATAGATTTGCACAAAATCTTAACGATTTTTCAAAAATAGCAGATCTTGTATATCTGCTTTTTTTGAATAGCCAAAGAAATCTAAAATGACACAGATGCGTTCCCGGATTGAATGGGTTAATGGCAGTTTTTTCATTGACGTAAAACAACGTTTTTCTTTTTCTTGCATTTCATCAAGTTGTGTGTGGGGTCTATATGGAAAGGATTCTGCTGTGTATATTGAATGTATACCATACCTGAGCAATATCCACAAATTGGGGTAGGAGTTAACAACAACACTGGCACCCCCCGTGCCAGTGGCCTAGTGGTTAAGGCACATACCACATATAGGCTCTAATGCAGCCTGACAGCGAGTCGTGGGTTTGATTCCCAACCTCGACAGCCTTTTCTGCGTGTTACTCCCCGTCTCTCTCCCTGTTTCCTATCACTGTACTATCCAATAGAAGGCAGAAAAGCCCCCAAAAAATAACCAGAAAACCCAGACCTGGTGGTTGGGAGATATACTGTACTGACAATGTAGCCCCTTGCAGCAAAGGCAACCTGGGGGCCTGCTATGTGAATGTGAGGGTGTGTAATGTGAGATGCTGGGGCACACACACTCACAGACAGGAGGAAGGAAGCAGTGGGCTTTCATCTCCAGTAAACCACTGGAGGACTCTATTTTTATCTGTACTCAAGTCAGTAGAGATAATACAACCAACTGCTTACTGCACACGTTTTCAAAGTGGGGGGCTTTGGCTCAGGAGTTTTTTTTTTTTTTTCACATTTTGCAATAGATATTTAACCCATTAAGACCTGAGAGACCGATTAAAAAAAAAAAAAATCTGAAACGCTTCTGAAGTCTTCTGTTGCAATAATATCAGTGGTTACTGGTTATCAAACTTTTCCATGTGAAGAACCCCCGAAATGATATGTATTTGGCTGCGGGACCCCCCCCCCCCCCCCATCTCAAAATATTTTGTTCCAGGGACCCCCAGAAGCAAAGATTCAAGTAAAAAAGGTTCCCTTTAAAAAAATATACATTCGTAGATTTGCACACATATTCAGGATTTTTTGAAAAATAGCAGATCTACAAGCTCGTAGCGTGGCACTCGGTGCCGCGCTACGAGCTTGTAGATCTGCTATTTTTGAATAGCCAAAGTGTAAAATAATGGTTATAGCTAAAAATCAAAAAATAACACAGATGCATTCCTGAATTTAATGGGTTAAGTCTGGGACCAAATTAAAAGGTAAGAAATAAATAAATAAAATATGACGGGATATTTTGGGATCCTCATCCTTGGCATAGAAACGTTTGCGTGAACCCCTTTAAAAGAAGCTATTCTATGGCAGCAGTGCTAAAAACACACACGAAAGCAATTAAAAGGGACGGTCTGATTCAAATCATAGACCAAAATGAATGGACAGAATGAATCAGAGAATGACCACTGTGTGAGTCACAGTGAGGCCGCTTTAGAAATAACACAAGGTTACTTTAAAGGGTGATTTTATACTTAGTCGCACACCAGTGTCGCGCACCGAAAATAGCCGATTTACAAACTGACCAGGTTTCTAGTTGAACGAACCATTCATCTAAGTGCATACCGTAAGGTCCCAATCGTCTAATGAGATCTTATGGTCGACAGTTCTTCTCCTCAAGGCCCACACAAATATGCTTTTTTTTTTTTTTTTACAACTATTCATTTATATTGTTGCTTTATTTTCTCTGAACTATACCGCACCAGAAACGCTGATTGTGTGGACACAGCCAGACACGTTGCAGCAATGTACCCGCGACGCTGAGGTGATGCTTCCAGTGTTCTGAGCCTTAAGGCAACTCTCCACCAAACAGACTACTTCAGACTGCAACAGACTGGTAGTCTGTTGGCAAGATTTGGCATTTAGTTCAGCACAAGCAGTCGGCACACATTGTCGGTACACATTGTTGTGCTAATGCGTTAGAGCTGGCAGGCTGGCCTGCCAGTGTTGCCAGGTCGGCTTATTATACTTTGGGCTTGTTTTCCTGTAAAGTCGCTTGTAAATATTCATAGTTGCTGGTTGCTTTTGTTTGGGCTTGTTTCTGAAGTGTAGTTGCTTATTAGGGCATGCTTTCAAGATTTTTTTTGAAAATAGCTGATATAATAGGGCTCAAGTGGTGAAACTGGTCGCTTCTTCTGGGCTTGTTTTCGTAGACCTGGTCGCTTGTTTCACTCACAGAATCTGGCAACACCGAAGCCAGCTCGGACCAAACCTTTACTCTTTACTGGCTCTACCAGTCGGCCAAAAGTCTGAAAATGCTCGGTTTCTCATCGCCGGGTCGATAGAGGTCCGGACGTGACGGAACGAAGCTGTCCGACAACAAGTCGTCGGCAGCAGACGCTTTCCAACGCCTCCCGCCGTCGAGCCGGGACTAAAATCGGTGCGGTGGAGAGCTGCCTTTATCTTCCCTAGTGATAATACAGCAGCTGACCAATCAGCGCATCCGTGAAGTGAATCAGCTGTCACCGCAAACTAGGGATGTGCGCTGTGACTAATTTCACTGATGGTTTAACCATTTTTATTCTTTTTTTTAAAGATATTTTTGGGGTTCTTTCTGCAAGGTAACAGGAGAGAGAGACACAGGGAGTGACACGCAGCAAAGGTCAAAACCAATGCACGACTCACTGTCAGGCTGCATTAGAGCCTACATGTGGCATGCGGCTTAACCGCTAGGCCATCGGCACGCAGGTTAAACAATGTTTTAGTAAACCGACCAAGTTCTCTTAACATGATGTCATTCACAAACCGAGTGACTGCCGGTTAAACTTTAACCCGTCGGCCAGTATTAGCCAACAACGGCACAAAGATGGCACAGCTTACTATTGACCTAGAAAACAATGGAACCAATTCAACAGCAAAGAACTGTATCGATACAGTTGAGAGGAAGAAGACGCAGATAGAGAAAGAGATGGAGACGGAGAGAGAGAGAGAGAGAGGGGGAGAAGAACATGTGTGCGTCATGTGCTGGAGATAAACATCATGGATGACACAGACTTAATCATCTGACCTCTGTTACCACAATAAACACACTGTTAATGCGGCCCGTGGACGCGGCAACACGCACACAAACATATGCGGACATGCACACACATACCGTACTGTACGCAGATACATATGTGCAGCACACAACAGGAAATGACTATTCATACTGTAGGCCCAAACTGTTTAACCCATTAAGACCGGGAACGCATCTGTGTAACCACTTCAACCATTATTTCATACTTGTCGCTATTCAAAAATAACAGATATACAAGCTCATAGCCATCTGCTATTTTTGAAAAATCGTGAACATTTGTGCAAATCTTTGAAAATATTTTTTAAGCAAAATTTTTTAACTCAAATCTTTGTTTCTGGGGGGTCCCTGGAACAACATATTTTGAGATGGGGGTCCGCGGCCAAATACATATAATTTTGGGGGTCCTTGACATGAAAAAGGTTTGAAAACCACTGATATAGCAACGTACGTTTTTTGTTTGTTTAACTGTTAGGATTTAGAAGACATTTGTAGAATCCCCCAGAAGCAAAGATTTGAGTTACAAATGTTCGCTTTAAGAAATACCTATTCAGAGATTTGCACACATTTTCAGGATTTTTCAAAAATAGCAGATCTACAAGCTCGTAGTGCGGCACTCGGTGCCGCGCTATGAGCTTGTATATCTGCTATTTTTGAATAGCCCAAAGAGATCTAAAAATGACAGATGCGTCCCCCGGATTGAATGGGTTAATAATGGCGAGGGAGAACAGCAGAGAATTCAGCCACGGACCATTACTATGGGATCATTGGGGACAAATGGCTCAGAGATATAATCCAATTTATCTCCACTTGGGATATCAATGCCCTTTAATAATGTGTGAAATAGGCAGATAAGTCAAGTAGCTTAGATCTGGCATGTCGCACCGTGGTTATTAGTATTGACTTTTAGTGAAGCACAATATCAAATTACTTTCTCCACAAGGCTATATATATGGATAGGCTAACGCTAATAGCAGGGGTTCGACTTCAGACGTTAAGTGCTGCATCAGGTGCCAGGTGAAATACAGCATTTCCAATCCCCAACCCGTCTTCCTATCCAGCCCAGATGAGGCCCTGAATCCATGGAAAACACAATGGGAAACGGTAAATAGACAATTATGTTTTGGTTTTTGGTCTCTTATGTTTTGGTTTGTGATCAACGCAGATTTCCCACAGAGTTTGCCACTGCCTCTCTTGGTACTGTAAAACCAGTCCATGCCTGTGTAAACCTCTTCCTGGATATACAGTGGAAAATACACACACACACACCTGGGCACACCTCTCTCTCTGGGGTTAGCTGGTCAGGTTTCATAGCAACCTGATCTCCTCTATTGTCTTGTTCCCCCGGCTGCCTCACATACGCTCACCCTGACTGACTGGTTAGACAAGAGAGAGAGAGAGAGACAGACAGAGAGACAGAGACAGAGACAGAGACAGAGAGAGAGAGAGAGAGAGAGATGCTAGAATAAAGTTGGAGAGATTTGATATATCTATCTTGGAGATAATTGATATTTAATCTTCTACAAATAATCCAGCTACTGTATGATCGTGCCCTGGCAAGCACAGGGTAACGCAACACTTTATTCCATAAAGCAAACATCTACGGATACAAGAGTTCAGCCGTTTTCAGTGGTAGTAGTAATGTCTACACACTACTTCAGTATCTGGCGTCATGGGCAAAAATTGCGTCATGAGGTATTTGCGAATGATTGCATAATTCTATACCAGCTGATCTTCAGTATGTTAGCCATCTTTGCTGTGATGAAGCTATGGAGGGCATCTTTTACATGTAGCAGTGGTTCTCAACCTGTGGGTCGGGACCCCCAGGGGGGTCCCCACGTGATTTTGAGGGGGTCCCCAGGTGACAGTGGAGTGACAATTTAAGGACTTTTTTTAAGACCTTTTTAATACCTCAAAATGAAAGAAAGGAAAAAGACCATTATTGTGACAAAAGTAATCAATAAAACAAATTGTGAAAACAGCAGATCTACAAGCTCACAACGCCTCGCGTTGCGAGGCGTTGTGAGCTTGTAGATCGGCTGTTTTCACAATATTTATCTGTGGATGACGAAAATGTAATGCCTCAACTCCTACGGACTGAAAAGGTTGAGATCCACTGACATATAGCAACCCGCCCAAACCTTTTATCTCTGGAGAGAGACTGAGGCAGGAAGATCTTTCATCTATTTTCGTTGAAACGTCCACACTTTCCAGGAAAGCTACTACCCTTTAGTGTGTGTGTGCTAGCCCTGGTCAGTTTGACTGGCCAAGTGGCTGGCCATCATGTTTTGGTTCAACTAAACCGCTTTTATAAACAGTCTCTCTGCCGTCAAAGTAGCCCAGCTGCAGAGTGCAGCAAATCAACCCAAATACTTCTCCGTCTCCCAAAAGATCAACAGCCAACACAAAATGACCAGCTGGGGCACTTTTTTTTTTCTTCTTGGGTCAGGGCAGAAGGTTGTCATATGATTGTCCATGGTAGCCTGTGCGAAGACATAATGCCAAACTGAACAAAGCATTACTGTGCTTGTCAATTTGCTTCAAACTTTGGTTTGGTTCGTATTAATCCAGGTAGGCTATTAATAAAGGCTTTTTAAAGATATGATGAATCAGAGAGCATTGGATTTTTGTTTTGTCTACTATTACTACAGTACCATCTAGGGATGGCCAACCAGTAACCGTTACCAGTTAACCGTTAAGAAATTGGCAACCGGTTAACACTAACGGCTAATGGCAAACCGTAAAAAAAAAAAAAACATTTTATTTTGAAGGGCCAAGTCTACACCACTATACTAACACTAGTAAACACAAAATTAAGAGTACGAGGAGTGTAATGTGAAATCAGCCGTCTTATTGACACAGAGTATATCCGACAGACACACAGCAAACAACCTGGCAGCTAAACTAAATGATGCGGTGGAGTCTTGGGGACTCCACCGCATCGACGCGTTGTGAGCTTGTAGATCGGCTATTTTCAAAATGGGAACACATTTCCTTGACGGTTAATGATTAATCAATCTGTAAGGCCTAACGGTAACCGGATAAGAAAATGTGCAGATTTTTTGTGTGTGAGTGTGCGAGTGTGTGTGTGTGGGGTGTGTGTGTGTGTGTGTGTGTGTGTGTGTGTGTGTGTGTGTGTGTGTGTGTGTGTGTGTGTGTGTGTGTGTGTGTGTGTATATATTTCTTTGCTCCATTAGCAGCGTGGCTATGAGGATAACCATGTCAGTCTGTCGGTCGGAACATTTCTCAAAAACTGCTGCCATGATGACATTCTGCGCCGTTTCATGAACCCAAGACAATGGCCCCTACTGTTTGGTGATGGTGACCCCCATGGCCTTTCTTCTAGCGCAAACATGAGGTCAACATGTATTTCACTTGCATACAATTTAATGAAAAATACTGCCTTAGATTGCCACGGAATTCACTGTGCATTTATCTTCAGGCCCCCCAGAGGATGAGCCCTACTGATTTTTTGGTTACCCAATAATATCCCATCCAGTTTCCTCTAGTGCCAGCATTATAGGCCACAATTTCCACTTGCACACACGATCTCTCCAAAATCTATCTGGAGGAAGAACCAAAACATTTGGTTCTAGTATTCTCAGAATTTGCCACTTTAACCCAAGACCGGGAATGCATCCGTGTCATTTTAAGATGTCTTTGGCTATTCAAAAATAGCAGATATACAAGCTCATAGCGCGGCACCGAGTGCCGCGCTATGAGCTTGTAGATCTGCTATTTTTGAAAAATCGTGAACAAATATTTGTTATAACTTTTTTCAAAAAACTGTTTGGATTTAGATTTTTTTTTTGAATCGGCCTCAGGTCTTAATGGGTTAAACCTGGCCTACTTTTTTATTTAACCTTTATTTAACCAGTAAAAAACACGTTGAGACACAGTCTCTTTTTCAAGTGTGAACTGGCCAAGATACAGCGTTAAAATTACACAGTCTAAGCTTAACATACCAATACAAAAACAAACAACAAAATAGTCATCCAAGATACATCACAAATACATAAAATAACTCCCAATGCTACACTTTATACAATAAAAAAACAATAAAAATAAATAAAAAAACAAACAAAAACTTTGGGCATGTCATTATAGGCAAGAATTTTCAAAAGGTTTCCAAAAACAAGCAGATCTAAAAGCTCACAACACATCACGATGAGACACGTGTGTGAGCGTATAGATCGCCTATTTTCGCCTTGCGACACAGTCGTACGACAAAGTATAAAGTAGGGCATAAGTGGTTGAATTAACACTCAACATTTTACAGTTCCATCCTTTCCCTTTGACTTCTTTGACAACAGACGCTGTGTATTGACCAAGATTAGATCTCCACAAGACTGGTAGGACCAGAAGGGTTGTCTTTGGGCTCGGCCAGTCTTGTCTATGACCGAGTGACCAATTGTGTGTCTCTGTCTCTCAAAGGTGAGATTAATTCATGACTTGAGGTTCACACAAGGTCACACAAAGCACACCAACATACTACATGGTGCAGACCAGCTTGAATCATGCTAGTGAAAAAGTCGATATACTGAGCGTGTTCTATTTACGTCTGGCTAGTCTTGTCAAATCTCATCTTATGCCAACACTGTCTGATCCATGCATAAACAGCTGGAAGGCAAGTCTTCACAGTCAGTCACACCCACCCACCCACGTAACACACCAAGGCAAGCATGCACACGCACACACAGAGTCACACACACACACAGAGGAAGAGGGAACCAGTATTGTCTGTGTGTGATCCTGGGGCGAGGCAATGGTTTGCTTCATAGCCACACACACACATTAGCACAATCAGTTTCAGTGGTTATCCACTATTTGCCTCACCATTTCCTGAATGAGGGAGAGTATGAGTAGTATTACATGAGCGAATGTGTGGTGTGTGTGTGTGTGTGTGTGTGTGTGTGTGTGTGTGTGTGTGTGTGTGTGTGTGTGTGTGTGTGTGTGTGTGTGTGTGTGTGTGTGTGTGTGTGTGGGGGTGTGTGTGTGTGTGTGTGTGTGTGTGGTCTAGTGACACAGCTTGTTGTACTGTCAAACAGGTCTACTACAGTCATCATTACATCCTGCTCTCTCATGTTTAACAAGCACGTAGACACACATTTTTAGCATAGCTAAATGCCTCAATATCCCCAATGTATCACCAGCTCAATAAGGTTCCATGAATCAGAGTCAGAGTTTAGAATGTGGCCTTATAGCTATAAAGTAGTTTGTGTGTAGCTGAGTCTTCAGCCCAATACCAGCAAGTGATTGTGATTGTGGTAGGCTAGTACACACAGTATAATAATAATTCTGTGGAATATCCCTTTATAGAGGAATGGGATTTTCCTTACGTTATTAATCATTTATAAAGTGGTTTAAATATATATACTGTATTTTTTTTGCGAATTCTCTTCATTACAACAATTCATTTCCTTTAGATATTTAATATTTCCTGTGGAATTAGAATAACTTTAATAATGAAAATATTTTCCTTATTTTCAGTGGAATTCCCCCTTTATAGAATCTCTTTTATAGCTGGATGGAATCTCCCAGTATTTAGTGGAAAAAAACGTCCGGAAATATCCCTTAACATAATTCCCTACAACAGTATAAATATGTCTTTATGTTCTGTGGGACACCCCCCCCCCTCTTTCCCCCTGCAGTGAGTGACTGAGAACTGATCTAAATCAGTCATGAGACTTTGACCCCTCAAATCACATGACTCCTATAGACAGAAAGACAGCTACTGTAGTGTAGATCTAGCCAACCTGCTGAGGTCGAATCTCTTTTCCGAGCTAAAGCAAACACCGGCACAGAGTATTACAGACAAAAATGAGATCTACAAGCTCATAGCGCCGCACAGAGTGCCGCGCTATGAGCTTGTAGATCTGCTATTTTGGGAAAATCACGAAAATGTGTGCAAATCTTTGATGATATATTTTTTTTAACCGAACATTTGTAACTCAAATATTTGCTTCTGGTAGGGGTCCCTGGAACAACATATTTTGAGAATGGGGGTCCGTGGCCCAAATACGTATTATTGTGGGTGGTCCTTGACATGAAAAAGTTTGAGAACCCACTGATATTATAGCAACGTACGGTTTTCAGAAAACGGTTAGGATTTAGAAGACATTTGTAGATGCGTTCCCGGATTGAATGGGTTAATTGAGTGTTTTGAGTTTTAAACGCATTCAAACAGTGCATTAGAAACAGTTTCTAACTTTCTAATGCACCCACATTCCTGTGGAACCAAGGAATAGAGTAAAAAAAAAGAACTAGGGCGAGGTCGGTGCCACATACAGTATTTTCAAGTTGAATTGCGTGTTTGAAGAGACAGAACAGTGTAAGATGGTCACCATGGCTTACTTATACGTTGTGTGTGTGTGTGTAATGTGTATGCAAGTCATGTAGATTAACCATTAACCCCATATCACCTCATGGCTGATTATATACCAGGCTAAAATCTGTGCATAATGCTACGACTTCTGTCACTACACAGCAAAAATACTCAGTGCTTAACAGGTTCATTTTTGTACACTCTTAAAAGTTACAAATTGATAGAAGATTACTGAGGATTTGAAAGTATAGCACCAGTAGCACTAATATTACAACTTCTACTGGTGCCAATGCTTCTTAAAATATGGGACAAACACTATACTGGTTCTCTAGGTTGTTTATAAATCTTAAAGGGATAGTTCACCCCCAAAATGACCTTTTTTCTATCGATTAGTCACAGACTTGAATTAATCATTAGTTATTGAAATAATTTGGTGACCGGCAGCGATTCCGGTAGGAGACAGAAAGAGTCTCCTTTGTGTCTCCTACCGGAACCGCTGGTCATCAAATTATTGGCTAGGGATGCGACAAAAACAAAAACATATCCATGAATTCAAGGCGTGGCTAATCGATAGATGAAAAGTATTTTTTTGGGTGAACTATCCCTTTAAAGGTTTTCATCTCATGAATCTTAATAAACTTAAACTGGTCTAGCGTAGTAGTAAACTTACATTTCTTTACAAGAACGGGCTACATTATGAGCTAAAGGTGGGGGTCACAGGGCTATCTCCCTCCAGGGATCAATAAAACGTTTATCTTATCTCGAAAGAACATTCTGGACACACCGGTTTGCAGTCCAAAGCTACTGTAAGTAAACTGTATGGAATCTCAATCAAGCAATACTTGTTCTCACACAACGATGCCGTCTTTGAAGGATCTTAGCCAAGTTCCACTATTTTGTATAGATAACTGAAGTTTGCTTATTCCATTAAGACCGGGAACGCATCTGTATCATTTTTAGATGTATTTGGCTATTCAAAAATAGCAGATATACACGCTCATAGCATGCTATGAGCTTATAGATCTGCTATTTATTTTTTTATCGTGGAAAAATTGTGAAAAAAAAAAATATATATAAATATATAAATATATATATACTCCGATCTGTGCTTCTCGGGGTCCCTGGAACAACACATTTTGAGATGGGGGTCCGCGGCCAAATACATATAATTTTGGGTGGTCCTTGACATAGAAAAGTTGGAGCACCACTGATATAGAAACATACCGTTAGGATTTAGAAAACATTTTTAGATATGTATTTGGCCGCGGACCCCCCCATCTCAAAATGTTTCGTTCCAGGGACCCCCAGAAGCAAAGACTAGAGTTACAAATGTTCGCTTAAAAGAAATATATATATTCAAAGATTTGCAAAAAAATTCATGATTTATCAAATAAATAGCAGATCTACAAGCTCCGCGCTATGAGCTTGTAGATCTGCTATTTTTTTATAGCCCAAAGAAATCTTAAAATGGCACAGATGCGTTCCCGGTCTTAATGGGTTAAAATGCAGCAGCGTTTTGCCCCAAAACGTTGATCTCAGTCAGTGTTGACTTCCATGGTAAAGTACCACCTGACTGACATACAGTATATTATGGTCTGGGGGGGTAACTAACTACTGGGGTATCTTGGCAAACTAGTGTAGCCCCTAGTACTGCAGGGGACAGGCAGCATAGTGACCTTGTTACCTGGGTAACCCACAAAACCCTCCATCCCCAAACAGCTCCGGAGAATGTATTGATATGCAGCACGGCAAATGTGCACAGACACACAACAGACACACACACAACAGACACACACACACACACACACACACACACACACACACACACACACACACACACACACACACACACACACACACACACACACACACACACACACACACACACACACACACACACACACACACACACACACACACACACACACACACACACACACACACACACACACACACAGCATTTCATAGGGGTCTGGAACAGGAGCAGTCAAAATAGCCCATTCAATCCGGGGACGCATCTAGTGTCATTTTTTGATTTCTTTGGGCTATTAAAAAATAGCAGATATACAAGCTCATAGTGCGGCACCGAGTGCCGATGAGCTTGTAGATCTGCTATTTTTTTTTTTATCTTGAAAATCTTTGCAAATCTTTGAATATATATATATTTTTTAAGCAAACCGTTTTAACTCAAATCTTTGCTTCTAGGGGGTCCCTGGAACTAAATATTTTGAGATGGGGGTCCGCGGCCAAATACATATCATTTTGGGTGGTCCTTGACATGAAAAAGTTTGAGAACCACTGATATAGCAACAATAGTTTTTCTGAAAAATGAAGACATTTGTTGAGACATTTGACAGTTTCAAATGTTCACTTTTAAGAATATATATATATTCAAAGATTTGCACACATTTTCACGATTTTTTTTGCAGATCTACACGCTCATAATGCGGCACTTGGTGCCGCACTATGAGCTTGTATATCTGCTATTTTTGAATAGCCCAAAGAAATCAAAAAAATTACACAAGATGCGTTCCGGGTTTAAGTGGGATAAATAGCCTGGGAAAGCTGTGGCTGTTAGAAACGACATTGTTCTCTCCCATGTAAACAGAATGTATGTTGGGGGGGGGGGGGTGATGGAAGAGAGAAGGGAGGGAGAAGAGAGCGAGCAAGGTAGGACAGGAGGAGAAGAAAAACCGGGGAGAGGGAGTGAGAGGGGAAAAGAGTGGGAGGGGAGGAAGGGAGGGAGAGCAGAGGCGAGGGGGAGGAGGAAATGTCCTACTTCTTTTTGTATACAGTATAAACTATGTGAACTATGTCACATAATGTCTATTTATGGTGTATGAAGGAAAGTCCTCGAGGTATACAGTTTCCCCTACATGGCTTCATTGGCAGCTCGCCAAAAATTATTAGACAAACACATGCTGTACATTCAATGAAAAGTGTTTCGTTGCAATGCTGTCGTTTTAGTTGTTGTTGATTTCTAATGAAGTGTAGTTTAAAGGAGTAGTTCACCCACAATAATTACTTATTTCCTATCAATTACACACCCCATGACATGAAGCATTGAATTCATGGAGATGTTTTTCTTTTTGTCGCATTCCTAAGCCAATTATTTGATCTCTCCGGTAGGAGACACAAAGAGTGTCCTTTGTGTCTCCTACCGGATACATAAGCATCTTTATTATCATCATCAAATTATGGGCTTAGGAAAAAAACTAAAAAATCTCCATGAATTCAAGTCTCCATGTGTAATCGGGTGTGTAATAAATAGAAAATAAGTCATTTTGGGGGTGAACTATCCCTTTAATGACAATTTGACAACTATTAACCGCAACTAGTAAATTAGTCATTTTCAGCGGATTTCTGCCCTCTGCCTGTTTTTTTCTGATGACACATGACACCCTTGCCTTGTGTGTGTGTGTGTGTGTGTGTGTGTGTGTGTGCCAGGCCTGGAGCCAACCACCACCACAACCAAAAATACCCAACGATGATGAGACACTGCTGTCTGTGCTGCTGACATTGCTGATGGGTAAACGTGGTACAGGCATCAACTTGTTTTCTCATGGAAGTAATAATGAGGAGGATAAGGAGCCCTCGCTCTGCATGGAGGGCCATGCTAGAGCGAGAGAGATGAAACAAAAAGGGGTGCAAATTATTAACCATCTAATATCTAGGACAAGAGGTGACCGTCAAAATGAAACATACAGTCACCATCGCCCATGGATCGTGCACTGGCACACACATTACAATAACGTGCATCCACACCACGCATATCATTATTAACCCTTTAAGACCTGAGGCGATTCTTTAAAAAAATCTAAATCCTAACAGTTTTTGGAAAAGAAATCTAAAACATTTTTTTTCAAAAATAGCAGATCTACAAGTTCATAGCGCGGCACTCGGTGCCGCGCTATGAGCTTGTATATCTGCTATTTTTGAATAGCCAAAGAAATATAAAGTGACACAGATGCGTTCCAGGTATTAATGGGTTAAGGCTCATGTGGTTGCAGTGACACACACGCACACACACACACACACACACACACACACACACACACACAAGAACGTCGATCTATGGTACAATGGTAGCTAGGGGAAGTGTACACACACAGCCACAGTGACCCTCGCTCACACAATGCTGGAACGTAACCCAGAATGTAGCTAAATCATGAAAGCAGCACAAAGTAACTGCCTGGTTGGTTTTTACTGGATTTCTATGAGAATTTGACTGAATGACTAAGCAGATTTTTTTTACCCTTTGACTGTGTCCACGTATCAGGCCCTTTGTAGTCACTAAGTGAGTCAGTCAATCGATCATGTGTCAGTCAGCCACTTCTGACGCCAATTTATACGAGTGTTTATACGAGTGTCGGTCCCCGTTGGTCATTTTACACTGGTCTGTCAATCTGTAATTTTGTATGGTCTGCCTACGCAGCAGATAGCCATCAAAAACAGCGGAGCTCAGCAGGTTCGTCAGGCAGCTGATGTGTTTAGTACACACTCAGAAACACAAGGACATCAGCTGATGTCCCCCACACCTCCGCATTTACAATATGATACACATACTGGACGACGTACAACCTGTGTTCTTCAGGGACAGGGTCAAGGTTTCTGAAGTGAGACTGTGTGAATTTATCTAATAGTTTCAGTTGCTGTGTTCTTTAAAAACTTTAAAGTCCTCCGAGAGGCAATTTTGGGTACAGCACAGAACCTATAGTAGACAAATAAAAGCATATAAAATGAACCAAAAAAAAACACAATAATCCAAAATAATCTGGAAGGGGGGGGCAATGCCGTTTACCTATTCTCAACCGGTATCACAGTTTGAATCCATTAAGACCCGGAAGGCATCTGTGTCATTTTAGATTTCTTTGGCTATTAAAAAATAGCAGATATACAAGTTACATACATGTTTTTTTTCGTGAACATTTGTGGACCCCCAAGAAGCAAAGATTTGAGTAAAAATAAATCGCTTTAAAAAAAGAATATATATATATATTCAAAGATTTGCACAAAGTTTCACGATTTTTCAAAATTAGCAGATCTACAAGCTCGTAGCGCGGCACTCGGTGCCGCGCTACGAGCTTGTAGATCTGCTCATTTTGAATAGCCCAAAGAAATCTAAAAATGACACAGATGCTTTCCCGGATTGAATGGGTTAATGCAGGTGTGTAGGTTAGCTTTCGCTGCAAGTCCACAAGATGAAAAGATACTCATCAGCTTGTACCTGGTGTAGCTTGATCACGGCTATGTTTAACCCCTTGAGCATACTGTGCTGCAAATAGATTATGCCATCCAAAAAAAAGGATATCATCATCTTTACCTATATAGGCCCTATTTGTATGGTTACCGACGTATTGCCAGGGAGATGGTGAGGTTATTGTGTGTAAGCATGTTACACCACTACAGTATGCACGAGGCTCACCATCCAGCAGAGGTTTTAGCATAATGACTGGTTTGGAAATCCAGGGAAAATTCAGCAGAAAAAAAAGGAAATCACGCCATCTTCCAACTTTCCAATGCACCCCAAAGCCTGCATTTTTATACACTGTCTAATAAAACAAAAAACGGACTGATAAACAGATGGCAGACATGAAGACAGTCTGACTGACTAGTAGACTACTAGACTACAAGACAAAAAGAGAGACAGACAGATAACAGTGGATATACCTGCAGTAAAAGGAGTCTTGTGTGTCTAGAGTGGCTGTTTGTGCTGAGAAAAAGGTCTGTGATTCAATCTGTACTTCCTGGAAAGAAAGCTTGTTACTCATACTCAGCAATTAAGGCTGAACCGAATGTCATTTCTTGACATTCAAAGCATCTACTGAGGTTGCCAAATGAATTTTCGAACGTCTGACATCATGGTGAAGTCATCATTAAATCCATGGGAGAAAAAAAAAACATTTTAAATAAAATAAAAGTTCACATACGGTGGTGGTCGGTAATCGTGACATTGATTTAAAAGTCATATCGCTCAGCCCTACTTAACCCCTTAAAGACCCGAGGCCGATTCCACAAAGGCCTTCTAAAATCGGCAGTTTTCAAACTTTCAAGATTTTTCAAAGATTTTCAAAAATAGCAGATGTACAAGCACCGCAAGCTCGTACATCTGCTATTTTTTATTATTTTTTAATAGCCAAAGTTTTGATCCACTGACAATGGATGAGACTCAGGGGCTTACACAAATTAATGTTAATATCCATCCATGTGCATTTTGTTGCAATTCATTACAATTTGTAATTTACAAACTCTATATATCAGCTACACTTTGGCCTCACCGTTAGGACTTCAACTGCTGGAGTATTTGGGGGATTGCGTCTGTTTCTTAGAATGTAAGTATTGGACATTCGATGATGGCCAAACAGCTGGCTGGGGTCGTTTGACCCAGCTTTGACTGCAACCAGGGGAGGACAAGGGGATGCGAGGGAGAGGAAGAGAGGGAAAGAGGGAGATGAGGGGAAGAAGAAGAGGAGGAGGAGGAGAAGAGGGGAACACATTCTAGAAGAGGAGTCAACAGGAAAAGACAGGCAGCTGTGTTTTCAGGGGGTGGGAGGAGGAGGAGGGAGAAACGGACAAGGGAGATAGGAAAGAAAAGGGTGGGATTGGGGGGGGGGGGGGGATGAGCGACCAGAAACAAGGTTAAGGAGGCTGAATAGAACTTGATGTTGCAAGCACATGCAATCCATCCAATGCAAGCTGCTATTATGTTTGTTTGGTTTCATGCTCACTCAGCATGCAATGTGTGAAGATCTCTAAGAAATACTGAATGCTTAACAGTAAAGTGTGCTTTTGCAATGCAAAACATGTGGTCAGGTGATTTTTACTATTTGAATGCCCATTATGATTCCACAAGAACAAGCCTGTTCTCTTTCAGAATTCACTTTCTCCATTCATCAATACAGACACCTGTTCCTCTGTCCTTCACTCTTGTTTCAGCACTTTTCTGTCTCTCCATTATTTATCGTCTCTCCTTCCCTGTGTTCTTTCTCAATCTACAACCACCCCCCTCCCCCTTCTCTCCCTCCCTCCATGTGCCCACAAGGCATTTTGTTAACACAACATCCTTAATTAAGAAAGACATCCACCCTCACACATAGACATGCTAGCGCACACACATGCCCTTGCTCCATCTTTATTTCACTGTTTAACATATTCTTTGCAGTGGCACGCGCGCGCACACACACACACACACACACAATCTGTGTCATTTAGATTTGAGCTATAATGTATTACTTTCAAAAATTTTAAACTATTCAAAAATAGCAGATGTACAAGCTCATTGCGCGGCACTCAGTGCCGCGCTATGAGCTTGTAGATCGGCTATTTGTGAATAGCTAAAGAAATCTAAAATGAGAGAGAAGCTTTCCTGGAATTAATGGGTTAACAGCATGCCAATGCATGTAAGGGCAACCATGCCCTTACATTGCATGTGACTTCACACACACCCTCTACAACCTGTTAAGAAACTAAGCTCTTGCCCTACTAACCACACAGAAACCTTCTCTACTGCCTGTCTGGCATGTTTATCTCATTGACTGAGTCACGGTACACTGACATTACCGCCGACCGTTTTCCAAAGCATAGTTGGGTTTGTTTGATTTTCAAGGAAGCCATTCGGTATGAAAATCAACTTGCCGAGTTTTGAAACTTGCTCGAGATATGTAATCCAACACACTAAATATAACTGTGTAGTAAGTTTTTGTCTAACTGAAAACAGACCCCTGGAGAAAAGATGTAATAACAAAATGCCATGATTTATTGACTGCAGTTATGTTTGACTAACATTTCGTAGCATCTGGTAACGTTTTAATAACTCTGGAGAAATGTAAACAAACAATAAGTCTACACATTAAGCCATTAATGTTAAAATGGTCTACAGTGTGTTTATGTACAATATATGGCCAATATGGGACTTTAAATGCAGTTTTATGCCTTATGTAAAGCACTTAGAATTGCCTTTGTTATGCTATACAAAAGCTTGCCCTGCCATTTTCTAGAACTAAAAGATAATGTAACTTACTAGTCTTATTTACTTAGTGCATTTCAACCACTTTCAGTTTTTCAAAAATGTAAAAGGAATTTACAAGGTCTGAGTCTTCAAGCAGCTAGATTGTCTATTTTCGCTGTGCGATGCCATCGTATAACAAAGCATAAAATAGGGCTTAAGTAGTTAATGAGAGACTGAAACAGCGACTGTGGCAAATCAAACGTTTGAGTTTTGGACTCTCTGCTCATACTCTCTCCTCGTCTTTCAGTTTGACCAGTCGGTAGAGTGGACCCCCTGTCTGTCTCTTGTCTTTCAGTCAGACAGACAGTCAGACAGCCATACTTCACTTCAATGGGCAACAACTCACCTCAAGCAGACAGACAGACCAGGTCACAGCATGGCAGCATCTCAGTGGCAGCACACAGCACACACAGCTTTCATTCAGGCAGACACCCTCCCTCTGTGCATGCGTGCGTGCGTGCATGCATGTGTCTGTGTGGTGCGTGTGTGTGTGTGTTAGGCGGCAGGAAGCCAGCCCAGTAATAGGATGTTCCTCATTGGCAACATGCCTGGCACACACTAGATGCTACAGTACTTCCGACACTAAGCAGAACAAACACACTAGCAGGTTGTAGGCCATGTTACCAAAGGTAAGAAGAATCCACTGTAAAACTAAAATGTGCCAATTCCTGTGATTTTATTCCATTCCAACAACAAAGGTTAGTTAGAACAGATATAATCTTAAAATTGTTTTGAAATTACATGAAAACATAATACCCATCTATTGACAATGTCTTTGTAAACGTGTGAAGTGGTGCTACAAAGATATGGGCCGGGGCATATTTTATAATCATATTCCACAAGTGTGAATCATTTACAAAAAAACAAACACTTTCCGAGTCCCTGAAATAAATCTCCAATTCAGTGCTGATGGCCACGTGCACCGTTGCACACGACACAATTATCTTCAGTGTACTTGGGTTCAAAATGAAGCCATAGACCCCAATAACAGGTCTATCTCAACTTTTTTTGACATACAGTATGCACACATTTAACAAGCTGAGAGAAATCAGATCAATGTTTTTACACAGCTTAAAGGCTAGAACATGAATCTAGGTGTGTTGACCGGGCTATGATTTAACCAATCATTAGTTTAATCTGATTAGGATGAACAGATAAAAGTGTTTACATAACAACAGCATTTGCGTCAGATTCAAATCAGATTATTGGGGGTTTATGAAGTCTACCCATTGTCAGAACACAAACATTGTTTCAGTACTGGAATCCGTTTTATCGTGCAAATTATGTAATTATGGAAATAATATTCGTATTAGACTGAATGATATAGCAGTCTGTAATCTTAACCCATTAAGACCGGGGACGCATCTGTGTCATTTTAAGATTTATTTGGCTATTCAAAAATAGCACATATACAAGCTCATAGAGCGGCACCGAGTGCCACGCTATGAGCTTGTAGATACGCTATTTTTGAGAAATTTTGCAAATCTTTGAATATATATATTTTAAGTGAACATTTGTAACTCAAATCTTTGCTTCTGGGGGGTCCCTGGAAAAACATTGAGATGGGGGTCCGCGGCCAAATACATATAATTTTGGGGGTCCTTGACATGAAAAAGATTGAGAACCACTGACATAGAAACATAGGTTAGGATTTAGAAGACATTTTTTGAATCGGCTTCAGGTTTTAATGGGTAAATTATAGATAGGATTGACAATCATTAGTAAATTCTGACACTGAACAACCTGCAAATGACTTTTAAGATGGATGATAAGAATTGTATGTGAGATGATGGTGATTTCCACCACTGATGCCAACTATCATGTCATCATGGGATACATTTAGAGTAACGTCTTGTGTGGAAAAAGTTTCTTCACTTTGCCTTTGGTTTCTTTTTGTTTATGGTTTAGCTTTTTTCATTGAAGCCTAGGGGCACTGTTGGACAGTAATCCTGTTTTAGGTATGAGAACAAATATAGACATCTTCAAAGTAGTAGAGCCCTAATTTAAGTACTTTTCCTCTATATAAAGTGTATTAATTAAAAATTAGTATTCTAATAAAGTGTTATAAATGTGCTACATGATACTGTATCATCCAATCCAATATTTTGTACATTTACTGTATGTCTGAAGATACTGTTAGCATAACTGCTAAGATATTCTTTCTGAAGCCTGGGGTCCAGGAAAAGTAAAAAAGTAAATCCAATTACTTTCAGATAAAATGAACTGAATGAACTCACAAGCTTCGCTACAATATGAAGGAAAAGGAAGTTGAAAGCTAATCTTCTGGCCTCATTCCTCTGGTACCCTCTAAGTCTGTCTCAGCCTAACAACTAATAACTACTCTATCCTCATATTCCACAACCAAGGACACGAAAATGAAGTAAGCTCCCATTCAGTGGTGGAAAAATATATTTTAGAAGTAAAAGTCAGGAATTCAAAATTCACTTGAGTAAAAGTACAAAAGTATTGGTAACAAAATGCACTTAAAAGTACCAAAAGTAAAAGTACTAAAATGTTTGAAAATAGCAGATCTACAAGCTCACAACGCGTCGCATCGCGATGCGTTGTGAGCTTGTAGATATAAAATATTTTCAAATAATTGTAGTGGAGTAAAAGTACAAAATTTGCCTTTGAGATGTAGTGGACTACAAGTAAAAGTACTGAAAATTGGGAATACTCCAGTAAAGTAAAAATACCTCAAAATTGTACTTAAGTACAGTACTTGTACTTAGTTACAGTACTTTACACCACCGCTCCCATTGCACATGGAAGAGTTGACACACACACACACACACACACACACACACACACACACACACACACACACACACACACACACACACACACACACACACACACACACCTCAGATTTAGGAGAGTGCTGCCTGGTTGCCACAGCTGACCACAGCTTTTGATAGCCAACACCCCAGCAGCACACAGGCTGCCACACTTACTACACTGTCTGAAATATCATTCTACTAGTCCATTCACAAATATCCACAATGGCAACGTCACCTACTTGCACATATTTAGATTTTTTTTCTTTTTAAACCATGATGTCAACCCAATAAGGAGCCGGCTGATGTAAGTCGGGATGAAAAGTGAGACACTGACACACAGCCTGAAATCTACTGAATCTGACCAAGAGCAGAGACTGTGACTCTGGTCTAGTCGAGTGAGAAAACACCATCTGATCAATGATCAGTAATCTGCTTATAAAGGGGTGGGTTGGTGGGGGTATAGGATATGCATTATGAGGGGTCGGATGATTCGGCTGCTTCACAGTTTGAATATCCATCCACCCATTCCCTGCTTTAACATTTTAAGTTGTAGGGGGGGAAAAAAACATGGGACAAGACCACAACACACACACACACACACACACACACACACACACACACACACACACACAGTCAATAAATCCATAAAGAATATACCGATGCATTTTCCATTGTGGATGTTATAACCACTTAAACCCCATGCATCCGTACAATAACAGAAAACTAAATATACTAGCTACTATACTGAATTTGAGCCCTGAGGGACTCCACTCAACCATTTAAGGGGTTTAAGTGGTTAAAGGACTGGGGGGTCTCTCTCTCTCTCCAATCTGCACACGTTAACGGTATTCTTTCTGTCTGTCTTGTCCTGAGTCCCCATCGCTGAAACAGGGTGTGACATCCACCAATCCGCCTTAGGACATAATACTCCATAAATACACACATGCTGCTGCTCTCTCTCTATCAGCCAACAAAATCACTGCAACGCCTTTTTGTCTAAAGACAACAATAAGCTAACCTGAGAAAGAAGCCAAAAAGATTCGCCACACTTGACTTGACATTTCAGTGTGCAGGACGTTTGTCTATTGTTCAGCCGGTAACCGGAAGACTCGCCCCAAAACACAGGCGCCCCCATTTTTTCTTTTCGCCGACCGCTCGCCACCAGCGGTTCTTGTATTTGTTTTACTGAGGTAAGGTTTAGGAATAAGGTTAGGTTTAGACATAGTTTATTGAGGTTAAGGTTAGGAATAAGGTTAGGTTTAGGCATAGTTTACTCAGGTTAAGGTTAGGAATAAGGTTAGGGTTTAAGCATAGTTTTACTGAGGTTAAGTTTAGGAATAAGGTTAGGTTTAGACATAGTTTAGTGAGGTTACGTTTAGGAATAAGGTCAGGTTTAGGCATAGTTTAGTGAGGTTAAATTAAGGAATAGGGTTAGGTTTAGGCATAGTTTACTGAGGTTACGTTTAGGAATAAGGTTAGGTTTAGACATAGTTTAGTAAGGACTAAGGTTAGGTTTAAACATAGTTATACTAAGGTTACGTTTAGGAATAAGGTTAGGTTTTGGCATCGTTTAGTGAGGTTAAATTAAGGAATAGGTTTAGGCATAGTTTACTGAGGTTACGTTTAGGAATACGTACATTTCCATAGTTTTACTGAGGTTACGTTTAGGAATAAGGTTAGGTTTAGGCATAGTTTACTGAAGTAAAATTAGGGAATACGTTTAGGGTTAGGCATAGTTTTACTGATGTTACGTTTAAAAATAAGGTTAGGTACGGTCGCCGGTTTTGCCCCGGGGGCGACTGTGTTTCGGGGCGAGTCTTTTGGTATTCGCTGTCACCACCATGGTCCCCACGGTGCGTTGGCTTCGTTTTAGACTTCGTCCCACGGCCGTGGGGGGGGAGAAAAAACCCGTATTTTCAACAGTAAAGTGTAATTTCAGTGGGGAAATACGTGACCATGTGCATAAATATAATAAACATGCGCCAAAGTAGTCAGTGGGCTAGCTGGCTAACGTTAGCCCCGCCGCTCCACACAAAGCTAAAGGTAACACAGCACCTTCCAGTTCCTTCCCCTGGATCCCAAGTCTGCAAAAAAAAAAAGCCTGAACAACAACATGAACGTCAACACAGAACACAACGCAGCAGTTTAGTCAGACACACACACACACACACACACACACAGGTTAATACAGTGTTAAATATACATACCCAGAGCTCTGTTCCCCATTGCCCCATCGCGGCTTCCACTTAGAAGATAAGTTCTCCCCAGATTTGACGCCGTACTCCCCGCTCAAACTCGCCTCGGCTGCCGCTTGGCTTTGGCTTGGCTTCTCCCAGTCCAGTGTGTGTGTGTGTGTGTGTGTGTGTCACTTCCTTGGCCACAAGCTCCGCTCTCCTCCTCCTCCTCCTCCTCCTCCTGGCCTCCCAGTCAGAGACCCGTGCCCTCGGGGCCCCCGGCCCAAGGTTTTTGGGGGCCATTGACAAAAAGTTGGAAAGTCTAATTAATGGGGCCCAGGCGCTCCTTAAGGCTGCAACCATTGGTTATTTATTTTCTTGGCGATTAGGGATGACTTTTTCGATTAATCGAATAACCGTGAAGCATGTTTTTTTATTTTATTATTTTGTAAAAAAATAAATAAATAAAAAGTTTAAGAACGATGAACCATTTAAGCATTCGGCTTATTTTATAGCCTACTACTTCATCGCACAAGTATTGTGCAAAAAAAGTTAAAATAGCAGATCTACAAGGTCACAATCTGTCACGTGAGTTTGTGGCTATTTTAATTATTTTTTCAATGATCTAATTAATTATTCTTTTAAAAATGTGTTTAAGCTTTCCGCCACGCCTATAACGAAAATATTTTTCGATGAACTGTTGCACCCCTACCTCTTTACCTCTACTACATCCCGGCCCGGGTATGGATTAGTAATAATAAATAAGGATAATAATAATCATTATTATTATTGTTTTGAAAGGAGGGGGCCCCGAACCAATCGCCGGGAAGATTAAACGTAATGTTTACAGTTGAGTTGGGACTTGGGCAGGGTGGCCCTGGTCAGTGGTCAGAGATGTACATAAACTAGTACCTCAGTACCTCTCATCTGTGTACACATGTATATGCAAATCAAACCTCTCAGCTCTCTCCTCCCTGCCTTCAACCAGAGATTACAGTATGATTGAAAAACTAGTAAGATTGAAAAAGGAGTGCTTGGTATCTTCGACTTCACCTCCCGCACTCCCCCGCGGCGGGGAAGGCCCCCTGTCAAAAAAAATAAATGACGTCTCGGAGCCGGAGGTACCGAGATTAGGGGGGGGGGGGGGGGCGATGATTTACGATTCTGTCCCTATCGATACACAACTCGGACGGCGCTGAGTCGACTGAAGGTGACTTCGCAACGCTCGGCATGGCGACTTGCTCACCTAAGCTCGCACGGCGGTGCCTCTCGTGGCTCAAGTCACCTTCAGGCGGCGCTCTTCCGTCGTGAAACCGAGTGCACCTTATACAATCTGACTGGTTTTCCAATCGTACTGTGACAAATACACACACCTCAGCTCCCTCCTTCCTGCCTCAGAGATGTAAGTACATACATACACACAAACACACACCTCTCAACCCCTCCCTCCTCCCTGCCTTCAACCGGGGTTGTACATACACAAACAAACACCTCTCAGCTCCGTCCCTGCCTCAACCAGAGATGCAGCCATATCACCCAGGGCCCCTGGAACAGCATCCAGGGCCCCTGGATTTTACTGTAGGTTACAAAGGTCAGAAAATGACCCCTGAAGCTCTTAAAGTCCCCCGAAATCTGGATAAATGAACACTGAATATTTGACTGTGTTCTAAGGCTATTGTGCTATTGTTGACCCCTGAGGCTGAAACTCTTAAAGGCCCACCCCAATCAAAAGGAGGGAAACGAAATGGTTATCTAAATTAATATGATAAATTGCACTTTCTGGGACAACTCCGATATGAAAGTATTTTCAAAGAAATGTTAAAATATATACTTGTGACTTTTACATTAGAACATAAAATATCTATAGCCTAATTTATGTCTGGCACAAGTGTCTCCCATTAATGTGTCTCCAACAATGTAAATTAAAAAGGTGTTTGTAGAGATACATAACAGCATAATTTGTTTCTGCAGAATGGATAAGGTTGCCTCTGATTCTTTCAAATCAGAACAATTTTAATCGTTTGAAATAATCCCTTTTCTTGGCAAATTGATATTTTCCCTTGAACCGTCAACTCGACCAACTCCCGAAAAGAAGACGGACCCGTTAATTAGTGAACACCTTCCTCTAGTGGCGAAGATCTCTCTCTACAGTTCCCTGGTGGATGGAACTTCTACGCTCACCGTTGTTTCCGTACCGGCAGTATTCGGTGTGACACATATTGAATATGTAGTAGTGTTGCCATGTCCGCGTATTATAAGTGACTTTGGTCTTGTTTTTCTGTAAAGTTGCTTGTAAATATTGGTAGTTCCCTGTATTTCACTAGCATTATTGTCATCACTCATCGTAAGAACTTTCACCCTGGTCTGATATTAACACCAAACGCAAAAAGAATAACAGACTTTCTCCATGAGTGGTATTAAAATGTCTGGTTAATGTCTCTTTTATTTCAACCTGAATAAGAGGAGCTGGAACAGGGATACCCTGTTGAGCTGGGCAGGGTGGGCACTAGTCTGGACACACACACACACACACACACACACACACACACACACACACACACACACACACACACACACACACACACACACACACACACACACACAAAATATTCAACATTTTTCAAAATGACTTAAAGTTAAAAAAAAAAAAAAAAAATAGCAGATCTAAAATATATTTTCAAATAGCCAATGTTCAAAGTGCCATAGTCGCACCATAGTTGCTTCTTTTTTTGGGCTTGCTTTCATAGACGTGGTTGCTTGTTTCTCTCGCAAAACCTGGCAACACTGATATGTAGTGTTTTGTGTTGTTGTGAATTTCCAATTGGTGCAGTTCTTAAAGATCACTGCCATGTACAGCTGCATATCAAGGTAAGAGCTATTACACGTATGTTATTACACAGTCATGCACTTATGTAATGATCGCTTTTATTTCACTGGAACGTACAGTCGCCTTTAAAATCCTCATGACCTTTGGCATAGATTTACTTTCTTTACATTATGCTGTTTTGAGCCATGGTTGTAATTATAGGCAAACAAGTTGGTGTATAAAGTAGCTGTAACATCAGCTTCTGCATTTATTTTGCATCAATAGGACTGTAATAATCTGTTCATTTTAACATGTTCATATATATAGTCAAGTGAGCCCTGGTGACAGTTACCCCACATGACCTGTGCACAGTGGTGGAAAAAGTACTCACATTTTGTACTTAAGTAAAAGTATCAATACTGCAATGTAGGAATACTCAATTACAAGTAAAAGTCCGGAATAAAAAAAAGAACTTGAGTAAATGTGTATCTACTCAAAGGTGTATCAAAATGTACTTAAAGAATCAAAAGTAGAAAGTACTCCTTATGCATAATGTCCCATTTCACAAGCTTTCAAATGTATAAAATGTATACAAAAATATTTTGAAAATAGCAGATCTACAAGCTCACAATGCGTCGCGAGTACTTGAGTAAATGTACTTTGTTACTTTACACCACTGCCTGTGCATACATGCTTGCCTGCATTGCCTCTGCACGTGTTGTGATCATAATATATTTGGACACCACTTTCTTTTATGTCTTTTGACTTTGTGTAACACTACATACAAACTGAGCCTTACCTATGATAGCATACATGTATCAGCCATGCCCATTAATGAATACCTACCATAACCACCTCTCTATGCTTCTCCCTGTCAGGAATCTATGCAGCAGAGGGAGAGTGTGTCCTGCCTGGCTATCGCCTTACTGTCAGCCTCTATCATGGAGGGAAAGAATCACAAGAGACCAAACGCAAAATTGGTAAGTGTGTGTGTGTGTGTGTGTGTGTGTGTGTGTGTGTGTGTGTGTGTGTGTGTGTGTGTGTACAAAAGGTTGAAATAGCCCTGGAAACATCAGCATAAAAAACATTTACATCCACTCCACCTGTCCCCAGACTGCCCAGCTCGACAGGGCATCCCTGTCCCAGCTCCTCTTATTCAGGTTCAAATAAAAAAGACATTAACCAGACATTTACCACTAAGAAAAGTCTGTTAGTCTGTCTCCCGGTCTTGTTTCCCTCTACACCACACCTCTTACAAGCTCACAACGCCTCGCGCTGCGAGGTGTTGTGAGCTTGTAGATCTGCTATTTTTGGCTAAAGTTCTCCTCAGAATAGGGATGGTAGGGTTCAATTGGTTAATGTAAACAAAATATCCTATCACTCAAAGATTTGGCGGCCCCCCTGTAGTAACTCTGAGGACCCCCTTGGGGTCCCGGACCCCCTGTTGAAGACCCTGCTGTAGGTGAAACACAGAAAGAACTACATACCTGGACCCCACACCCACCAGGCGACACAGTAGAGTAAATCAAACAGAAGTTTCAGATACTATATTATACTTTATACATATTGTTGCATCTGTGCTGGTGCCTGGTGACATTGCTTCTTTTTTTTTGTGTTACCCTCTCTATGAAGCAGGTTAGGTCAAGGGCAAGGCCAGTGTGTGGTCCGCTCTATGGGCTCTGTAGCCAGGAGGAAGAGAGGGAGAGCTCTGCCCAGTGCCTTCCCAGTGCTGGAACAACCCCTCCAGCCTATACAGCAACACGTCTATGAAGCTAACCTCCGAAACAGTATTGCCTGCCAAAACAAGTACGTTCTGTTCCTCCCTGCTCTGTTTTATGCTGTATATTATTTGTTTCTACTCTGTTCTTTTTATATAAACATGCTGATTTAGCCCCAGTTTGAAAAAAAAATCACATCCCTGAACCTTCTGTGGGATATATGACCGGTTTCATGTGCCAACTGGCAGTGCCAAGCTAACATAGGTTAAGTTAACTTTCTAGTTCAAATAGTAACCATGGATTATAACAGTAGCCTGGTGTAAACTTAGCAGAACATTATGCCAGCAGCGGAGGGCAGTCTACTACACTGGGAAACATGTTAAGTGACAGTAAGTAGGAGAGCACTAATGTATAGTAATTGGCTTGAATCCTTTCAAGTGTTACAAGCCAATAGTTAAGCCCTTGAAATATGATGACTGTTGTCATGTTTTCATTCTGTTATTACTGCATAAAATCTTCTGTGTTGATTAAACTCTGAGAGTGCACTGTAACCAATTGGATAAATTACCACTGAGGATTTTACTGTGTACTCTCACAGTCAGTCTCTCTCTCTCTCTCTCTCTCTCTCTTTCTCCCTCCCTGTCTCTCTCACTTAATACCCACGCACAGGTATGTGGAGTTAAGGGAGCAAATCCAGAAAGGAGGTGGGGAAAATGCCATAGTGAGACACACTCAGAGGAACAAGAAGCTGCTGGTCAAGGAGCGCCTCCGCCTCCTGTTGGACGATGAAGACTACCTGGAGCTTTCCCCGTTCGCCGGTCTGGGACTGCCCTACGGAGACATCCCTTCAGCTGGCTGTCTGACCGGTCAGTGACTAAGTAACCCACTACTGATGATATACATACAGACAGTACCAACCGACAAGCTAAACAAAAACACAGTGTTTGGGAATCACAACCAGCCATGGGGTTAAGGGAGTGTGTAGCCAAATACAGTATATGGACTGCCTCAAAGTGTGTGTGTGTGTGTGTGTGTGTGTGTGTGTGTGTGTGTGTGTGTGTGTGTGTGTGTGTGTGTGTGTGTGTGTCCGTCCAGGCATCGGCAGGATCAATGGTCTGTGGTGTGTCTTCATCGCCAACGATGCCACAGTGAAAGGTGGCACGGCTTATCCAATCACAGTGAAGAAGCAGCTGCGGGCACAGGATGTGGCAATGCAGAACCGACTCCCCTGCGTCTACCTGGTCGACTCTGGAGGGGCCTTCTTACCACTCCAGGTACACACAAACACACACACAAACACGCAGCAAAGGTCATCGGGATCGGGAATCGAACCCGCAACACGCTGTCAGGCTGGATTACCAGCCTAGGTGCCCAGACGGTTACGCCAACCGTCCGGGCCTCTAATGTAACTTTTGATAATTACATTTGTAAACTCTCAGAGCTATCGCCTCACAGCTAGAAGGCCCTGGGTTCGATTCCCGTCGGGGAAACTGTGTCTTCTCCTCCGCATCATCAGCGCCCATACCCTAGGTGGGGTTGGCGAAAGGGCCTTTCTGTGTGGAGTTTGCATGTTCTCCCCGTGTCTCTCAGGGTAGTTAATACCCTCACAAAAACATGCAGTAATCCTCGTCGCTATACCGCCTCCCCCATGACAGCCGGGGCGCCTGATGGAGGAGAAGGGAACTGGTTGGAATAACGTCTTCCTTCCACGCGCTACGTCCAACCAGGGAAACTCCCCCCTGTCAGGTGACAAGAAGGTCAGTTGGCTCTCATGCATTGAAGGAGGCATGAGCTCGGCCCTGGCCTCCCTAGGCTGGTGAGGGGAGTGTAGCGCCCAGGATCACTTAGAAAATTGGCACCAGGTGAAAAACAAGGGTTACAAAATCACGGGATAAAAAAAAATAAAAACTCTGAGTTACAAATATCAAACATCTCATAAAATTCCTCTTTTCTGTGTGGTTCAATTGATATACATGTTATCTACAGCTTGAGTTTGATTCATACTGGCAATCTTTTCAATGTATTCTACATGTGTGTCTGTGTGTCCAGTCAGAGATCTTCCCCGACAAGAACCAGGGAGGGAGGACGTTCTACAACGAGGCCATCTTGTCTGGCATGAAGATCCCTCAGGTAAAATAATAACAATAATGTAGGATGCTACAACAGTAAAGCAAACACAGCATACTTGTGCAATATATATTTAGAAGTGAATAAATACAGGCCTAAAGTGCTTGTGTACAAATAAAGCTGTTCAGTCACTGCTAGTGACAATTCTCACTGTGTCCTGCAGGTGGCAGTAGTGTGCGGGTCATGTACAGCCGGTGGAGCTTACATCCCCACCATGGCTGAGGAGACTGTTATGGTCCACCGGATAGGGACCATATTCCTGGGTGGGCCACCTCTCGTCAAGGCTGCTACCGGGGAGGAAGTCACACCTGAGGACCTAGGAGGAGCCACACTTCATGCTGAGTAAGTAGGTCAATAAATAGAAATTGAAAAAAATACCTTAAAGAGTTTTAGCTTGAACACAAAAATGCATTATGAGGAATGTGTCAGACTTGCCTTGCTTAACCCCACTTTGTTGTATGACAAAAAGTGAAAATAGTCGAACTGCAAGCTCGCACAAGCTTGTTGATCTTGTAGATTTGTGCTTTTATTGACAATTTTGGACAATTTCCACCAATAATGACATGCCCAAAAAATACTTTGACATGCCCCAAAAATACTTTTAACCTGCCCGGCAGGTTAAAAGTGGGTAAGGAACCCAAAATAGAGCCCTCCTGGTCACATGATGAACCGAGAAGGCAAAGGAATGTGTTTACATTCATCCAGTGAAGTGTAATAATGAGCAGTGGCAAAACAGACCTGCCTCTGTTTAAATGGAGTGCAAGCTCCACAAACCAGTTTGTCAATGCACCAACATGGTGCACAACCTTTTTCCTCTGATAATGGGAGACCTGAACCATTGCAATAAAACACACTTGATTGCAATAAACAATGAACTGATGTCTGATGGTTGTTTATTGTATGCTATTCAAAAGATGCATCTGGACTTTTAATGACTTTAATATTGTCTGGAATAAGATCAGGCCCGGCGTTACGGGGATGCCCCCTCAACCGGACCATCTCGCCCAAGACTCCAAGTTAAAAAATCAAACCTTCTGGTACTTTTTAATAAATAGCGTTTTGGTGCCAAGCCTTCCTCAGCGTGTTAAGAAAGTGGTCAGTGGTGTTGTGTGTACCAGGAGGGACTGATAGACAGACAGACATGACAAGGACCCCCTCCCCCCCCCCCCCCCCCACCGTTGTCGGCTAGAGCCGGGCTTGAATAAGATGCATCACAATAAACTTATTTGAAACGGCAATAAACAATCAATTCCTAGCGTTAAGTTGCCCTATACATGATTTTCTAACTCAAGAGGAGCCTAGAGAGGAGAGGACATGAGGGCTGTGTTGTGTGTTTGACTCTCTCAACTGTGCTTCTGCTTGTCTGCAGTAAATTTAAATTTGAGCTAACATCCTTATCCAGAGCATCCTTATCAAGTGACTGGCCCCCTCTCTTCTGTCTCTCTGTATCACTCTAATAAATGTCCATTTCTCTACCTGTCTGTGTGTCTGTCTGTCCACTTCTCCCCCTGTCTGTCTATGGCCTTGTGGTTCAGGGTGAGTGGCTGTGTGGACCACTTTGCCTGGGAGGAGAAGGAGGCGTATGAGTACACCAGAAACATCATATCCACCCTCAACTATGAGCTCCCTGAGGAGGAGGAGGAGTCGCTAAGGAAGGAGGAGCCTGTTAATAGTTCAGAAGAGCTGATGGGACTGGCTCCTCTAAACTATAACCATAGCATGGATGTGAAAATGGTACATTATAACACACACTACAGAGAATACATGTGTCTGGCTGGTGAAAAAGGTAGCAAATATCGTTGCTGTTTTGTAATAATAATCAAAATCTACAAAGTAACTAGTAACTAAAGTTTTCAAATAATTGTAGTGGAGTAAAAGTACAATATTTGTCTCTGAGATGTAGTGGAGTAGAAGTAAAAGTATTGAAAATTGGAAATACTCAAGTAAAGTAAAATTACTTCAAAATTGTACTTGAGTAAATGTACGTAAATGTTACTTTCCACCACTGCTTTCACTTGCACTTAAAACATTTTCAAAAATAAAGTAAAGGCATTCATTTATGGTGGAAAAAAACATAAAAAGTTGAAATATGGAGATACAAGGTTTCTGCCTTGACAAGACGGCCCACGGTACTCAAGTCATACCCTCACCATATTATGGTGAGGGTATGACTTGAGTACCGTAGCCGTCTTGTCACCATGTTCCCACATGCCACAGTGATAATGACTGTTATTGTTTCTGTCCGTCCAGGTAGTAAGCCGGCTGACGGACGGGAGTCGATTCCAAGAGTTTAAAGCTCGTTACGGAACCACACTGGTGACTGGCTTCGCTAAAATACATGGGTAAAGGACACACACCCACGCACATGCACACCCATGCACACACACACACACACACACACACACACACACACACACACACACACACACACACACACACACACACACACACACACACACACACACACACGCACACATGCACACAGTGTGTGAATTCTTCCAGGAATGCTCACATACAGTACACAAATAGGTAAACATGTGCACACACTAACTTTGCTTGTGCTTTGACGTTGACTTTGACGTCTTTCGTTACTATTTATTCTTCTGTATTTACACCTTGAGATAATAAGTTATGCTAATGATTTGTCTGTTAAATGGTAAAAATCTATATGAATAAATTCGAAGCAAAACAACAAGCAATTAACATACAATAATTTGTCTCTGTGAAACTGGTGTCATGCACATCAATTTGTGACATGCATTTACTGACACACAGGGACTAGATAGAGTCTTATCTATGGTGGAAAAGATTGCAAGACAATAAAGAGGACTCATTTGGTAATGTGTAGTAACAGACTATCCTGTATAGGCTTTAGAATGAAATCAGCTTATGTTATGAACCTCACTGGACCCTGTAAACAGCCTGTAAAACCTTGGATGAAGGCTGCAGTCCTACCCTGGCCCACACCCACAAAAACAGTGACCACCCACCCACACCCTAATGAGATTAGGAAGCCGCCATCCTACTTAACTACTAATCAGATTATCATACTAATGTCAGCAACCAATCCAAACCTTAACTGACTGGGTTAACGGCCAGTTAACTTAAAATGTCCCCTTGATCCCCCCGTTACCCACAGCAACTGTGGTAATGGTCTTTGGTCACACAATAATTGCAATTTGATTGTGTCTGTGTTGTGTACATGTGTGTATACTTGTACTTTGTGTGTGCTAAATGTATGTGTGTGTACTGTATGTGCCGTGCTAGCCACCAGGTGGGCATAGTGGCAAGTAACGGGGAGCTGTCGAACCAGGCGTGCCTGAAGGGCTGCCATTTTGTCCAGCTGTGCGACCAGAGAGACATCCCTCTTATCTTCCTGCAGAACACGGCACCCACACCAGGGCTCACCCTCTCTACACCTCAGGTATTATTCTGTCTCAACACAGCGCCCATACCATGGTTCTCAACCTGGTGGTCCGGGGACCACCAGTGGTCCTTGAGGGGGTTCCAGGTGGTCCCCAGCTAAATGATGGAAGAGTTGTAACCAAATGGACCCTTATAGATCTTTAACTCTTAAGAGTGTAAAATGACACTCTCATGGGTTACATTATTGTTAAACATCTGCATTACTTAATTAAAGAATTGTTATTTTGATCAACGTTTGCCTGTTATCTCTCCTATTGGTACCAACATCAATACAGCATGGAAATGTGGACAAAATCTTATCCAACGATAACAAAATATTCTAAGTTTTGGGTCTGAGAGGCTAAATCTCATCAAACGGTGGTCTGTGGCTCACATGCCGAATAAATAATGGACCTTGATATGAAAAGGGTTGAAAACCACTGGTCTACACCAACCACAGGTATTATACTGTCTCAAAAAGACAAGGGATAATGTTGAGGGCTATAAATCTAGCTTAATGCCATTTTGTAGCAGGTCTGTTACTCTGTGTTCATATGTTTAGAAAAGTGGGAAATCTTCCAATAAAATGTAAGTAAATTGGCTTAACAAATACAATAACATTGATGTAGTTTTGCGGTCATTGCAGCAGAAATGCCTCTTCTCCAGATTTGTGTTTAATTTAAAATGTGACCTTAATGTGTGTGTGTGTGTGTGTGTGTGTGCGTGTGCGTGTGTGCGCATGTGTGTGTCCGTGTGTGTCCTTCAGGCAGAAATCAACAGCAACCGTCTTAAGGCACAAGGTTCAATGATGTCTGCAGTGGCGTGCGCCTCAGTCCCCAAAATCACCATAGTGATTGGAGGGTGCCACGGTGCTGACAGTTATGCCATGGTGAGTGGCACCAACAAAATAAGTACGATCGACAATATCTGGACTTGGCGCCACTAGTTAACCTAATGGTTAGGGTGCATTCCACATAGGCTCTTTAATGCCAGACAGATGTCTGGACTTATATCATGCACAGGTTACAACCCAAGGTTCTACCAAAGTTCAACTTTGTTCGGCCTGAAGTTGAATCCCACTGCCTGTCTTTCTCCAGTGCGGGCGAGCGTTTGACCCCAACTTCTTGTTCCTGTGGCCCAATGCCAGAGTGTCTATGGTGGCCCCGGGTCATTGTGACTCGCTGCTGCCCCCTGGCACAGAGGAAGAGGAACAACAGGCGAAGAAGGAGCTTGAGTTGAACAGACGACTGGAGAAGGAAAGCTCAGCGTTCTTCTCCTCCGGTCGACTCTGGGACGACGGAGTCATTCTGCCTCAGGACACCAGGAAGGTAATGTAGTACGATTATACACTTATATATCTCTTCATTCTATGCCACTCTATGGAAAAAGTACTCAAATGTTTTACTTAAGTGAAAGTATCAATACTGCAATGTAGAAGTACAAGTACAAGTCCGGAATTAAAAATTAACTTGAGTAAAAGTACAAAAGTATTGGTATCAAAATGTACTTAAAGTACCAAAGGCAAAAGTACTAAAATGTTTGAAAATAGCAGATCTACAAGCTCACAACGCGTCGTGATGCGACGCGTTGTGAGCTTGTAGATCGGCTATTTTAAAATAGCCAAGGTATAAAATAGGGCAAAAGTGGTTAATGTATGTTTTTTATGTAATAATTTACATCTGTTAAGTAACTAGTAACTAAAGTTTTCAAATAATTGTAGTGGAGTAAAAGTACAATATTTGCCTCTGAGATGTAGTGGAGTAGAAGTAAAAGGTATAGACAATTGGAATTGCTCCAGTAAAGTATAAGTACCTCAAAATTGTACAGTACTTGAGTAAATGTACTACTTTACACCACTGCACACATATAAATATGAAAGTACATGAAGGATATCGTACTTTATGTCTACTATGTACAAAACATCCTCCTGCCTTTCTGCTGTTATGCCATAGTGATGCATTTACACGCACACGCACACGCACACACACACACAGTGAAACAGACTCGAGACTTGGAAACTAGTACTGATGTGGCTATATCTTGTTGCCTTTATGTTGTCTGCCTGTCCGTCTATCTCTCTGTGTTCTTTCTGTTTTGTTTATGCTCGTCTATATGTCCACCCCTCTGTCTGTAGGTTCTCAGAGACTGCCTGGATATCATCAAACAGCAGCAGTATCAGCTGTCCACAGAGAGGCTGCGAACTCCACTACTTCGCTTCTAGAACCCTCCTACTCCTTTTCATCCACAGGCTAGAAACGTCTATCATGGATAATTTCTCGTCAAGCAGGAATGGTTTGAAAGGCTCTTGGAAGAGGATGGTGTCTGCCTGGTTTGTTATTTATTTTATATAACATTATACTAATACACAGGATGTGGTGTAACTCTACTGCTGTGAATTGAAACAGAAAAATTCAGAAATACATGTTATTTTACTATTGCTATTATTGTTTTGCAAAATCAACACTAATGTGCCCTGTATCTCTCTCTCCCCACTATTTGTAATTTTTTAAATGGTGTCTACCTATTGGTTGTAATACAGACTGAAGAATGATGAGAAGGTATTTGACTTGTAACAGATCCCTTTCACAGAAATGTAACTTTTCATTATTTCAGTCTTGCACTCAATGATCTCATTCATTTCCATTCATTTCTTGCTTTGTGGCCAGTTATTGCCTATTTTTGTTTTGGTTGACTTTGCACCACATCCATTACTTCCAGGAATCATACGCTTGGTGCCTTTTTGTGGGGTTTTGTCCACAGAAACCAATGACTACCTCGTTTTGGGCTGATCTGGGTTGTATAAGACAAACTGTATAAAACAATGCCTTGGCCAGCGGTAAGTGTGTCCTGGATCTTTAACAGCCCCTCCAGTAATTTGTGATTTGGATACTGCAGTAATTAATGTAAATTCAGCCAATTCCCACCATATTTGTGAAGATGGTTAGAAAAACACTGCGCTTGGTGGGACTGTTTACAAGTGGGATTTTCTCTACATTTTAAAGTAACTTGTGATTACAATCTAATTTAAACAAAATGTTTATGTTATTTTGGTTAAATCTTTTCATTTCCAATTCCCTATAAAGTCTGTGTAAATTTGAATTAGTAAATCACACAACACCGTAGAGGAGAAATAATGAATTGCTGCAAGGAAGTTGCCTGTTCATTGGCGCTATGGAGCGTAGCACTAATATTTGTTATCACAATTTATTTCGCTCTGATGTATATAGAGAAAATCCTAACTTGAACAAAGAGTGTTTTTCAAATTGTATATCTGTGGAGACGTTATGTCCATGCCTTTTTGACGAATGTATTGTAACAATAACAAAATCTTTGTTATGCAATTGTTTTTTATTTGTATAAAAATACAAAGAACATGTTTGTAAATAAATTCTGGACCGCTATTTAAGCAGTCTATCACATAGCTAATGTGCCTGTGTTTTTATTAGAGATATATTGATTCATAGGTTGGAAGGGGGTTTTAATACCAAGATAACAACTCTAATTTGTTTTGACAATGCCACAGTTCTCTGAAACATGTAGTAAATACCTGGTAAACGCGGAAAAACTACTATATATTTCATACTAACCCTATAACAAGTCTTCCATTTTAGAAGGAAAAGACATACATTTTACATACATTACATAAACATAGTTGTTACAGAATGGTTCTTTACCATTCCATATGTCATGTGTACACGAATACAAGCAGTGACAAACTTTCTGTGTGAAATACTTAAGTAAATGTACTTAGTTACTTTCCACCACTGAAATAGGGTAAAAGTTTTAAGGCCAAAAGATGGTGGTGCCATGCATGACCTTCCCAACACCTTCCTCGTTCTGGCCTGTGTCTCTAAGGCCATTAATTGGACTGAAGGACGTGGTTCAGGGTTTTAGGATCATGGTTTGTACAGCCCGTGGAGGGTCATCGGTATCATAGTGTTGACCTCTGCTCTGGCTAGCTCTTTCAGTTCCTTGGCGTCCAGCACCAACAGGCAGCCTGGTCTCTCTGCCCCCGGCTTTACCAAGATGGTCAGCAGCACACCTGGAGCACAGAAACGCATGGTCAGAGAGTGTGTGCCTGTGTAATACGAGCCTGTGTGTCAAACTATGTTTGTCCATGTGTGTGTCTCTGTACACATTGAAATCCTTAGCAGTGTTGGGCAATATTACTCAGGAGAGTAACATGTTGCTTATTACATATTACTCCTTAAAAAAGTAATAATATTATATTACTTAATACTTGGAATCAAGAGTAATATCTTATATTACATATTGTATTACATATTACTTTTGCCCCCTGCAAAAAAAAAGAAAAAGAGAGATGTACAACAACACAATCTGTTTAGCCAGCTCTTTTTAGAACTGAATCATATTTTTTGGAATAATAATAAGAGTCACCAATTAGCCAAAAAGGCTATGAAATAAAGCCTGAGTAATATGTAATATGTACTATTTTTTACTTAGTAATATGGTATAATATTACTGTTTTGGCAAAGTAATACCTTACACACTCGTTACTGGGTAAATTAATAATATTACAGTAATATATTAAAAGTAACTTGTTGCTGCCCAACACTGATCCTTAGTGTTAATTTAACTCTGAAGAGTGTACAAATGGAACCAAATCGTACTGTGTGACTATGTCTCTTACCATCGTCCTCTTCTGTAGCTGCCGGTGTCGGTATGAACAGTGGTTCTGACGGGTAGGAGTTCTCTTCCTGCCACACCCATGTCTCTTTGGTCTGCACATTCAGCTTAACGATCTACAATGACACGCAACCATGTCAGTACTTGTGTGTGTGTGTGTGTGTGGTTTTTGTTTTCATCGTTTTCTTTTTACGATTCATTACAAATAGCCGTCTCCTAAAGGCCAGTCCACACCAATGCAACTCCTTGCAACATGCAACTACTCGCAACCATTATCCCCAATGGCAGTTGCAAGGAGTTGCATTGGTGTGACATGGCCTTAAAACTGTTTTGTTGCAAGGAGTTGCGACTAGTTGCATTGGTGCAGTTTGGCCTTTACACATGACTGTGTACTGTATTATTTGTTAGGTCTTCCATTCCTGGCCATAAAGGCCACTCCACACCAATGATTCGCCATGCAACTCCTTGCAACATGCAACTACTTGCAACCACTTGCAACCAGTATCCCCAATGGCAGTTACAAGGAGATGCATTGGTGCGGTTGACCTTAAAACTGTTTTGTTGCAAGGAGTTGTGACTAGTTGCATTGGTGCTGTTTGGCCTTTAAGATAATCACATTTTTATTTGCTTGTGAGAAAGCCATGTTAGGGCAGCTGCCAACTTATTTAGCCAGGAGGTGGACATTTATTTATAAATTATACTTCAAAAAAGTATAATTTGTATACATTTTCCCCTCACAAGAACTAAGTTATGATAACTTAATTTACTGCAGAGAAATTGAGAAAGATTTCTCCCATTTTAGTTGTAATAATAATCAATCAAATAATAATTTTAATCCGAAATTTCCAGAAATTTCCTGCACCCCTTAAAAAAACGTAAAATGGCTAAATCCAGTACAAAGATGTATTGGAACGAAGGAAACCACATTGGTTTTCTAGGTTATTTCCTTATGTATACTATTTATAGTTTTATTTTAATCATTTGTAACAAGTCAAGCAGAACCAAGCTATACAACAATGAACATGCTTGTACCCTGTCTGGTATGAAGTGGTTGAGTCCCAGGCCGTAGGCAAACTGATAGTTCTTGCCATTGCACCTTGAATAGTTGATCTGGGGAAATTCAAAGGCTGAGAGAGAGAGAGAGTCAGACAGACAGACAGACAGACAGACAGACAGACAGACAGCAAGAGAAACCATGAGATGGAAAGGGAGAGATATTGAAGATTTACGCATACTGTGTCATAATAAGATGCACTGTCTGTGTGTGTGTGTGTGTGTGTGTGTGTGTGTGTGTGTGTGTGTGTGTGTGTGTGTGTGTGTGTGTGTGTGTGTGTGTGTGTGTGTGTGTGTGTGTGTGTGTGTGTGTGTGTGTGTGTGTGTGTGTGTGTGTGTGTGTGTGTGTGTGTGTGTGTGTGTGTGTGTCTCACCCTGTCGGGGTCCAGAGAATAGGACTTCGGGTTCCAGCCAGACAGTTCCATCCCTACAGAGAACAGCTGTTGCCGTGGTGTATGGCAGGGAAATCAGATTTTTCCCCTGCTCTTCCTAACACACACACACACACATACACACACACACACACACACACACACAGACAATATACATTTGAAAACAGCCAGTCACTTTTTTCTTCTTGTTTCTTTTTACACCTTTTTCTCCCCAATTTAGTCGTTTTGCCAATTAATTCCTCCCCACACACATTTGTTGTATCCTATTGACTCATCTGCCAGTGAGGAGCCCCTACCGGGAGGCCATAGAGCCTTCGTTCTACTCCTCCCGCCAAACACTCCCTGCCGACAGGTGCCGCCCCAGCCTGTACGGTTACGTGCAGTGGCGGAACAACTGAAATTTGCGGGTTTCGGCCGGATTGTGTTCGTTTTTGTGTTACTTTATTTTGGTTTTAGGGTTAGGGTGAGCTTCCATCAGTGTATTGGGGTGTCTCGAATATATTTACAGTTCCATGTAAGCTGGTGAATCTCTGGGAAAGTTGCTGAGAGGCGGCCGCGGAGAGGCGGAGAGGCGGAGCACGCAAAGTGCGTCTATTTCTAATAAAATAAAGGTCCATGTGATCCGACGGCCCGGGCCCCGGGGGTCCCGGGCCCGTAGGCGGCCGCCTACCTGGCCTACCCGGACGCTCCGCCACTGGTTACGTGCAGTGACAAATATCACCCTCCCCGCCCGGCTTCCCTCCCCAGAACACGGCCCAAATGTGTTCGCACAGACACTCGACAAAGCCAGATGCACCACTGTGGATTCAAACCCACGACCTCTGCAGTGGTGGGCAGGCACTTAACCACTGCGCCACCCGAGCGCCTAGCCATTCACTTTTGATATTCACACTGAGATATGGGAGGGGACGCATTTAAAAACTTCCGGTTCTGAATAAATTTGAAAAGCCCACCGTGCGTATATGAACAGTCGCAGTACATCACACTACATGGTAGCCTGGTAGTGGTGTGTGGTACCATGTATTACTATCCTCGTAGAGACCCAAAATCCTCACAAGGATAGGAATATCAATCCAAATTGACCTTATGGATCCCTATGAGGGAACAGGACATTTTTATGGTTATGAAATATTTGTGGAGTTAGGCTTACAGTTATGGAAAGGATTCTGGTTGGGGTTAGGGATAGGACTTTTGAGGTTAAGATTAGGCTTAGGCTTAAGGGTGGTGTAAAAGAAAAGGGTTAAATAGCTCTATATTCTGACAGTAATCATTGTTATATAGAGTGTTTGTTCTCCCTGTCTCTCCAGCTCTTTAGTAAACGGAAAATACATGTTCAGGTCAGGATACCAATTTCATCCAATCAGGACAGAGAACTCATACAGGCTAAACAGTTGAAACAGGAACTGATTAAACAAACAAAACAAAAAATTAAGAACTGGAACTGGTAAAATTGAAGCTGATAAATGTTCCAGCTACTGATTGGATATAATTGGCATCCCACCTAAAAGGTATTTTCTGTTTGTTAAAGAGCTGAAGGGAGGGGTAGACCCCTGTTACTGAACATACACTCTATAGCAATGATTACTACTCTCACAATGTAGAGCTGTAACCTTTTAACAAAAGCTTTTTGTTTTCACTATTTATCACTTAGACAGACAGCACCAAAAAAAAACGCTTCTGGCCTCCCCATATGAATAACAATACAAGATGTGTGTGTGTGTGTGTGTGTGTGTGTGTGTGTGTGTGTGTGTGTGTGTGTGTGTGTGTGTGTGTGTGTGTGTGTGTGTGTGTGTGTGTGTGTGTGTGTGTGTGTGTGTGTGTGTGTGTGTGTGTGTGTGTGTGCTTACCCTGTGTATATCCAGAGGCAGAACGTATCGTCTGACCTCAGGCTGTGGGGCTGTCATTGCTGATTTCTTCACTTCTTCCCACTCCTGCTTCAGGTTAGCTAAGTACAAGTAGTTAAACACAAACTCATACCTAGAGAGAGACACACACACACACACAGACAAAGAGAGAGAAAAGGGTTAGTCACTGGAAGTCATTTGCAACTGTTTCATTAGAAAACTACAGGCATACACACTGAGTGGTTAGTATTAATGTAGTTAATTGTGTGTAATTCACAATAATCATTAGTGTAGATTTTGCTGTGTAGTTGCAAAATCTGTCGCTCACTATTTACTTATACATACATGCACGTGCAATCGTGCATGCATGACATATACGCACCCTTTCCATGTGCAGAGGTCAACGACAATGAATCCCTGGTCTTCATAGGTGTTAATATGGTGGAACAGGTTGAAGGCCGAGGTTCTGAACCTGTGGCTGCTCAGATATTCTGCTGGATCTTTTGTGGCCAGGTGGATCCATGTCTGCAATATAGTGTGTGTATAAATGTCAGGAACATGCAAGAACAAAGGCACACGGCACCACACACACACACACACACACACACACACACACACACACACACACACACACACACACACACACACACACATACACACACACACACACACACACACACACACACACACACACACACACACACACACACACACACACACACACACACACACACACACACACTCCTCTCCTACCCCTATGGTGTCGTTGGACTCAAAGCAGTCCATATAGCTGGTTCCCCTGATGGTCCAGGCAGTCAGGAACTTCAGCAAGTTGATCTTTATTGGCTGCTCCACAAACACAAAGTGGTTCTCTGTCATACCAAAACTACAGAGAGACAGACAGACAGACAGACAGACAGACAGACAGACAGACAGACAGACAGACATGCAAACCAAGAGGCGGACACATGTATGACAGACACATTGAAAGAGACAGATTGGTAGAAACACACAGACAAGCAGACAATTAGTTTATCATCCATTTATGAAGTCAGACAAAACACCTGTAATTCTAAGTGTCTTTGCAGTATTTGTCAGATTCTATGATCCTGATGCACTACAGTACCATGTAGTATTGGTGTCATCATCAACATGATCAGCTCTCATTATCAACATATCCATCTTTTGTCAGAGATAACACACACATGTAGGCTATTACTTGTGATGAAATATGTGTCAAAGATGTGTTGATACAGTGTATATTCTATCTTTTACTAAATGCACTATGTACTATAAATAAAACATTCAATTATTTCTCATTGTTGAGAAATAATCAACCTGTTAAAAAATGTTTATTTTTTATTCCTGACAATCCTTTGTTGAAGGGTTCAGAAATCCTGCTCAGCTCAAAAGTGACCAACATGTATATCAGGGTTTGTAACTCGTACCCAGACTGTTTATGGTGGAGAGTTTGCAATGATCACTAAAACCGGTCTAGTGAGGAAGCTTTAGAATTCATAACGGAATTATGTGAATGTAGGATTTTTTTTTTTAGAATTAGCAACCTACCTGTGTATATAGGAGGGTTTGAATCTCTCATTGCTGGGTAGTTGTACCACAACCTGGGCTTTCTCTATGGGATCTGACCTGTCTGGATCACACACACAAGGTAAACAGGGACTCAACATGATCTTGATTTCACAAAGAATAAAGAGACCAACACATAACATTAGACATCATCCAAGACTAGACCCTGTCTAATAAAATGTATATTATCTTTGTTTCTTTTTTATGTCCAATGTATTTGTATTTAAGTTCATAAAGTTAATATACGTATAACTAAATGCATTTGAAATCAAATAAAAATGTCACTTTTCAGGATTCCAATTAAAAAATAGCATCAAAAAAATTTGTACATTTCAAAAATAGCAATTTTTTGCTGTTTTTGTGTGACATAGAATGGCGAAAAAAGTTAAAATACGGAGAGACAGTATATGCAATGTGGCCCTCTGGAGTGAGTGTGGAAATATAGTGGCCCTCTCCATCATCAAAGTTGCCCACCCCTGTCTTAGATTATATTTTCTGATTCACTTCACAAGGCAACATTGCTCACCCTCACATATAACTGATTTGCACAATTATTGATAACAAAATAAATATAAATAATGAGTATAAAGGTGTCACAAGCTTATCAGTAAATAATCATCAATTAATAAACAGCTTAATCAATTAATTGACCCACCTTCCTGGATGGGAGGGATCTTAACTATGTTGTAGGCCAGACTCATGTTCTTCCCAAAGCAGTTGCCGATATTATAGACAGTGCCGTCTGCCTCTATGTGGGGGTGGGCAGTCACCCCGTTCACTGAGATGTAATTACACAGGTCCACCTGTCACAGACACACAGACCGCATGTGAATGTTGCGTCAGAAAATACAAAATCCTGAAAAGTCCATTATAATTCTCATGGAATGGGAATGGAATTTTGTCAGTGGTGGAAATATTACTCACATTTCTTACTTAAGTAAAAGTATCACTACTGCAATGTAGAAATACGCTGTTAGGGCACGGCCCCACCGCACTTTTATTTTACCGGAATCTGCCAATGCTTTGTCAATGCAAATGCGTGGATTCATGGTCTTTTCATTTTTTCCATGAATCCACGCATTTGCATTGACAAAGCATTGGCAGATTCCGCCCCAGAGGTAAAATAAAAAGTGCAGTGGGGCCGTGCCCTTACAAGTAAAAGTCCGGAATTCTAAATGTACTTGAGTAGAGGTACAGAGAAGTATTGGTATACATTTTTACTTGAAGTACCAAAAGTAGAAAGTACTCACAATGTCCCAATTCACACGTTTTCAAATGTATAGAAATCTTTTGAAAAAGTTAAGTTAAGGTTAAAGGTAGGGTAAGTGATTTACTTTGGTTAAAATAAGTGTTAAATAGCTCTATATTCTGATAGTACTCATTGCTATAGAGTGTTTGTTCAGTAAAAGGAGTCTCCCATGTCTCTCCAGCTCTTTATTAAACAGAAAATGCGTTTTCAGTGCTCTCTCCTGATTGGCTTAAATGTTGTCACCTACCTGAAAATGTACTATATTCTGTTTACTAAAGAGCTGGAGAGACCCCTGTGACCGAACAAACGCTCTGTAGCAATGATTACTATCAGAATATACTACTTTAACCTTTTAACAAAAAATGTAAAATTTCAAAAGAATATCACTTACCCTACCTTTAATGTATGTTTTGTAATAATAATCCAAATCTACAAAGTAACTAGTAACTAAAGTTTTCAAATGATTGTAGTGGAGTAAAAGTAAAATATTTGCCTCTGAGATGTAGTGGAGTAGAAGTAAAATAATTGACTTCAGTCAAGTGAAAATACATCAAAATGGTACTTGAGTAAATGTACTTAGTTACTTTCCACCACTGAATTTTGTGCATAAGTCAGCTAATAGGTTTCATCATGATGTGCATATACCAATCTGCCAATGTGCTCTCACCTTCTTCAGGGTCTGCAGTGTTTCTGGATCCACCTTGGTGATGAAGTTGGTCTCTGTGACAGCATAAAAGTCTTCACCAACCGGATAGATGTTCACAACGCAGTTGTCGGTCACCTCGATCCCCTTAAAGTAGGTAAAGAATCTACAAACACACGTAGATGCACACAGTCACACACATACAAATGCACAAGGGAGACAGATTGTCTCTACAAAACAGTACCTATTGAGAAACATTAAAGGCATTCTATATTCAATGTTATGTGGTCCGAAATCAAATGTAGTCTCCCTAATCACTAAAGATGTTCATATAAAAACTCAAAGTAAAAAACTGGTTATTATGTTCCCGATGTCGTATGTGTATGAGTTAAATTGGACGTAAAAAGACATTAACTGCATAGTTAACCTAACACTTGGTGTACAATAAGTGCCTCTTTTCATAAAGTGTCAGTCAAATTGGTTGGCAAACCTTTTTGACCCATCAAAACGGTTACCTACTGCAGTGGTTCTCAACCTGTGGGTCGGGACCCCCAGGGGGGACCCCACATGATGTTTGGGGGGGTCCCCATGATGACAGTGAAGTGACAATCTAAGGACTTTAGACCTTAAAAACAATTACCATTACAGCATCAAAAGTAATCAACAAACTGTACTAATAATATAAGAAAGAGGCAAAACATTTGAAAATAACCGATCTACAAGCTCACAACGCCTCGTGTTAGATCTGCTATTTTCGCAACATTCATCTACCCAATTCAAATATGATTATTTTGGGGGGTCACGGCCTGAAAAGGTTGAGAACCACTGACCTACTGCTTACAGTGTGTTGGACTATTGTTTGGGGTTTGGGGGCTTACCTGGAAAATATGTTTTTGCATGGGTCTGGGTAGGCTGCTGTCCCAAACTCAGTGATGACCAGTCTCTTCTCTGTCATGGCCCGCACATATGCATCAGACTGTAGAAACCTACACACACAGAGCACACACACACACACACACACACACACACACACACACACACACACACACACACACACACACACACACACACACACACACACACACACACACACACACACACACACACACAGCCACACCATGAATGAATGCCCAGCAGGAAGAAGATCTTGGAATCCAAATTCTGTGGTTAAGCATTATTCTGTTAGCATGCAGCTTGGTTCCATCAACACAGACAATCCTGCAATGTAACAAACCACTTTATTCCAGAAGGAATTGGAAAAGGAATTTTTGTGGCCAACAGCTACAATGTGCGTGTGTGTGTGTGTGTGTGTGTGTGTGTGTGTGTGTGTGTGTGTGTGTGTGTGTGTGTGTGTGTGTGTGTGTGTGTGTGTGAGATTGGTGGTTTTAAACCAGCAACATTCCAGTTCTAGTAAGTTTCTTGTCAGCTAAACAACTTATCCTACCATCGGTAACACAAATCCGCTGGGCATTTACAGAATAGGAAAGAAAGTCTGTGAGAGGCAAGCAATGTGGGGATAGGAGTGTGTGTGTGTGTGTGTGTGTGTGTGTGTGTGTGTGTGTGTGTGTGTGTGTGTGTGTGTGTGTGTGTGTGTGTGTGTGTGTGTGTGTGTGCGTGTGCGTGTGTGTGTGGAGTTTTGGAGTTTTGGAGTTTTGGTCTATACACTGTGGCTAAAAAACAACAACCAAACTTTTGAAAATGGTATTTTTGATTTGTTTTCATAGCAAGTTATTTAAATTGCAACGTTAAAGTGTTTCACATTCCTTAAAGAGAATCTGCTGCAGTGGGCAGTGCATTTCTAATGCAATCAGCAAACAATGTATCAATCAAGTTTGGTCTTGGTGATACTGTTGTGCAGACTTGTTCTTTCTTTTGATACTTACTAGGTGCTGTGCAACAGAATATATGGATGTGCCAGAACACATCACCAGAAAGTGTGTGTCTGTGTCCTGTGAACAGCTACAGGCACTGCTTAACCGATAGGCATGAAACTTTGCACGCAGACTCCCAGTGGGCAAAGGAAGAACCTCTACCCCACATTTTTCAAATCTGCCTCATGGTGGTGCTATAGCGCTTCATGTTTTGGCCTATAACTATTGAACCTTAGGTCGTAATATTATGGAAATGATTAAAATGAATATCCAGTCTCAGGGTGAAGTGTTGACAATTTATTGAAAAATATTCAAGCAGAGAACCAGCATTACGGATCATAGCATCAGACCTCCTGGCCTGGGCTGGCAGCCCCTCGGGGCAGAAGCCTCCTGAGGTGTCATATTGGACACCTGTTACACCCAGAGATGTTCTCCTAAATGGTCATATAAGTTAAGAACGTCCATGTACGTCCATTGTAAAACACATTCTTCTGACAGAGTATAGGAGTCCAACCCATGGGGGGAGTCAGCTGTTGGAGTGACAGCTGCAGTCAAAGAGCTATGGTTCAAATACAATTAAATAGAACAGAAATTATTTTTGAACAGATAGCGTTCTAAAATTTCAGATTCCACTCCGATTGGCTCGCAAAGTTTGAGGGAGGGGCCCGTTGTGCAAAAAAAGAAATGACACAAATGCTGAATGTAGTTTCCGATCTGCTCTAAATTTGAATCACACATAGAAAGTGCCTCTAAACAACACAGGGCCAAATGTGATTTCACTTCCACCCACCGCAAATGTTACAAATGTCACTGTTTGTTGCACCAAATTAAGTGCAAATGGGCTTGTGAGTCATGTGATAATGACTGTCAAACAGGGTTTTAACCCATTAAGACCGGGAACGCATCTGTGTCATTTTAGATTTCTTTGGCTATTAAAAAATAGCAGATATACAAGCTTGTAGCGCGCTACGAGCTTGTAGATCTGCTATTTTTGAAAAATCTTGAAAATTTGTGCAAATCTTTGAATATATATATTTTTTTAACCGAACATTTGTAACTCAAATCTTTGCTTCTGGGGTGGGGGGGGGGGGGGGGGTCCCTGGAACAAAATATTTTGAGATGGGGGCCAAATCATTCATCATATCATTTCATGTCCTTGACATGAAAAAGTTTGAGAACCACTGATATAGCAACATAGGGTTTCTATAAAAAAAAAACTGTTATGATTTAGAAGACATTTTGTAGTATCGGCCTCAGGTCTTAATTATCCTATTCTGTTCCATTCTGTTTACCTGTAAGTAATTGGCCGGGACCCATTTGTGACCTATGTATAGACTTTTACTTTCTCATAGTGCTTACCTCCTGTAGTAGGTCACATGGCCATCCTTCAGGTCAAACTTGTGTATAAGAGCCTGTCCATCAAACACGTGGTTTAATGGTTCTGACCCTATCTCAAAGAGACCCGGCCCCATCCGCAGGACACTGCCTCCAAGCCATGACGGTATAGTACCTACACAATAAACACACACACACACAAACAAAACAAGTAACGTAAACATAACCTGTTTTGAGAGCATTTTGAGTATGTAAACATTTATAAAAGTGGAAAGAGAAGAAAAGTCCAATGCACTCAGAGTTCTGGTTAAAAAAAATAAAAAACCTTCGTAAGAACATGGCTGACGTGATGCCTACAGCAGACAGTGGTGAAAAAAGTACTCGCATTTTTTATTAAGTAAAAGTATCAATACTGCAAGGTAAAAGTCAGGAATTCTAAATTTACTAAGTTCACTAAATGTAGAATTACTAAATTCTAAATGTATTTCAATCTTTTGAAAATAGCAGATCTACAAGCTCACAATTGGCGTTGCATCGCGACGCATTGTGAGCTTGTAGATCGGCTATTTTCAAATGGCCGAAATGCATATAGTGGTTAATGTATGTTTTGTGATAATAATCAAAATCTACAAAGTAACTATAATACCTAAAGTTTTCAAATAACTTTAGTTAAACTGTAGAGTAAAAAGTACAATATTTGCCTCCGAGATGTAGTGGAGTAGAAGTAGAAGTACTGAAAAATGGAAATACTCCAGTAAAGTAAAAAATACCTCAAAATTGTACTTAAGTACACTACAGTAAAACAATAGTAAATGTACTTTATTTACTTTCCACCACTGCCAGTGCCTACACATTTAATCGGCAGCCATTGGTAGAACCGTCACACACACGTTGTTGCCTACCAGTGACTTCAGCAGATATGGGTTCGTTCAGCTCCTCCACCGTCTCGAATATCTTCCTGTAGCCCCCAGCTGGATGCTCTATCCTGGACACACAGAGGGCATGTGGTCAGTTTTTATCTCACGACCCCATGATGATGACATCCTCACCTCTGAAGGTGTTTCGGAGAACTTTAGAATTCTTTTGACACGTTTTTGAAAATGTTCACCTATAATAATGACATGCACAAAATACGGATTAAATTATAACTAGTGGGGCTATGTGTCAAAGTCAATCTATTTGAGGGTCTGTGATATCAACAGTTTTTGGGGGTCCCTCTCTACCTAATGTCAACTCCCCAAACTGTTTCATGTCAAGGACACCCAAATGGACACTTATTAGCCCGTGGACCCCCATTTGAAAAGATATGCCAGGGACCCCATAAGAGAAGATTTGTACAGCTCTAGCAGTGATTCTCAACCATTTTTATTCAAGGACCCCCAGTTTGATTAGGCTTTAGGCTATGTACGGACCCCTATATTTCTATCTCTGGGAGCCCAATTTATGTTGTAAAATCAATGTTGATTTAACTCTGAGAGTGTACTGGAACCAAATGGACCCACAATCCATCCATTTGGTTCCTAACTATCTATCATTTAGCTGGGCACCCCCTGGAACTCCCTCAAGGACCCCTGCAGTTACAAAACAACAACAACAACAACAACATGTAGAAGACAGAATGTGCTAATGATTAAAAAAAGAAAGAAAAAAGAAACAACTGGAAAAAGGACTGTTATATCTTCATCCAAACTAGCTCTAATCCTGGCATTTATCTAGAAACATCTAGAATAATCCATGGGAAGGAATACTGCGGTACATTTCTGTGTCTGAGTTTTCTCCTGTTTTTTTGTTTTAGAAGAAAATGCTGAAGTAGCTCTTTGCTTTTACTGGCAATGTTGATGGAAAGGAAAAAAGGCAAAAGTTACTCACCGACTGACCATCTTGCTTCCCCAAAAAGATGCACGCCACACACACCCTCTACATTCACAAATAATAACTTGTGAGATACAAACAAACACACTCTGAGCAGCTGACTGTTTGGTATTGGTGTTGTTCTCAGACCACAGTGTAGTTTCCTGTGCAGAGAGATGGAAGCTAAAGTCCCCCTGTTCTCGTCACCTCCCCCTCTCTCTCCTCCTCCTTTTCTGTTGCCTCTCAATGTCTCTCTCCCTCCCCAGTGTTATTCTAAACTCTCCACTCCTTGTGCTCCCCTTTTCTGTCATTTATCACTTTCACCATTTCTGTCTTTGGGCTGTCCATCTCCTCTCCTTTAGTTTCTCACTTCATCATCATCCATCTTTTATGCCCTCTACCTACTTTCCCTCACTCTCCTTTTCCCCAACACGTCCTCTCCACCCAGCCTTCTCCTCTTTCTTTCTTTCCATCTATCCATCTCCTCCCTCCCTTTCCCATATCCAACTGTATGTTTTCCTGTCCATTGACCCCCACTTTCTCCTTCCCCTTGCTCCCTCTCTCTCTCCTCCCCTTTCTGGTCCTGTTAGCCCGTTAGAACAGCCTGTCTTTTGTCTCCTCTCCTTTCAGTCGTCTGGCCCTTGGCTACCTCCACAATGTTTTCCAGGCCCTGAACAAGGTACTTGCTAACCTGGACACACACGCACGCGCACACACACACACACACACACACACACACACACACACACACACACACACACACACACACTCACACTCACACTCACACTCACACGCATGCAGAGATGCACGCACGAAACACTTGGGTCATGCTAGTAAAGTTGCCAGTGCAGTGTGCATGTGTGTATGCTGTATGTATGGTATGTGGAGGGAGACTCTAGTCAGAGCCCACAGCCCACAGACTAGCTAATCAGTTCCAGACAGACAGACCCCAACAATCCACTTTAATTGGCCAGCAAGAGAGAGAGAGAGAGAGAGAGAGAGAGAGAGAGAGAGAGAGAGAGAGAGAGAGAGAGAGAGAGAGAGAGAGAGAGAGAGAGAGACACACACACACACACACACAGGGGGGGGGGAGAGATTAATCATTAATGACACCTATTGTCTTCTGTGATCTATAGATAAATGGACGCATGAACAGAATGATGAATGGATGAAAGCACAAGGGTCCTGCAGATGAATGTTTTATTAATAAAGTTTAGGCAGAACCGTAATGTATCATTCTAGGCCCTGTTGCTGGGAACTTTCACTGCATATAGCAGGGCTAACTGCAGGATATCCTGCCACATAATAACCCCCATTCTGACCTCCTTGCATTGGCTCCCATGTAAATATTAGAACCCATATGTGTCCAGAAGGACTCTGAGATCCTCATCCTATCTTGTGCCTCTCCACAAGATTAAAGACTAAGGAGCCTTTGCTAGTTTTGCCCCTAGGCTATGCAATAATGTCCCTTTAGACCTAAGGTCTGTGACCTCTGTGGACATTTTTGAAAGACTGTTAAAGACTCACCTGTTCAAACAGGCTTTTACATAGCTGCTGTGATTACATCTGTTTGTGCTGTGACATGTCCTGTACTGTGATGATGTCCAGTGTTTATGATTCTCTTCTCTTCGTTTCACCCACTCCTTTTAAGCCTGTAAACTTGTGACAAAAAAGTGACATTGAAGTTGAGGTTGAACTTGAAGTTACTTTGGGTAAAATATGTAAACATGTGTGGCAGGGGGGTGGGGGGGGGGTGAACTTTGCTTGGGAAGCCAGGGTCTTCTTGCAGAGAATATGGCCAGCACATGAATCCAATTGACCTTCTCTCACCCTTTCACAGTCAGAGGTAGGCTCCGCTCCAGAGAGTGACTGAAGTGAAAGACGCCACAAATCTGGTTCTAGTGCAGGGTCTCACCTTCAAAACCTTATAAAGAAAGAGAGCTACTTTTGGATTGACATTCATTATTTACACATTCCATTTTGCCATCTATTGTTAATTATGTCTCTGTTTATGACTACGGATATGCTCTAAAAGTGTATAGAAACATATTTTTCATTTCAGCTGTCTTTAATGCGGTAATTGTAACAACTCTCTGCACATGCTCAGTAGGATTCTCTCTTTGTCTGAGGAAAATAAATGCAATCATTTCACCTTTTCAATAACCTTTTTTTTACAAAAGAAAAGAAAAAGATTTTGAGTTATCAAAGTAGTTTTTTACAGACCCAGTATTTTTTTTCTTCTGTTGTGTAAAGTTTTGATGCCTAATATGCATTTTAAATTTGATCTCTAAGTTGTTAAAAACAAAAATAGTGTAAGAAAAAATGACTTAAATAACAACATAACTTGACCCCCATTTGGCCACATGCCCAAATGTAAGCATCCTGTTTGTGATGACATACTGTGAGCTACTGTTCTGTTCTGTTAGACAATTATCGTATGTCACTACATTTTAATGACTGAAATAGGCTGTATACATATCTATCATCTATCTATTCATTCAGTGTATCTTTGTCTGTGCGTCTGACTGTGTGTCCGGCACCGTACGACCGAAAGGCCTCAGACTTGGCGTGTGTCCCATAAGGCCCGGGGGTTCAGTGTACCAGTGCAGAGTGGCAATCAGACCAAAAGTTTCCAAGAACCGAAAAACCACAAATATCTATATCTGTGTCTGTGTGTTTGGCAGGAGTGTAGGCAGACATGTGCACAGATAGGGCCCAAGGGGGGCTTGAGGCCCTGCCCTTTTGCCCTCATTAGAGAGAGAGAGAGGTGAACTCATTCACCCTCACCCTTGGTTCTGTTGGAGAGGTTAAGGATCCAACCTACCAAACTAGGGTCAACACCAAAGTAGTTATATCAGTTTTAAGATTTACTGACCAAGGTGTTTGAATAATAAGTCAAGGAAGGAGGCAGTAGCATCCTGTACGCCAAGCCCTATGTCAACTGAAACGGATCAAGAAGAGTGTCGAGGTTCTTGTTTCATCAGTTTCTCAAAGGACTTCAGGGAGGACAGGGCAACTGACCTGCTGACATTCAGGGGTGGTTGTTTTCTCTCTCTCTGTGTGTGTGTGTGTGTGTGTGTGTGTGTGTGTGTGTGTGTGTGTGTGTGTGTGTGTGTGAATGACCTTTACTGATCCAAAGGGAAATTCTGTCGCTGAAGACAACACAGCAGTTAAGATACAGGTTTATATGGGCAAGAATACGGTACTGTAGATACCGCATCAATCAGGGTAATCTGGGAAAGGGTCTGCTTTCTGTCCCTAAAACCACAATTGTACAGCAGCATTTAGTTTATGCACCACATATCTGGAACAAAGTCCCAGAAAACTGCTGCGTCTCTTATTTCTTTTAAAACACAACTAAAGGCCTTTCTGTGACACTGCCTTTTTTCCTTCTCTTCTGCACTGTACTTGTATGTGTTAGTTTTTACTTCTTTTGTTTTAAGCATCCTAATGCAGGCATGCAAACAGCCCCGAGGTGAAAAAGGTGACATGTTGTTTTCTTTCGGGTCAGGTGTCACTCAATTGCCCTATTTGGGTTCAAATAGGTGACTGTAGCTGAAAAGTGACACTTTTGCATGTCTGCTAATGTCATTGTTTCCTTTGCTTGATGTTCTATGTAAAGCACATTGAATTGCCTTGTTGAAATGTGCTATACAAATAAAATTGCCTGGCCGAATGATTTTATTTTGCAGTTATTTCCTGGCACATTTAAAAACTAGAAAGGGGTGCTCAGTGGAGTGCAAATCTCTGCTAGGAGACACATCCCAATAATACTTACAGTTCTGTGACACAATTGTCAAACTGTGTTTCTCTGTGTATCTCTCTCCATTTATTTTATATCGTCAGTGTCCGGGACGAACCAGCTAACTCCATTTTCAGCTTCTTTTTTTTTTCCATAAATCAACGCTATTGAACACCCTTTACGTCTGTGTAAGAAATGAAAACATTTGAACCAATGAAAAGTATTAATAAGCGCCTCTGACGAAAACTCCCAACTCCATTGGATCCTCAAACTGTCCGTCAAAAACAAACAACTCCCCCTCTCTAGTCTGCTGCAGCCTTTCCACAACACAGAACAGAGCGCGCTGCGCAGTGAGCTAGGAGGAGTATCATGTAAACAAACTCCCCGTAGTCTGTTAAAACTATGCAGTGTACCTGTTTATCAAACTTAGCACTGACGCTAATGTTATGAAAACAAGTAATTATATTTCTAAAATCTATGAAGTGTTCAATGAGGAGAGCAATGTGACAAGAAGAAAGGCATTCATAGCATTTCTGTCGCGCTGAAACCTCTCCCTCAGCATCAAGTGGAGCTATTGTTTGGACAACAACTCCATTTCTAGTCAGGGGATATTAGCAGTAAGATTTCCAATCTTGGAATAAATTCCTTACCAAAAAGAATCTTCACCAATGTGTTTGTAAAGGTGTCTAGTAACACATCTCACAAAGACTGAAATTCAGTTTCCCTAGGAGAATTTTTGACAGCTGCTGAAAGTTGGGGTACCACCATTTCCCTGCATTTCCATGCAGGGCAAAAAAAATCTAATTTTAATTTTGTTTTAAGTAGCATGTGAGGGGTCAAACTAGGGTGTTTTTATGATTCTGAATCCATTGCAAGCATTTGTTTTGCACCAAAACCACTCCTTGGGCTAAAAACGGCCATAGCCATCCTTGTCCAGGTATACTTTTAGTGTAAAAAGCCCATTGAGATTGGGCTGTTTTTAGCCCAAGGAATGGTTTTGGTGCAAAACAAATGCTTGCAATGGATTCAGAATAATAAAAACACCCTAGTTTGACCCCTCACATGCTACTTAAAACAGAATTAAAATTTGATTTGTTTTGCCCTGCATGGAAATGCAGGGAAATGGTGGGTACCCCAACTTTCAGCAGCTGTAAAAAATTCTCCTAGGGAAACTGAATTTCAGTCTTTGTGAGATGTGTTACTAGACACCTTTACAAACACATTGGTGAAGATTTTTTTTGGTAAGGAATTTATTCCAAGATTGGAAATCTTTCTGCTAATATCCCCTGACTATTCAGCTTGATTTCTGCTCGTCTGAAACTACTAACTCCACTAGCGCTGGGTAAAGTGTTGATTTACCCGCGATTTGGGTAAAGTGTTGATAATATAATGACACATGCAAGTATCTGACAATATATAAAGTCACTATACCAACTTTGATGAGGCAGTATTGATTTGTTTTAAAAATATAAGGTTTTCTTCTTTTCCTGAAAAACTTATATTTTGTTTTCTCGTTTCCTGAACAATGAGCGGTTTCAGGCTGGACAGCAGAGATATACAGTATATACTGTATCTATATTCAAATAGTATATATGAGTTTTCTTTCTCCAAACAATGATTAATCTATACAGTATACCATAGAATAGAAGATCATCATGAGTGGTATCTGACATGCAGCTAAATAGCCAACAAAAGAGATGAGGCATTAATAATAAAACGACTTTACTTTAGACTATTTCCCAAGATTGTTGCATAGAGTATACATAATATTCATTGTACAATCATCCAATGAATAGCTTAGAAAACACGGACCCATTAAGGGCTAACATGCTGCGCCACATGCACACACACAGTACACAGTCCATCTGAAGAACAGAGGTACATGCATCAGAGAACTAATACTTCATAAAGCTCAAAATAAATAGAAAAATAATAGCCTGGTACATTTCTTCAGCAAACACCGTCATAATATTATGGGATTTTTTTTCTTTTTGTAATGGCATATTGGTTAACCAATTAACCTGTTGGCATTCTTCACTATGGCTTATTATGGTCCAAATCCTCTTTCATTAGAACAAACTTGCTTGGTGCGCATCTTTTGAGGTAGACAATACAATAGGATAATAAAGATGATAATTGACAGGTGCCTGGTAAAGAAACACGTCAGATTAAAACAAACAAAAAGTTATAGTATCAATTTCTTGTGTGTATTCATGTAAAACGCACACAAGTGTAAGCATGCTGGTCATTCATATAGTGCAACAATGAACTAACGGCAGTGGTTCTCAACCTTTTCTGGATTAAGGCCCACTTGAAAATATAATATAATTGATTATATAACAATATTTAATAATCTTTAAATTATTAAAGGACGACTTCACCCATTTTCAACCCATCTTCATATAATAGGTCCTCACTAATCCTCAGAACATGGTAACATTTTTGTCTACTTCGTCTGTGTCTCAGAGGATGGCTGTGGACAGTTCAGAAACCCGCCTACCAGTGACATCATCAATGGGGAATCCAAGCTACTAGAAACTGCAGGCTATCTATTCCTGGAAAGTTAGCATGCTATAATGGAGGCCATTGTTCTCACGTTAATACAAATCTTAAATCTTGTTCGAAAAAAAAAATCTGCCAAATAATGATGTCACTGGTAGTTTTTTTTTTAAAGTGTCCACAGCCCTACTGGAGACACAGACCAGGTACAAAAAAAAAGGGTACCATTTTATCATGACTATTAGTGAGGATGAAGATAGGTTGAAAATGGGTGAAGTCGTCCTTTAAGATTTTTGCCAATTAGGGGGCCCACTTGCAATACCCTCGCAGTCCACAGGTCGAGAAGCACTGAACTACTGTAAGCGGGGTTATGTGATCAAGACAACAGAAACACAAACTGAAAGGGGGGACTGAGACTGAGAAAACTGAAGAGTCTAGGTCTGAATAGGCCACAAGACATAAACCACATCCCATTAAAACCGATACACAAGAAAATCTGGAGTTTTAATTGAACCGAAAGAGTAAAATGTCTACCCAACAGTTAAAAAATTGCACTGAAACGTTTGGCGTACAGAGATGACGCAATGGTGTGTAAATGGTGTAAAACTAATATTTTCAAAAGAAGAAAAAGTTCAGTGCCAAATGTGAAACAGATGCTCTGGTCTAGAGTGAGCACCGTCTAAGAAAATAAATTAAATGCAAAACAAAAATGTAAAAAAATTGTTTAGTAAACATGTAAAGCAAGTAATGATAGTCTAGCATGGCTCCCAATATAATTTATCTAATTAAAGAAAGCTATCATCAAATCTTTCCCAGTGATACCTTTAAAATCCTATCCCAAACATCGTGCGAACACACATGGCAACACATACCGACGTGCTACACAGTAAAATCCTCAGTGATCATTTATCCATTTGTAACTCTGAATGTACAAATGTAACCATTTTGTTAGATTCTAATTAACACTGAAGAATGTACTGTGTTGCAAGGATATAAATGAGAAAATGGTGGTTGTGAGAAACATACTGTAAATGTGGATCCCAGAGAACACGTGTGCATAGACACTGTTAGTAAAAACAATGATTTCACAATATGACAATATCATACAAATACACCTGAGAGAATCCAATACAGGTGGCTGTAAATGATGGGAGCTGAACTGTGGTCACAAACTGCTCTAACCACATGCTGACACATAACCCCCCCACCTCAACACACACACACACACACAATGTAAGTATCCCATCCAAATTCACACAGTGTTAAATTTAGCACCTCCCCGTTATACAGCAGCTGCATATTTGTATAACGTAAAAAGAATAATAAATCAGTCTACTGTCTCAGACGTGGGCTGTGTGGATAGCTCGAACGTTTTCCTGCTGATGACATCAGCATGAATTTCAACCTTTAATTTTTTTATCCACGCAACAACCGTGGCTACCATTTCAGGAAGAGAAAGGCTTTAGTTAGCTTGATTTCCCCGCCTTTGCGTAAACAAGCAATTACATTTTTTCCTTCATAAAGTCCGCCAACTGACTGATTTCTCAAACTTACTGTAACACATGCAATCAACAGTGACACGTCTGCAATAGTTCCACCTGTATAGGGCATAGCATTGGCCATTCCATCGTTCCAGACCCCCTTCATTTTTCCCATAGAGATTTCCAAAAATATTTATATCAATTATTTCAAGCCTAGAATCAAGCCATCCAGGATCCTGGTGAATCATGACCATAAAACATTTTATTCTGTGAAAAAAGTTTTGTTTTATATTTAATTATATGATATACTATATTTAATAAATACCTTTTGTTTTGCGGTTTTCAATAATTTATTTTCACACAATGATTGATATACATATTTTTGGAAATCTCTATGGGAAAAATGAATGGGGTTTGGAACGATGATGGAACCAGAAAATGGCCGCCACTGCCATGCCCTAATACTGTACGTAAAGAATAAAATCCCAGTGGAAGATTGTCTTCAGCCAGGTTGCTGAAGCCCATCGATGGTCTCTGTAAAAAGGTTGCAAACGTGCATGCTCTAAGAATCTGGACGCAGTTCAGAAAGTACTTTGGTCTTCATACACGCTCCACTAACAGCTCCAGTGTATATAGTTTAACTCTGGGTTTAAATTACCACTCAGTTCCTTATGCTGAACACTTTGGTCTTTTTTATGCTGAGGAGGGGCGGTTTGATCTTTGGTTTGCCGTCCTGCTTGTCGTCTCTGTCTGAACAAGGGAACCGACGGCTGTAGATGTCTGGGTATTGTTTCTGGAACTGTGGGTAAACAAAACATCACCATAAGTCCCCCGACTTAACACCATTTAGACCGGGATAGCATCTTGTGTCATTTTAGATTTCTTTGGCTATTCAAAAATAGCAGATATTTGTAGATCTGACACACACACACACACACACACACACACACACACACACACACACACACACACACACACACACACACACACACACACACACACACACACACACACACACACACACACACACACACACACACACACACACACACACACACACACACACACACACACACACACACACACACTAGTGTCTTGTCACTAAGACAGTCACAATGGCTGCCTGTGCTCAATATTTGTGAATTCTCTACTGCTAAAATTTGTCGACCAAACATAAAAGAGCATCTGGGTTACGGTACCTGCTTGAGTTTCTTGCGCCTCTCCTTTTCAGTGATGTTTTGGTCAGTCAGCAAGATCTCCAGCAGCTCCGCCATTGCCTTCTGGGAAGACGTCACTCTTTGCTCTTCAAACTCGGCGGTGCTGATCTGCTTGCAGAACGCGTGGAGAAGCATCGGGCCGCCACAGAGATCTCTCTCGTTCATATCTCTACCAGCTGGGAGCTATGGGGCGAGAGGAGAGTCAGAAAAGAACCCTAGGGTGGTGTGGTGTCACTGGGGAGGTGTTTGTGTTGTGAGACCTGTTTTGCCCAAAATTAGCATCCCTATTCTGGGATTTCATAATAGGCGAACCTTCTGAGAATAAAGGCAACATTTCTGCAAAAATAGGTGAACATTTGGCAAAAAATAGCCTATCCACAGCTTCTCACATCACAGCTTTACAGGTGTAAACATTGGGTGAAATACATTTTTGTACAATGTTGCATAGTGAGCTTGTAGATTGGCTATTTTCGCTATTTGACATACAATGAAGTATATAGAGTTTAAGTGGTTAATCAAATGATCAAATCTGTATGTCACACAAGTGAAGAAGAATAGTATCTATCTATATAATGCCTCGTGTGTGTGTGTGTGCCTCCAAAACAGTTACTTTTCGGGATTTAAAAAAAAATGTTCAAAAAAAGCAGATGTACAAGCTTGCAGCGCGGCATGAAGTGACGCGCTGTGAGCTTGTAGATCTGCTATTTTTGAATAGCCAACATGTAAATGGATGAAGTGGTTAAACTGATTGTGATGCTGTATTAACACACTTTGCTGGGGACCCCCTGGAACCCCCCCAAGGACTTTGAGAAGCCTACATGGCGTGAATATACCTGTGCTGTGCGGAGGTACTGCACATGCTCAGTGACGGCACGGACCAGGTAGTCGGGGACAGACAGGATGCTCTGCTGATGGTCCATGAGGAAGGACACTAGTCTGGTGGCCAACAACTCATCCAGATCACACTCCTCAGAACTGCCCAGCACACAGGCTGAAAATGTATGCACCATCTGCAATACAGGGAGAACAGATTAGATGGAAACATGATAGATAATACTACACAGACAGTGGCAGACTAAGGAAGACGCATACTATCAGAAAACCAAACAAAACACATATTTTTTTGTAGTCTGAAATCTCAACCATCTGACATGTTTTGGCGAAAGTAAACAAAAGCAAGGCATAAAATAATATACATAGTGGATTATATAAACGGTTCTGAACTTCTTTGATTGTGTATATACAGAAAAATGTGTGTGCATGCATATTTCAGAGTTCAAACAAGAACGAGAGCCACCCTCACCAGTGTGCGTGTTCCGATGGCGTGGTGTAGGCGGGGCATGTCCACGTTCTGACTGATCCGTGACATCATCCTCATGAGGAGCTGTAGCTTCCTGCGGGAAGAAGGGGGGAGGAGGAGGGTGCACAACTGCAGGGCCTCAATGGCCACACGTTCGCACTGTGGTTTGAGAAGTCCTACGCGCACACACACAGACCAAGACAGGTTAATGAGATTGACACAGATATAGGCACTGGTGTGTGCGCCCTCTTTCTCCCGCACAGCACACACACCACATGCGCACACACACACACACCACAAGCATGTGCGCGCACGCACACACAGTATCAGAAGAGTAACACTGATTCACTCTTCAAAGTCACATTCATCCATCACTGCTGCATCGCATTCACTATAGGCATGGATGGATGAATGGATGAATTCATGTTATAGTTAATCACTAAGACTACAGTTAACAACAATACATAAAGGCGGCTACACACTGTACGACTTTTAAAGTCGTCGGGGAGTCATCAGATGTATTTCACACTACACAAATCTCTTTTTGAAATCGGCTGTCACACTATACGATTGATCGGAAGATATTTCACAGATATTTTGCTATTTGCAGTCGGGAAAAGGCCCTGCAAAATCGCCCACTGTGCTTTACTTAGCAAGATATGAATATTATGTCTACATTCAATCAGAGAACATAATTTCCCCTACTGGGTGGGTACAGCGGAGCGGAGACTCTCTTTCTCTCTCAGCCTCTTGCCCCCTTTCTCTCTCTCTCGTATGTGTTCCAATTCTAAGTGCGCAGCAGCTCGTCGCAAAATAAACAAACCATTTCTCTGCGTGTACAATTCCACTCAAATAAACAACCCCCCACCCTCGCTAACTCTCTCATTCTGTTTTGTAATGTTTTTGGATCTGAATGGAAATATTGCAGGCTTATACAGGACTGGACGGTAATATGCGGGACTAAATGGCAAGACATTTTTAGTTGCGAGCAGGAGCGGCCCTCCCCTAGCCACCTGGCTGTAATGAGCTCTCATTGGCTGTAGCACGGATCTACTCGGGTAGTGAGTGCAACTCCATTCATACTGTATGATTTCCAGTCGGCGACAAAGCCAAATATCGGCAAGCACTGGAATCGCGTCCGGGTTCGTCTCGCATAGCCTTTCACACACAGCGAGCAAAACCTCGGCGGCGAGCGGAGTCCGATCTTGCGTCCGCTCGGGGGTTTTGACGGCGAGCGCCAAAAAAGGTCCCCGACAGCATAATCGGAGCAAATATCTTGCAGTGTAGTAGCCCTAATAGGATTGTCTCTCTTATACATATGACAGTATCCGTGTTGTCAATTAGAGTAGCTGTGATGACAATCTAATGGGTAAGACTTCATATTAAGGTCAGGTCTATCATGCGTTATAACCACATTTGTAATGCATAATTTATAATGCACTTAAATGCATTATAACGCTTGTTATAAATGTTCATAATTATGCATAACAACTTATAACAAGGTTTATGAAGTATTATAACTTATAATATGATTTATAAGTGCTGGTCATAATGCATTATAAACTGAGTGGAACAACACATCATTAACACATTATTAATTACGAGGTAACACTTTACTTAAAGGTTGGGTCTATAATGCATTATAATCACATTTATAATGCATTATAAATAATGCATCATAATGCGTCTCATAATAATAATATCATGCATAACAACTTATAACAAAGACACTTTATAACTAACTAAGTTAAGGTAGTTATAATGTGCCGTTTCACTGAGCTTATAAAGGAATGACCAGCACTTTCACCTACGTATTTTCCTTTGATTCTGTAACATTTTCACTGGACATCTCCACCCTAATTAAGCTACATCTTTATAGCTGGAGTAAATAGATTTTTTAGATCGAATTTCTTATATTTGGAAAAATTATCCTTAGAGACACAATACATTAAAACCACCAGAGGAACCATGTTTTCAACAAACTTCACGACACGTTAAAATTGTATACATTTTTACAAGCTATATTCTTCACTACATAAGAAGAGGATGTTGGCTACTAGTGTTCACTAAAATGTATGCCAACAACAATGACAGCTCGAAATGACTTTTAGCTAGTAGCCTGTAATCTCACCCTACAGCTGTATGGCACCAATAATCACAAAACCCCAAAATGGCAGATTGGCAGTGGAATGTTTTCATTCATGTCTCAATTCAAAACCTTACATGGGAACCCTGAAGCTTCATTTATAATCTGACGCTCGACTACTACAGTGTTACTCGTTTGACGAAAATAATGGATTTATAGTATATTATCTACTATAACGGTGGTTCTCAACCTGTGGTTCGGGACCCCCAGTGGGGTCCACAGATGATAGTGAAGTGACAATTTAGGACTTTTAAGAAAATAGATCTACAAGCTCACAGGCATTGAGAGCTTGTAGATCGGCTATTTTCACAATATTTATCTGTGGAACGAAGTCAAACCAAATGTGGGGTCCCCAGTTCAAATATGATTATTTCTCAACCTTTTCACCGCTTGAAAAGGTTGAGAACCACTGTACTATAACACTATGTCTGAAGCTAATGACGAGTCAAATTGTTATTAATCTATTATTTATAAATCTGTTATTTTTGACGTGATTTTTTAAGTGATGCCGTCGTGCAATGGAGTATAAATTAGGCTTTAGAAAATCCTCAGTTACTCCTTGTTCCACTTCTCCAATTCAACCCCCTGACCGTGTTTTAAAAATTGTATATTGTATTTTTTCAAAGGAGGTTTTTTGAGTAATCTTGAGCAACTTAACTAGCAAGAGTGGGTTAGATGTTAGATGATGTTAGACATGCATCAACATTAACAACAACACAGACAGCATCGACATTAACGACACACAGACAGGCAAACAGAGGCAGGCAGTGGTGGAGGTGTCTTACTGTTTTCAGTGTGGGGCTGTGTGAGCTGAGAGGAGCTGGCGGACAGACATGCGGCCGGTTTGAACAGTGAAACGGGCCGGGACAGCTTAGTCACGTCCAGAGAGCTGCGGGTGCGCCGGGCGGCTAGAAGAGCAGCGCCAGAGCTAGGCGCTGCAGCATTGTGGAGGGTCCACAGACTGGAGGTCGTGGAGAGAGGTCTACACCTAGGAGGTGCTCTGGCCACGGCAGACGGCGGGGAACAGGAGGATGGGCGGGAGAGAACAGAGGCAGGATAGGAGGAGGAGGAGGAGGATGTACGGGAGGAAGACAAAGACGATGAGGATGGACGAGAGGAAGAGGAAGGAGGATGGGAAGATGAGGAGGAGGAACGTGGCTGGTCTTCAGGAATGTTTACGTTCAAACAGCTGGCCGCACGGCACTGGCCCCTGATCTCCATGGCAACCGGCTCCTCCCTGGTCTCCTCGACGATGTCCAGGCAGCTGCCCATGCTGCGCGGCCGCAGGAGGCGGGACTTCTGTTTGAATGACATCGCTGCCGTGGAATTGACAAAACCGTGGTTTCCGGTGGGATCTTCTGGTACGTTAGTAGAGGAGGAGATCGATGCAGACTCTGGACCGTTACGGATCGTCAGGGCGGCAGCAGCAGCAGCAGCAGCAGCATCATCATCCAGACTGCCTTTTAAGTCTCTAACGACCGCCAGGCTGTCATTCGACAGAAGCAGCTGCTGGGAGAAAGGGGCGGAGTCATCCAGGACCGTGTCCACCAATGAGCAGCTCCTGGGGCGACGCTTGGCGGGACCGGCCGAGCGTTGTTGTTGTTGTTGTTGTGACTGGCTCAGGCTCAGACAGCTGCCTCCGAACTGGCGGTTGTCGGCGCCGGCCTCGCCTTTCAGAGCGTGCAGTCGCGACCGGACCCGGGTGCTGAAAACCTCTTTCATTGGCGAGTCGGTCTCGTCGCACGAGCCCTGCCTGAGCAGTGACAGCAGGAGACACTCTGTGGAGTGGAAGGGCGTCTTGGCGGGAGGGGGGAAGGAAGGGGGGTCAGACAATTTGCGCTTGCCCCGCTGGTGTCTAGGGGGCGCTGCCACGTACCCACATAGCACTGGTACGTGACATAGAGGGGGGAAATAGACCGAGGTGGAGCGAGATAAGAGGGGGGGAAAAAAGAGGGAGAGAGAGGGTTTGCAGGCAGAATGTCAGTGGCGGACAGAGGAGCAGCGTTAGTCATTTCAAACCAGACGAACATACATACATACAGTATGTACTGAGTACATACAGGATCATCACTGGTCAGACAGACACAGACACAGCAGGCCCACACATAGAATACTGTTAAGGCTCAATGAGAAAAATAACCCAAATCTTTGTTAGGATATAAATAACAACAAAAACGAACAGCAGGCACTGTTAGGTCAATGCACATACAGTGACAACATCAACATAGCACATCTAGAGTATTTGTGCTCCAGAACCCTGTAGGAAAAGTGTGTCCGAGTTATCAACCCATCTATTTTGAAGGCCATATAGAACTAGAATTGTATATTGCCTTCTCACCCCACCATAGAGTACACAGTGGTTATGATTAAAAAGAAAATTCAACTGGCATTTTAAGAGAGCTCTAGTCAGTGATACGTTAAACTGTAATATTATCTGTAAAGGTAGCATCTTCAAGGGTGGAACTTCAATCTGCAACCACTGGATGTAGCAGACTAAAACTAATTTCAAGCTGAAATTCTTCCCATTGTCGTGGCAACGTGTACCTAATTGACAGCTAGAAGTCTCTTTTGATGCCAGGCGTTAACAGCCATATACTGTATATTTATTTTACAAGGGAAAACAGGGAGTAAATGATAGCAGGGTGAAGACAAAGTGTTAATGTCAGGACAACACTTACACCAGAGTTAATGTGAGAATGATTCAGGTTTTTTTCTTTTGCATTTGTCTTTCCGTCTTTAAAATTGGCTGGCAAATCTAATTGATTTATTTCTCACTAAAGAGCAGCATGAAAGTTCTGAGCTTCCAATGCAACTTGGCAATTCCTTTACACCGTTTTCTTGCATATAACACTTCTGAAACTGAACTGCTTGGAGTAGGGGTGCGAACATGTTCTAATAGGCTGTGTGTGTGTTGTCTAAGCCTAGAATTTTACCAAAAGGACAAACACTTCAGTTGCCTTCAGTGAAGTCCTAGTGCACTCCATCCTCTGTCCTCAACGACTAATCAGGACTGTTAAGGCATTGTTTGTATTGTTCCATCATGAGCAGTAATTGGATACAATAAAATCCCCGCTGAGTAGAGGATCAATAGTCAACCATTTGATTGACACTCCACCTGGCACCTAATTCTGTAGGAGTCCAAATACACACGCCCCCCTCCCCCATAAGTACCTACCTAGTATGTTGATAAACAGTTCATAGAGCTGGTATGTGAGTAATGGCTGTGGTAAGCTGTAGAAGTAATCAGACACCGTTTTGAAGACATCTCTCTCAAAGCCCGGATAGGACGGCTGTCCGCTGTCATACTTCGGCCCTGAAAGGCAACTACAGGTTAAAGCAATAATACCGGAATAGACAGATTATTATTACATTTATTAACCCATTAAAACTGGGAAAGCATCCGTGTAATTTTAGATTTTAGCTATATATATCTATATATATATCTATATATATATATATATATATATAGCAACGTAAACAGTAGAACAGTGGTAAATAGCAGGTCATACAACAGCTTGTACATCTGCCATTTTTGAACATTAAAAACAAAAATATTGGATATATATTTTTTAACACAGATCGTCTCTTCTGGGGGTCCCTGGCACAAAGCATTTTCAGATTGGGGTCCGGCGCCAAATACATATTATGTTGGGTGTCTTTGCTCGAAAAAGTTTGAGAACTACTGGTTTAGAAAGCATTTCGTTAGCCTCATAGCACATATTTTTGAGGTTTTCAGGAGAGATAAAACAAACAAAAATCACTTTCTGCCTAAGTCACCTAGATGACTTGCCTAAGTCATGTTTATCTGCCTTTATTTATATCTGCCTAAACTCTACTCTCCTAAAACTGCTGATTCATCCGGCCTTATTGAGCAAGGCAAAAATGTCAATTTGACCAAAAAGTGAGTTAGGCAATTATGCTAGGAGGCTAACGATTTGTAGAATCAGCCTCAGGTTATGGGTCAAACAAGCATGATGTATGTAGCTGCCGATATTTACCGTACTTAACCCATTTAGACCTGAGGCCGATTCTAAAAAAGCCTTCTAAATCCTGACCTACCTTTTCTGAAAAATCTAACTTTTTATTCAAATAAATTACAAAAAAATAATGTTGCTACATACTGTATACGGCAACATTGCAAACGTGTGCAAATCTTTGAATATACATTTTATACATTTTTTTAAAAATTTGTAACTCAAATCTTTGCTTCTGGGGATTCTACAAATGTCTTCTAAATCCGTTTTTTTTTTTAAACCTATGTTGCTATAATATCAAATGTTCTCAAACTTTTTCATGTCAAGGACATTTGTATATCTGCTATTTTTGAATAGCCTAGTATAAAATAGTGGTTAAAGTGGTTACACAGATGCGTTCCTGGTTTTAATGGGTTAATAACAATTTTGATATACACAAATAAAGATACATTAAGAGTATAATGTGCTTCCTGCAACTTACAGTTGGCCAGACTCTTCATGGCAGACAGAACCCAGTGGGGGAGGTCGTCTAGAAGACAGATGATTGACAGGTCAGACTGGTAGAACGGGTAAACGACAGAACTAAACTAAAGTAATTTATAGGTAATTTGCAGGCAAGCAGTCAGCCAGCCATTATTACACTTACTGGTCTTGTCGTCCAGTGTGACTACTCCATGCTTATTGACTCTGGTCACGTTATGGATGATGTTCTGTGGGTTAACATGACGCTGATCTAAAACCTCATCTAGTGACGCCAGACCCAGAATCTTCTGTAGACTGAAACACACACACACACACACACACACACAGCAAGTCATTTAAAAACATATTTTACACCCCTTTATGTATTTTAATCTCCATACATTGTAATGCTTAAATCTCTTGGTATGATATTGCCAAACAGACTATCAAAACCTAAGGCTAAGGCAAACGTCGAAAGAATCTCAGGTTTGCGCCAACTGAACTCTGACTACTCCAGACTATTGTAACTACATTGTAAACGCCTATTGTAAATCACCCTGAATGGCTTTTGTGCATGAAATGCGCAATACAAAACCCTTCCCTTTACAGTTTCGACATGCTCAAATCATATTTATGTAATACACGATGTGTGTGTGTGTGTGTGCTCGTACTGTGTCAGGGTAATGTCTCTCCAGAGCTCCTGTTCATCCTCCTCGGTCAGTGCTCGTTGTTGGGCTGGCTTCTCTGGCTGACTCACTTCCTCTTCCTGTGCCTGGACTGCAGGATCTACATTTTCCTGAAAAAGTAAGCAATAGCCAAAGTCAAATTAAGCCCAGATAAAACATTTTTAGCCCGACCACTGCCAGCATTTTTGGGTCCGATGCTAATCCCGATTTTGGAGACTCCTAGACCGCCAATTACTGATGTTTTGACCGATATTTTGCAAACATTTTCTAATCAATTTGAAAAACTTAGATTTGATCAAAGTTTCTATTCGAGAAGAATTAACTTATAAGCAAACAAAATAATAATAAACACATATAACCACATAAGGCGTACTCGAAAATAGCCAATCTACAAGCTCACAACGCATCGCGCTGTCTTAAACAGTCACCATAGGTGTGGCGTTCTGATGTGGGTTTTGGAGGCAATATTCCACTGATAATGAGCAAGTTTGACTAATGCATTAGTGGCCACATTAGTGGCAGCCATATTACTAGATGGTAAACAAATACTACACCCCTATTCTGCTTTATTTACTCGAACCGCATAGACTGGATACTAGGGCAGACAAACTGTAAAAAAGCCATTGTTCCTGTGGTGGGTTCTCCCTCTTGATTTGGCCCACCTACAGTATAGTCCGTTAGTGCCCGCTGTACCGGCAGAGCTGCTGTGTCAAAATTCCTAATAAATATTAGCGTTACCACCTTCAAACTAGAGGCTCCTGGCTCTTAGATGAACATTGTAAGTGGATAGGCACTATGTAGGCAGGTAAACGAGTAAGCAGTTAGAAGAATACATGAAAATCTTCAAATGGAGTGTTACATATATGTTTTAGACATTGTGTTGGTCCAGTCAGGCTCACCTGTGTCTCTTTATCGTGCTTCTTAATGCTCTTGAACCTGAAGAAGCCATCCTTGTCCCTGAAGGAAGACCTCTTCTTAATAGAGCTAGTGGCTGCGGTTGGGGCCGGGCATGGAATGGGTTTCAAAGGAGAGGTGGTTGGAAACCTGGGATAAGAAAGAAAAGGAATGGAAACAGGACAGAAAAGTGCCTAGATTGTGGCATCACCAATGGAACCGCCATCTAAAACTATTGGCGTATAACAGTGGTTCTCAATCTCAACCAGTGGTCCGGGGAGTTCCAGGTGGTCCCCATGATGGAGAGTTGGTAACCAAATGGACCCTTATAGATCTTTAACTCTTAAGAGTGTAAAATGATTTGGTTTCATTTTACACTCTTTATAGTTAAATGATTGTTAAACATACTAGTTAATTTACAAGAAGTCTACACAATTAGAGAATGTAGAAGGATAGTTATTTTGATCAACGTTTGCCTATCATCTCTCCTAATGGTACCAACATCAATACAGCATGGAATTGTGGATAAAATGTTATCCAACAACAACAAAATAAAATATCTTAAGTCTTGCAGAGGCTCATCAAACGGTGGTCCGTGGCTCAAATGACAAATAAATAATGGACCTTGATATGTAAAGGGTTGAAAACCACTGGCATATAAGTTTGATATGAAAAAAGTATTTGAGTTGCGAGTACATAATGCAGAAAAGGTTGTATAGTTTGCTTGCTGTGGCTCCAGTGTTTGCAGAGTAGCACATTACAGCTGAGCAGACACAGCGTTGATTTCACACTAAGTTGCTAGTGTAACTAGTTTGTGAAATGCCTTGCTGGAAGAGTCAATAAACAATGGCCCCATTATTTTCTCAACAATAAAACCTTGACAACCGTCACTAGTTAGCCCTGCAGCTTTGTCAAACACATCATTATCCTTCTGCTAGAACAGTGGTTCAACTTCTCCCCTCCCCTCAGGGAGTCCCCTGCTAACTCACTCAATCCGGGAACGCATCTGTGTCATTTTGGATTTTAGCTATAGCCATTATTATTTATTTTATACTTTGGCTATTCAAAAATCATGAACATTTGTGCAAATCTTTGAATATATATATTTTCTAAAGCGAACATTTGTAACTCAAATCTTTGCTTCTGGGGAGTCCCTGGAACAACATATTTTGAGGTGGGGGTCCGCGACCAAGCTCATAGCTCATATGAGCTTGTATATCTATTATCTTTGAATAGCCAAAGAAATATACAAATGACACAGATGCTTTCCTGGATATATATTAAACCATCTATACTTAGTAAACTCGACCTGAGTTGGCTCTGCACTCTTTTTTTCCCTCTACAGAAAATAAATCTCTTTACCAAAAATAGCCAATCTGCAAGCTCACGACACGCCTGCAGGTGCTAGGGTTCAAGTGGTCAATGAGATCCATTACTGACGCCTGTCTGCTTCGTATACCTGTACAATATGGTGTTCTCCTCAAAATCGTCTGTTCCCCAGCGCCCCTTCACGTCCTCAATCACATGGTTCTTGAGAAACTTCTTCAGGAGTTGCACCGTCTGTTGCCTGGTAACGTCCGGGCCAAAGTTACTGTTACTACAGAGCAGCTGGTGTAACCAGTCCACGGCAGCAGTGGCGGTGAAGCAGGCGGCGTGGACCCGGAAATGCAGACGGTGCTTCCTCAGGGGCATGCCTGACCGGAACAGCCTGGTCACCTCATTCCACTGGAGGGAAACAAAAGAGTTTTATCAAAGTAAATTATGCACAACAAGGAACCTCAGGACTTTGTGATTCAGTGCAACCATCTCCCTACCTACACACAGTAAAACCATTAGTGTTCATTTAATCCATTGAGACCGGGAACGCATCTGTGTCATTATAAGATTTCTGTGGCTATTAAAAAATAGCAGATGTACAAGCTCATAGCGCTGCACCGAGTGAAGCCCTATGAGCTTGTAGATATGCATTTTTTTGAAAAATCATAATTTCTTTTGGCAAATCTGAATATATATATACATTTTTTAAAGCGAACATTTCTAACTCCGATCTGTGCTTCTGGGGGTCCCTGGAACAACATATTTTGAGGTGGGGGTCTGCGGCCAAATACATATCATTTTGGGGGTCCTTGACAATGAAAGGTTGGAGCACCACTGATATAGCAACATACTGTTAGGATTTAGAAAACATTTTTTAGATATATATTTGGCCACGGACCCCCATCTAAAAATGTTTTGTTCCAGGAACCCCCAGAAGCAAAGATTTTAGTTACAAATGTTCGCTTTAAAAAAATAATTATATATATATATATATATATATATATATATTCAAAGATTTGCACAAGTCTTGTATATCTGCTATTTTTGAATAGCCAAAGAAATCTAAAATGACACAGATATGTTCCCGGATTGAATGGTCTAAGTGTTACGAGAACAAGAAAACAGCCAGCAGTCAATTTAAGTCTACAAATGGAAACCAAATGGACCCTTATGTGTGTTCAATTAACAGTCAGGATTTTATAGTGCATCAGAAAGTTCAGACTGTGTGACCTAGCTAGGAGCCAATGATATAATTCTGCTCATGTTCACTGTGGGGGTTCTTTCTTAAAACGTTTTTTAGCACCGACCCCAAAGGAAATACATAAATACCAATCTCTTGATTTTAGCATGTAGGCCCCCGGTTCATGATAATCCTAATAAGTAAGTAAGGTAAATCTCACAATTACTTGAATGTGTCTGTCCACACACACACACACACACACACACACACACACACACACACACACACACACACACACACACACACACACACACACACACACACACACACACACACACACACACACACACACACACACACACACACACACACACACACACACACACACACACACAGTATTTGTGGGGGTGTAGCATTCTTTCCATGTCAACTGTAGTACAGCTTTGAGCGAGAACACATTTTTGCTTTATCCTCAATCTGGATTTGGGCACAATTTATTACTTAATCCATCTTCATGTAGAATTCTGTGCATCCCACTAAATCATAATAATAAAAAATATAATTCTCCAAAGTCTTCAAAGCAAAATGCCCTCAGCTGTGGTGTAGTGTTCTAGTCTATAGCTTAGAATTCAGTGATGGAAGAAGTACTCACATGTTCTACTTAAGTAAAAGTATCAATACTGCAATGTAGAAATACTCTGTTACAAGTAGAAGTCCCGTATGCAAAATGTACTTGAGTAAAAGAACAAAAGTATCAAAATCTACTTAAAGTACCAAAAGTGAAAGTACACATTATGCAGAATATCCCATTTCACATGTTCAAAATGTAATGTATCAAAAATCTTTTGAAAACAGTAAAAGTATTGACCATTAAAAATCAAATAAATACCTTAAAATTGTACTTAAGTAGAGTACTTGAGTAAATGTACTTAAGTTACTTTACACCACTGTTAGAATTCACACCAACGTTAAAAGCAGCAAAAGCTTCGGTTTAACACAAAAGATACTACTAATCACAGTCAATCAAACATGTAGTTCCGTTAATATCACCTAGATTGGGTGTTAGCCGCTAAGTTCAGTTACTTCTTACGTTAGTTTACAGCTCGCCATTGATGTAAAGTTATAACTTACCAGTTTAGTGGCTCTGTAGGGGCCCGGGGTGATAACATGGGAACTCATCATGCTTATCAAAACAACATGAAGTTATGATTTATAAATGTGAATCATCTGACCCTACCACTGTCTGAGTGTCTGGTCGATCCATAAAGACTGAGAGTCTCTTCTTACTGTACAAACTAACTTTACACATGGATGGATCCGCCTTCAGTCTTTAGTCCAGTCTCTACCCCAATGCTGAATGCTGAATGCTCTGCGTTCTTCTGTTCAAAATTACCAGCCGTGTGTTTTTCTGCCACATGATTGGACGGTGCGCGAATCACGTGACTGGTAACCTTGCGTCACCAGTCTTTACGTGGCTGGTAATTTATGCGTCGTCGCACGAAATAGCAACAGCAGACCTATAAGCTCACAGTGCGTCGCCTCCAGGCCGCGGTGTGAGCTTGTAGGTCGGGCTGTTTTCAGCCCGCGAAACCGTCGATCGACGAAGTATAAACCGGGCTTTCAGAGCACAGTCGGGGGGGAGGGGGGAGGGGGGAGGGGGGAGGCAAACAAAACATCCGTTTGTGCGACATGTGGCCTTTAGGCTAATAGTAGATTTGTACTTTTAAAAGCAGTATTTTATAAGTTCTCCAAGATGATTGTATTTTATATATTATTATATATATATATATATATTTTTTTAATATAATGTTTTTTTTTGTTTAACTTATCTTCCATAAGATACATGAGAATGTTTAAAATTCTGCAACCTAAAGGCAGTGGTGTCAAGTAATTAAGTACATTCAAGTACTGTACTTTACTGTACTTTACTTAACTTTTTACTTTACTGGAGTATTTCCAATTTTCAGTACTTTTTCTTCTACTCCATTACATCTCAGAGGCAAATATTATACTTTTACTCAACTACAAGTATTTGAAAACTTTGTACTGTTGATCGTGATTATTATTACAAAACATACATTAACCACTTCAGCCCTATATACATTTCGGCCATTTGAAAATAGCAGATCTACAAGCTCACAATGCGTTGCGATGTATGCTTGTAGATCTGCTATTTTCAAAAGATTTTTTATACATTTTAGACTTATGATAACTTGTGAAATGGGCCATTCTGCAAAATGAGTACTTTTACTTTTGTACTTTAAGTACATTTTGATACCAATACTTGGGGACACGTATTGGGGGACAGTCACAGGAATGTGGGAGGAGGGCATTCTTGTAAAACCAGAAAGGCGCACAGCAGAGGAGAGGAGAGCATGGAGAAAAGAATCACAGCGGGGAATAGAAGAGGGATAGAGGGATGAGTATGGGGATCATGAGAGTAGAAGAGGGGAAGGATGGGTATCCCAGGCCTACTGCCATAGACATGCAAATGCACACAGAGGAGAGTGATTGACTGCTTTAACAATAGAATTGTCTTGTACTAGTAGTCCTGTTGAGAGAGCAGATGGATGCATGCCAAGATTGGGCCTCAAAGTCAGTGGCATTGATGTAAGAAAAATTATAAGATTCATGGAAAAATAAATAAATAGAAGACACAAACAAGGCAAGACAGTACATAGCCTACTATTTAGTTTTGGGGTTTTGTTTTATTTATTTGCACAAATAGCAGGAGAAAAGCAACATAGTCAGCAACAACGTGATAAAAACAGACTGTGCAGCTGAGATTGACAAACCCTATGGGGTCAACACTTCCTGTTGATTGGAATTGAATGCCTGACGACAGGAAGTGATTCTCATAATTCCCTAGGAAACTTGTGGATACGTTTGGTTGCAGTGCTAGTGTCATTATGGTGATGTCAGTCATATCCATATAATTATGGAGCAAGCGATGTCAGTTATGCCCAAAGATAGGGTCTATGTCATAGACTCACTTTGTCCCAACATTTAGCGTATTCTATATTATGAATATTGCAATTTAACAGGAGTTTTGTGAAACATTTTCCTTTCAATACAGACCCAATATTGTTTTATTACACATGTATTTGACTATTCGTAATCGACTGTCAATGCAGCATAAAGTGCCCCTTTATAAACTGCCGTGACCCGGACTCGAACCGGGGCTCCTGCGGCCACAACGCAGAGTACTACCCCTATACTATCACGGCGAGCTACGCCCAGGCGTACGGTTCTATATTGAATATTACCTATATAAACTACTTACTTAATCATATTACAAAATGTAAAAGCAGAAACATCCAAGACTGACATCATAGACTCTATGATGTCAGTCTTGGATGATTCTGCTTTTACATTTTGTAATATATAGAAGTCTATGATGTGATGTCAGACTTGGGTAGGCCGGTTGTCTCCATACATGGGGATATCCATATATGGGAAGGTTGAGATTGAATAGGTCACTAAAGGTCGGGACTGAATAGGTCTCCCCTATATGAGTATGCTCTGAATGTTCTCTACACTCATATTAATTCATAACAAAAATTCAATACAAATAGAAAAGTAGTCAGAAAAAACACAAAAAAAAACCAATATAATTAGCAACCTATTAAAACATACGCATTACACAGTATAAATGTACAATTCAATTCCTTCTTTATTTCAGACTCAAGGTCCATATCACATACCAAATGACAAACTACACAACCAATAAATAACGAAACATGAAAAACATAAAATCAGTCCAACCTACAGCTAACCCACATAATATGCTCACAGTCATAGAGACTCTTCCAAACGACACATGATTTTGTACATTACATTTCTTAAAAGGGCTTTACAGATATAGGCACCTGCACCCCCAAGTTAACAAACAGCTGGCTGGCACTGTGTCTTCTTGGTACCCTCACCAGCAACCACAAAGCATCATTGTATAATGCAACCTTTAGTTTGTGCATGCTGCTAGCCCTGTAGTTACTCCACAGGTGAGCAGTATACAACAGTGCACAAAATGCGTTGGAACAATAATGACCTAGATCAGGTAGGAAAGGGAGATATTTAACCACAAAAAAGGAATAGAAAAAAGCACAGGAAGGGAGGGAGGCCTCAAGATGTATAAGAAAGTTGGGACATTAAAGGTATAGTATGACATTTTTAAAACATCATAATTGTAATAGTAGTAGGCTATAGTAGCCTAGTAGTAATACTACTACTAATCATAATAATGTAGTCCTACTTTATGCCAGATGCAACTAGCTAAATAAATCCTACCAACACCAACACCACACATCCCTCTCCGTACATCTCCTGAACAATGCTGCCCTCAGCTGGTCATGAGTAGAAAGTCAGCTCAATAACACATTACAGTAGATTATTATGGGACCATAGCTATGTTTTTAGATTAGATTAATGTACTGAAGTGGATCACTTTGGTATATTTCACTTTCAATGGCAGTAGGCTAGTAGGCATAACTGTTGAGGTGGACATTAATTAACGGAATATATATCTCCCTGAAGCATTATTATGGTCCCATTTGATGTCAACTGATTCTGAATTATTTCATAATAGCTCAAATAGGGATAGCTGCAGTGCCTCACTTTGTCCCAACATTTAACATATTCTATTTTCAGTACTTTTACTTTTGGTAGGCCTACTTTAAGTACATTTTGATACAAATACTTTTGTACTTTTACTCAAGTAAAATTTGAACACCAGACTTTTACTTGTAACCGAGTACTTCTACATTGCAGTATTGATACTTTTACTTAAGTAAAACATTTTAGTACTTTTTCCACCACTGTCTGTAAGTAACTCTATGGTTACCGCCTCCCAACAACACACCCACCCACGCACCGATCAAGCACGCAGTAGACGCAAACAGCAACGTAGTGACGTAGACGTTACTTTAAAACGCAATGAGAGTTTCCCGATAGGCTGATAAATGAATGTTGTGTACGCCGTTCAAGTCGTTCTGTCTTCCCATTGGTCAAACGGACCATATACAGCCGCTCCTCCACTGTGATTGGCTGACTTCACAACGGTCTCGATTTCAAACCGTGAAGGAGGGCTGATGAACGGTCGCACTCGCATGGTTTTAAACGGCACCAAACAACTCAGTCAGTCAGTTAGATATGTAGCGTGTGTTACAGACTAGTTTTGTGCGTTTTTTAAACATTGTTCGTTAAGAAATGGCCCTCGGTGAGAGTTCCACGAGGACTCGGAACGGATATCTGGACATTATCAGTCCAATAAGGAAAGACAGCAGCAGCAGCAGCGACAAAGAGAATGATATTCCAGTGCTGAGTTTGCTGCAGTTCTCCAAGGCTCCGTTCGTAACGTTCGGCTGTGTGAGGCTGGGCTCCTCCAGGTCTGCCCTTCTCAGGGTTGACAATCCGACCGAGGACGATGTGGCCCAGGTTAGGGTGGAGAAGATGCCGTCCTCCAAGGGCTTCTCTGTGGATCACAGCACTTTTACCATTCAGGTAACGTTGAGAGGAAACCTGGATTGGATGGAGACAGTGGAGTCAGTGTTCGTTCGTTCGTTATTAAATTGCTTAATGCCAGCGTTGCCATGTCCGCTTATTATAAGCGACGTTGTTGGGCTTCCTTTTCTGTGAAGTTGCTTGTAGATATTGTTTTTTTTTATTGATTGAATACTTTATTAGCAGTTTGCAAAAAATGAACAGGAAAGTGCAGTTCAATACAATGTCCGTTGAGAGGATTTAAAACCCAAGAAGTGGTTCCTTTTTTTTTGGGCGTGTTTCTTATTTTAGGCATGCTTCCTAAATGTCGTTTAAAACAGTGGTTTTCAAATATTCTCTTGTCAAGGACCCCCCAAATGAATGTATTTGTACTTATTATATGTATTTATTAATGTCCTTAGCATGCTGTTTTCAAGTGGGTATCTAGCCCTGAAACATAGTGGGTTCTCTAGCTGGCAAGCGAGTGCCAATATGTGTTATTTATGTACTCAGTTATGACTTGTAACACGTATATAAACTATAGCAAACTAACTATTTAAAACAAAATGGAACTTTAAAACTGTCAAAATTACCCCAGAGACCAATAATAAATATTTACACACAGATTGTGATTTATTCCCTCCCAGTGCCTAAAATAAGTGAAGAAGTCTAATTTCATTGTGTTTACAACTTTTTTTAGGATCAGTTACCATTTTGGTGTAATAACTAGACCTTGATGAAATGAGATCATGCAATATTGCATTGAGCAGTAGTAGTGGGAGCTGGGAAATGTGAATAACAATTTGTGACATACGGTGATGATTTGTTTTTGTTTTGATGTTTGAAAAATACAGCCAAGGCAGGCCTTTTACCCCACTCTACCTGTTGTCAAAGTAAACACATAATGCTGATAGTAAAATAAATCTCCCGGCCGGCACTAAGAGCTCTTTATACATATCGTTAAGGTTCAAATAAATGCTATTTGTAGTGGTGGTGTGTTTAGGGGTGCAACAGTAAATCAAATTAATTGATTTAATCGAGAATATCGATGATCAATCGATGATCAATAATTTAATAAAATATCGATTTGTGATCTATCCCACTTTTGGGCATGTCATTATAGCTGAAAATGTCACAAATAATTGCAGATCTACAAGCTCACAATACTTTGCACTGAAAAGTGTTGTGAGCTTGTAGATCTGCTATTTATGCTTGACACCTATGTGCAACAAAGTATAAAATGGGACCCAGTGGTTAATTAACTTGTTCATATATATAAAAAACAGAGTAACGTTGTGGTACAAAACTGTATGTAAGATTCTCTCAGCTATTACAAATTTACCTCTATAACTAATGACCGCTGGACGTATTGGACCTTTAACTGAGATTATAGTAACTTGAACTTGAGCTCACCAAGGCAGCTTAACTTCATAATAGTAGGAAGGAACCACAGCTGAGTTGCTCCACAGTTATAGAGTGACATAAACTAGTGACTGGCCAACCCTTTCCTAGTGAGTGAGACCTCATTACATTTGTGTTCTAGAAACTACAATTTGGCAATACCAACACACCATACCTGTTTGTTTTATTTTGGCAGCCTGGAAGCCATTTCATTCTGACAATAACCTGGACGCCATCTGAAGAAGGTGGAGTTCGAGAGCTGGTCATCTTCAATGCAAATGGCGTCCTCAGACATCAAGCTGTTGTGCTTGGGAGAGCAGAGGCACCAAAAAAGAAAAAGGTAAAACAAAATGCTTAAAAGCAGGAGACATTTTGGCATGTGAAAAGTCCATTGATTTTAATCACACATTGCCATATATTGCCATTACCTGGAGCATGTAATTTAAAACAGTATCTCATAATTATCTCTACTGTGTTTCAGAAAAGTTTATGGGATTCAATCAAAAACAAGAGGGCAGGTGACCGATCAGTCACGCCTAGAGGCCCGAAAACGGGGACCACCTTGAAGATTGCAGCCAATAAGACCTTCCAAGTTCCCCGGAACCAGCAATACATGCGTGGAAAACCCAGGAGCCCATTTTCTTTGCTCAATGAGGGAGAGACAGTGCGAGCGAGGTCCCTCTCCAAGTACAGCCCCATTGAAGACAACCCTGGGCAATCGGCGCAGCCGAGGGCTTCTAAGCCCGCTCGGAGGCGAAAGTCAGAGGTCCTGTCAGACCAGGACAACGTTGAGAATAACTCTCCTGTTGTTCTGCTTGTCCCTGTTGCCAATCCCATGGAGCCTACCAACAGTTCAGCTGAGCCTCATGAATTGGTAAGCACGCCTGAGCACAGAGTGATTACCAGAGTGCTGAACAGGACACTTTCACCCATTGGAACACCAGAGAGCTTTAAAAACCTCATGCCCCGCATACGGTCACTTGAAAGCCCTGTTGATGCCGTGGCTACGGAAAGTGAACGTGTTTCACCCCAAACTCAAATTCTGTCCGTCAGAGATGCTCTGGCCATCATCGACTCTGACCTGATTCATCTCAATGCCAGTCCTCCCAATGCAAACTCCAGTTATTCAGATTCATTAGAATCCTTGAGTGGAAGTTATGGCGGTGGCTCCGAAAACGATGCCCTCACGTCTTTGCCTGACAGCCCCGTGGAGTCAGAGTCCAGTAAGCCACGACTTACATTCTTTGTGAACAAAAAGCCAGGCACGACTAGCCAGGTTGTTGATCCAGAGATCCAGGTTGGTGATAACCTAAGAGTTAAGAAGTGTTCTTTTACCTCGGCCACCGTGACAAAGGTCAAAGCCCCGGTTGCAACAGGCGAGAGAATAATAAAGAAGTCAAGACGAAAGCTCTTGGAGAAAACACTTGAGCTGACTGATGCCAGCGGTCACTGTGAATCCAGCCCAGCCACCCCTGACCTCCCTGTCATAGAATGTGACGGCAGCAGAACTGAGGAATCACCCAGCCCTCTACGTGAAAACAGACGGCCGCTATGGAAGTCAGAATTCATCAGCATGACTTCAGCCTATGATGGTTTGCCTGCTCCCGCAACCTTCCAAGTCACATGCTCCCCGACCATGGCACCCTTCCCTATCACCTTTCCAGTCAGTTCTTCAGTGCTCTCAGTCCCATCTGACAATACATTCACCGTCACGTCTCCTCCATCCTCTCCTCTTCCCTGTGATGCGCTTAAGCAATCTTTAATAACCACTCCGCCACATCTTATGTTCAAGCCTCTGTCCGTCCATGAAGACTTGACATTCCCAATCCACAGCCTGACTGTGTTGGAGGTGAGGAACAAGAAGAGGAAGAGTGACGAGTTCTTGCAGGGGGAGAAGGTGGAGACTGTTGAGAAAACCGAGAGAGGTAAAAGGAGAAGAGTGGCAGCGGTTATGAAGGAGAAATCGGTGCAAGAAAAGAGGAGCGTATCAAAGAGGCAGGAGACGAGAACAGCAGGTGAGGAAACGTGGAATGGATTTGAAAGACGGTGCCTAAATAATTATTTTATACGCTGTTGGTGTTCATGATCTCCATTGAAACTTGAAAGCCCCGATTTGTTGAATGTCTTGTTAGAAGAATTGAGACCCTTATTACAGGAGTACCTAGTGGTATAGCTATAGTTGGCAAAACTATTTTATTGTGCAGCCCCATGATGAGTTTTGCATTCTGTTTTTTGTTGTTGTTGCAGGTTCAGTGCGTTCAGTGCGCTCTGTAAAGACCGCACAGCCAGTGGCCCCTACCCAAGCCAAGCAACTAAGCTCCAAGAACCTATCGCAAGGTGTGTGTGAGGCTCAAATCTGTGATGTTAAGATGTCAATTGTTCCATAGTATGAATCTATTTTATGTTTGCATGAACATCCTTTTTTTGTTTCATGACAAAAATATGAAGGACAGATAATTATATTGGAAAATATTTTTCTGATTGCGTTCATAGCTTCACACTCTTTGAAGTCATTTGGTGCGCGGCCTGTGAAGACAGCAAGAATTGTTGCAGTGGCACAGTCTAAGCTGACCTTCATTAAGCCTGCACAAACAGGTATTTGATGTTTATTATGGGCAAAATTCTTATTGCATTGTTTTTGTTGTGTGGATTGTGATTTAAAAAAATTATGTTTTTGCATGATTTTCTTACAGTCATACCAAGACACCCAATGCCATTTGCAGCCAAGAATATGTTCTATGATGAGAGGTGGATTGAGAAGCAGGAGAGAGGATTCACTTGGTGGATTAACTATGTCCTCACCCCAGATGACTTCAAAGTAAACACTGAAGTTGCTAAAGGGAAAGGTAACATTAAATCAATATGTCTATTTAGACTTTCTTTTGACAGTCTTTGGCCCATAGGATTGGTTTCACAAGCTCTGTTCCTAGGTACGGTCCCCTATTCCAGTTGTGATTTCTGTTTGTCCTTGCCCTTTATTTAGGGCATTTAGTGCTGTCACAATCACGTTTGTACTATTTGATGTAGTCCTGTATCTGTACTTTAGAGTGTGCCATGTATTTATTTGGAACTGGAAGTACCGATATGGGGCTTTGGATGGTGTATACATGGACGTGCGTGCAGTCTTAAATTTTAATTCCAGCCAATGATTAACCAATGATTTGTGTGACTTTCATGGAAACCTGACCTGTTTAAATATGCCGTTTGCTGAGTTCATCCAGTGATAATGTTGATATAAATATTAACAGCCTTTTGTCAGCTTGATACTTCATTTAAAAACTGTCTAACTGTCAAATTTGCTATTTGGAAATCTAAAATTGTATCACTTTTTTTTGGGGTGGGATTTTTGGTGCAGGTTGTAAATGAAGTATCATGCTTACTTACTCGAGGCATTTTATCCTCATTAAATTAAGAATCCCTTAACCATTTCCAACACAACATATATACTGAATTAATTAATCGTGTGTGTGTGTGTGTGTGTGTGTGTGTGTGTGGCTTTATAGATCTCAGAGCTCTATTCATTCCCTCTCTCTTGTCTTCATCTCCTGCAGTGAATGCTGTGTCTCTTGCCATGAGCAGCGATGACACGTTCAATGTGCCCAAAGCTCCTACCAAAGAGGAAATGTCGTTCAGCACATACACAGCTCGGCGAAGGCTGAACCGCCTCCGTCGTGCAGCCTGCCAGTTGTTCACATCGGAGGCCATGGTCAAAGCCATCCAGAAGCTGGAACAGGAAGTGGAGGCCAAGAGGCTGTTGATAAGAAAAGACCGGCACCTCTGGAAGGACATCGGTAAGTGGATGAAGTATAGGGCTGAGTGATCACGATTATTTCAAACATTTGCCTTGATTAATGAACACATTTCTTTTTATCTACAAGCTCACAACGCGTCCCATCTCGACGCATTGTGAGCTTGTAGATCGACTATTTTCACTATTTCGTACGCCATCATCGTACAACGAAGTATAATGCAGGGTTAAGTGGTTATTCAGACTAATCGTTTTAGTCGATTATAAAAGATTTATCAGGATTTCTTTCGTGTCGATTCATTGATATGAAAAATATATAAAATAAAAAAACCTTGCTTCTCGATTATTCGGGTATAAGTCGGTTATTGTTTCTAAATATCTGTTTTGATATATTTCCTGTTAAATGCCCAGCCATAGAATGAAGATTACTTTATCTATGTACTTTGTGGTCTTATAATTCATTCTGTTTGAGCAGAACTACATTTTAATTGGGTGTGGGGAGCAGTAAAGGACCTGGATCCCTGGATAGGTGGTCCTTGCCCAAAAACATGTTTGAGAAGCACTGCAGTAGACTGAAGCCCCATTTTAAGGCCTTTGTAACTAAGGTTGTAATGTTCTGTGTTTGTGTCTTTCATAGGTGAACGTCAAAAAGTTCTTAATTGGCTGCTGGCGTACAATCCTCTGTGGTTGAGGATTGGACTTGAGGTATTCGCACACAGCAATGTTGTGTTTACTTCTGTTCTCTGAACTGTGTTTCAAACAAGGTTTTCTCCCTTTTTAATGTGTTTAATGTTCGTTGACATGATTCTCATCAATTGTATCTTGGCACACCTTCAGACTATCTTTGGGGAGCTGGTCTCACTGGAGAATAACGGTGATGTCTTGGGTCTGGCCGTGTTCATCCTCAAACGACTGCTGTGGAATCCAGACCTTGCTGCTCAATACAGACATGCCAAAGTGCCTAACCTTTACAAAGATGGTAATTTGGAAACAATTGTATATGTACTGTCTGTGTAGAGTGAAAGAGCTGATACAAGCACTGTAAAAGTATACTAAGAGATTTTCAGTGGTGGAAAAAGTACTAAAATTCTTTACTTAAGTAAAAGTACCAATGCTGCAATATAGAAATACTCTTGTTACAAGTAAAAGTCCAGCATTCAAAATGTACTTGAGTAAAAGTTTTGGCATCAAAATGTACTTAAAGTATGAAAAGTAAAAGTACTAAAATTTTGAAAATAGCAGATCTATAAGCTCACAACGCGTCGTGAGCTTGTAGATTGGCTATTTTCAAATAGCCTATGTATAAAATAGGGCTAAAGTTGTTAATGTATGTTTCATGATATCATAATTTATATCTGAAAAGTAACTAGTAACTGCAGCTTTCAAGTAATTGTATTGAAGTAAAAGTACAATATTTGCCTCTGAGATGTAGTGGAGTAAAAGTACAGAAAATGGGAAATACTCCAGTAAAGTAAAACAAATCCTCAAAAGTCTACTTAAGTACAGTACTTGAGTAAATGTACTTAGTTACTTTACACCACTGGAGATTTTACATTGTTCAATTTTGGCTTCATTGATGCTCATTTTACTTTCTTTGGTTAGGCCACGAGGAGGCGCTGTCCCGCTTCAGTCTGAAGAAGCTGCTCCTGTTGGTGTGTTTCCTGGACAAGGCCAAAGAGTCTCGACTGATTGAGCATGACCCCTGCCTGTTCTGCATGGACGCAGAGTTCAAGGTAGAGCAGCACCCCCACACGCAAGCTGACAACATAAATGTTTTTTTTGCAATCGGCCCAAACCTTTGTAACCACAACATGAACATGTGGTTAAAAAGTGAAGCTGCACCACATGACCAAAATGCTCCTTTAACCAATAGGCTCTATGCACAGCAGCCATATTGGAAGGAAATTGGGCCCCTTCCTTACTTCCTTCACAGGTGTTACCAATGATACTAATGAAGGCTCTGTTCCATTTAGTGTAGCACAGTGGTTCTCAAACGTTTAAATTTCAAGGACCCCCATAACTATGAGAGTGTACCCATTTGGTTCCATTGGCTCCAATTTGTATTGTGGTTAATCTGATCCAAACCTGTTCATGGTAATGAAAAATTGGCACGAAATATTGAAAGTAAAAATTCAAACTGACCTTTTGATCAAACATTGTTTGTGAAATATTGCTAATCCCCATGGCCCATCAATATTTCTACGTGCCAATTTACTGGACAAAAGCTCTAAATCTATACAAATTAGTAATTCAAATGAGATGTTTTGTTTCACATAAATTGTCTCAAGGATTCTGTTGTCTTTCGGGTTTGAATACGGTTTCACATGCTTTTTTGCCATGCTGCTTCGTTTTGCTAATCCCCATTAATCTGTGTTACTGTTGCTGCTACAGACGAGCAAAGACCTGCTCCTGGCATTTTCCAGGGACTTCCTGAGTGGAGAGGGGATCCTTCCTCGGCATCTTGGTTACCTGGGATTACCAGTATCCCATGGTCAGACACCCCTGGATGAGTTTAACTTTGCTGTGAGGAACTTGGCAGTTGACTTGAAATGTGGAATTCGTCTAGTGTAAGTGAAATGTACTCTTTGGGCAAATTTACACACATAGAATTAGAAGATTATGTAGATTAGAGAACACTATTCTTCATTGCATTCCAGAAATACTGTGGCTCTCTTCCAATGATTATAGTAGCCTTCCATTGTGTTTTGGTTGTATGAAAACGGTAGGGTATGAGAAATTGTATTGATACAAATCCATATACAGGGAAAACGTCTGTAGTACGGTGCTCTTTAGTCTTGTGCAGGAATAAATAAATGATGTATGTATGTTAATATTTACTAGTCTGAAGTTGAGGTTGGCAGATGAAAGTCTGGACTGCAAACTGCATGCAAACTCTATACTAGCCATACTTCACAATAACGGCTATGCTTCAGTGCTTGAGCAACCGTAGGTTTCATTAGTATAGTTAATAACACAGACAATGAGAAAATAACATTTGATTCACACTTTAATTCAATAAATAGATTAATATAGCTGTCAATATAACTGTAAACTAGTGAGGGGATAAGGATAATTCCTTTTAACAGGACGTTCATGAAAGTCCTTGCGGGCTTGTTTCCAATGAGGGCCTGTGAGCAATTAGGGGTTAAGTCTTTGCTCAGGGACAAATTTCATTTCATCGACACATATGCTGGCGTGGCCTGGAATCGTACCTGGGGCAACCAGGGCCTCTGGCTCCCTAGGCGGTTCACTAACCACTCAGCTATGGCCGGGGTGTGGTTTGCCGGGGTGTGGTTTTCCACTCCGTTTTGGTGTCTTTGTGCCTGGATAATGACTAGTGTCTTCTAAGCTGTGAAATTTTACCACAGCAACTGAGTTTAGTGCTTGACTTTATTTTGACATGGCTTATCACCCTTTCTGTAAAGAAAGAGAAGGTCTTAATGCTCCCAAAACAATTTACGAATAGAGCGGTAAAAAAAAAAACGTTTCGGCCTCTATAAGGCCTTCGTCAGGTAGCACCCTCTCTGTCCATATCTCTCACCTCACCCAGGGCTGGTTATGAAAGAGCATTGTGTTGTCCGTATGTCTCGTTTCACTTTCATGTGGGCTTTACCTCTAGGCGTGTGATGGAGCTGTTCATCAAGGATTGGAGTCTATCACGTAAACTGCGTCTTCCTGCCATCAGCCGCCTACAAAAGGTCCACAACGTGGAAATTGCACTGCAGGTCCTCAAAGACAGAGGTGTTGACCTTAAGGACGAATATGGTAATTAGCATATTTTACTCCTTTCATGGAGAGTAAATGTATTCATTTTATTGTCATGGTATTTTTATTTATTTTTGCCACATTTTCTACATTTTCTACCGCTCATTGACTGCATCTGTCACTTCTGTGTGAACACTTGTCATTTGTTTGTAAACACCATTTATTTAATTTGAAACAGCTGTTGTTTGCCTACCAAGACAAATCTGCATAATGAAAAGATTGAATTGCTATACACAGTTATAAAAAAAAGAGAAACAAATCACACATTGTTCAAAGAGGGTATTTGTGTGCAAGACTGCAAGTGTGCCTCAGTATAATTGTACATTATCTCAGTCAGTTTAAAACAATTTTACTTTAATCTTGCACTGAAAATAAACTTGATTAAACCAACATTAAAATACACTTCCCTAAAACATAAAATGGAATGGACAAGAGTCATTAGAATTTTCCATTGAAGGGAAGGAAATATAAGCGATGTCAATACCAACTTGGATTAAACGATGCTATCATTGATTGTCACAAAATGTGTATTTGCAGGATCTGCCATCGATTCCAGAGATATTGTGGATGGACACAGGGAAAAGACATTGAGCCTCCTCTGGAAAATCATCTTTGCCTTCCAGGTGTGTACCCAATTCTGCCCACGGGTATTTAAAACAAATGGATTACACATGTAAAATCCCACAATCCGTTTCAGTTTGGGTAGAAGAGATGTTCTACTCACTCCTCTAAGGCACATCCCTGGTACAATGTAGCAGCTATAGCTACTAGTACTTTATCATATCGTATCATGTGCCCTCAAATTCCTGCTTTAGGTGGAGGTGATTTTGGATGAGGAACAGCTGAGGGAGGAGATAGATTTCCTGAAGAGAACCTGGAGCACTAAACAGAGGCTGGCCTCTCTGAGGGCTGATAAGGGCCTAACGTTGAGCAGTGCAAAGGTCCGGGCGCCATACAAACACAGCAGCACCAAGATCGCCCTTCTGATGGACTGGGTTAATGCTGTCTGCGACTTCTATGGCCTGAAGGTGAGAAGAATGATGACTCTTGGCTGTTGAGTTTTCTTGGTGTAGATATTTGAATATGCTTTTGTACAGTATGTTTTGATAATCCTTTGATGTATCCTCTAAATCAGGGATGCACAAACCTTTTCAGCAGTGACCCAGTCACCCAGTAATTGATCCAAGCTTATTATGCGATTGACAATTTCTGTTTACTGCTGATAACAGCCATGTTTCTATCAGTTATTATTATTGATATTATTGTCTCCGCCAGGCCGAAGAGAGAGTATGTTTTACCCTCCGTGTGTGTGTCCGTCTCAGTCAAGCTAACATTGGTCAAGCTTCACGTGACACGTGACAATATGTACTATTGTACCGTGATTGGCTGACTCTATTCAGACCCTTTGCTTTGATTGGCTACGAGACGCATGATGAAATAATAACCTATAAATAGCACCACGCACTTCAAAAAAATTTTTTTTTAAGTGAGCTTCCATCACTGTGATGACCACTGTTGTTTCTAAATAACACCGCTCACTTCACACTGGGTGTATGTATGTTGTGTACGTTTTACCCGCCAAGCGAACATTGGTCAAGCTTCACGTGACACGTGACAATATGTAATATAAATAGGTAAGACGGGATTAATCAGGAACAGTACTCGCCTGGCAGAGACCTGTGCTCTGAGGAGCACATTTTCGAGTTAGTCATCGTTTTCTTTTTTATTAAACCTTTATTTAACCAGGTTGACCACTTGAGATATAGAATCCCTTTATGAGCGTGAACTGGCCAAGATGGCAGCATAACGTACACATGACATAAAAGGCATAAAGCCTGTAGTGTACTCAGGAAAAACAAGCAACATTTTGACCAAACACAAGGTCTTCAGGCAAACTAATGTGAAGGTTTTTAATGCACACCAAAGTCTATTCTTAAAAGTAAAGTGTAGGTGGAAAACCTAACTATTATATACTATAAAAAAAAAACGAAAAAGAAAGCATCTGTCATTTTAGATTGGCTATTAAAAAATCGCTGATATTCAAGCTCGTACATCTCACACTTTCAAGATGTTTAAAAAATCTTCAAAAATAGAACTACTGATTGGTAGAATCGGCCTCAGGTCTTAATGTGTTAAAAACAAGACAACAACCAACTTATGTAACTTGTTTGTTCCCGTCTGTGCAGGCAGAGAACTTCACGGTGTCATTCTCTGATGGCCGTGTCCTCTGCCACCTGATCCACCACTACCACCCCAACCAGCTGCCAGCGGAGGCTGTCAGTCAATGCACCACTCAGACCGTGGAGTGCTCCCACCGGGGCCGAGTAGAACTCGACTCCTCAGGCAGTGACTCGGACAGCTCCTTTGACTCCAGGCAGATGGGCCAAGATGGTAAATGTTTATAGGGTTAGAATTTACTTTATTGTCACGTCACTGGTTTACAGGTGTAAAGACGTGGCTGACATTTGTTTTGCGTAAGCGGCATTGTTGTTTTCCAGAAAGGGAGAAGAAGACTATGGAGAGGGGAAAGGGAGAGCAAGACAAATTAAATTATATCAAACATTTTATATTTTAAGTTTGTCAAAGTTAACATAAAAAGATCTCTCTCTTTCTCATTTTCTACTCATTACATGTGATGTTCTCTGAACTAACTAACATAGTATGACTGCTCAGTGGTGATGAATGAATATGTTGATATCATCTGTTTCCCTCCCTTAGAGAGAGATATGACAAAGCAGTAAATTAAGCCTTTTGTAGAGTTTATCAAGCTTACTGTTACTGACTTGGAGACAATAGTCCAATATCTGGTGTGTAACAGGTGTCAACTACCAGTTTGCAGTTAATGGTATTGGTAATAATTGATCACGAGACTGTGAGCTCCTCTGAAACCAGTACTTTAACCTGGAAGGATTACAGTCACAGTGCAAGAGAGCCAGCTTCCTTGCTAAGCAGTAACCTTTTAAAAACGACACCCCGACACTGGGATGCAGCCAGTTCCATTGTAGTTTGATACACATTGAACATGCTACAGATGTGGTGTGTGTGTGTGAGACTTGAACATTGTCTTTACTAATTGACTACTGGGGGGGAAAAAAGGCCATCCTTACCACCAATGTTTTATGTTCTTGTGTTATTCTCTACTCTACAGAATCTTCCTCTTTGGACTACAAAGAGCTCCTGGAGAATGAGAAAAACAACTTCAAATTGATAAATTCTGCCGTCACTTTCCTGGGTGGAGTACCTGCCATGATAAACACAGCTGACATGTCCAACACCATCCCCAATGAGAAGGTGAGAGTGGCTCAAGTCTGCCAAGACCATATCAAAGTCAATCACTATTTGCAACATACAATACATGTGCCCAAAATTTAATTGGGGCAGAAGCACATTAAGAATCAATATGGTAATTGGTAACCCAAATACCACAGTACATAACTGACACACACAGCATGTGAGTACAGTTGAACTGGGAGAACACAAGGCTGTTCCCCCGGTCTGCTTGCCATGCTCACCACTCGGAAAATAAGAAGCTTCATATTATTATATTATATTTTGAGCATAATTAAACACACAGGGGTGACCGTTGCCATTTGGAGCACAGTTTCAGGAACCAGTTTGAGCACAATGTGCTCTTTGGACACACACATGCATCTTATTAGTGTGTCCACTCCAACCCTGACCCTTAAGCACCATGGACAGCAATGCTGTCGCAAAATGCAAGCCATCCAAGTTTTAAAACCTAATTGATTATTACGCTTTCCTTTTTTCTAAGAGTTGTAGGCATTGTTTTTTTAATAAGACGGGCAATAACAGGCTAAAACACCCAGGTCGTCGTATGCGTAATGTGGGCATTACACATACACATGCATTGTATGGACCGGGCAACAGCGAGCATGATGCTCTGTTGCAGGAGCACAGTGAACATTTGTGATATTATGAAGGAGTTGTGTGACGTTTAAAAGAACAGTTGTACTCACAGTTTGTAATCTATGAACCAGCAACTAAGTTTGGGATGAGAGGGCACAGATTGATAACTATGGTAAAGTACTTACGGTATGCATTGGAAGTGCAGACGAGGGTCATGAGTAGAACTTTATTAGATATTTAGGGCATACAGTATTAGTACAAGGATTGCTTGTTGCCAGACATGATATATTATTTTTAATGTGAATAATTGAGTGGCATTGCTTCCTTATCACCACATCCGTGTTGTTTTCCAGGTTGTGATGTCGTACCTGTCGTTCCTGTGTGTGCGTCTCTTGGATCTGCGCAATGAGACCAGAGCTGCTCGGGTCATCCAGGACGCCTGGCGAAAGTACAGGCTGAAGAAAGATCAGGAACTTTACCAGGTCAGTTAATCACGTCGATGTGTTCAAAGATCAATAAGAAACACCCTCATTTCCCCATACTGGAGAATACACCACATAAAGAAACTAAGGCTTTTGATGTTTACCTGTTATCCTAGTTACTTTGTTGCAATGCACTATGACTTGTTTTCTTGGCACTCTGATAACTCACTTACTCATAACCATTTAATCCAGTGGTTTTCAACCCTATCAAGGTCCATTATTTATTCAGCATTTGAGTCATGGACCACCATTTGACAAGATTTAGACTCTCAGACCCAAAACTTAGAATATTTTGTTGTCGTTTGATAATATTTTGTCCACATTTCCATGCTGTGTTGATGTTAGTACCATAGGAGAGATGACAGGCAGACTTTGATCAAAATAACTATTCTTTAATTACGTAATGCAGATGTTTAGCAATAATTTAACTCTTGAGAGCGTAAATTGAAAACAAATGGACCCGTAAGGGTCGCTCTCAAGGGTTAAAGATCTATAAGGGTCCCTTTGGTTATACCAACTCCATCATTTAGCTGCGGACCACCTGGAACCCCCTCAAGGACCACTGGTGGTCCCCGGACCACTGGTTGAGAACCACTTATATAACCTATTAATGGTTCATGGCGCTTAGTGCTTACTCTTATCAGGGTTAGGGTTGAATTTATCAGGGTTAGGGTTGAATTTAGCCTGGGATGCCTAAATTGGAAACATAATCTGAACACTTTCAGGAAAGAAGTGTTTGTTGGCCTTTAATTCTGTTGGAGGAGATGTGCTATTTTTCTTAGTTCTAACGTTTTTTTTTTGGTTAATGTATATTATTGTTACAGCTAACGGTATTGATTTTGAGTAAGTGGTGAATGTTAATAATCATAGACATGGTTTGGCTGCATATATAGTGCATATAATATATATGTGCCCCTTTACTGTTAACATATCTCCTTAACAATAGAGTGCAGAGGTTTGTAGTCCTAAAACCCAGAATAAGCCTGAAGTCTTATATATTTTTTTAATGGGTTTTTGTTTAGATGCCTGAAATAAGGTCTGTGGTTTACACGGTCTTTGATTTTCACGTTTTGTTCTATCACATAAAATACATCAGTAATGGACCGTTCGCTAAAGCCCCACCTAATATTGCCTCCATCTTGTTCCATGACCTCATACAGGAAAGAAACGTGGCTGCAGTAAAGATCCAAGTGGTGGTCAGAAGCTTTCTCCATAGGCAGAAAGCTAAAAGGCAGAATTCTGCTGCCATTGCCATCCAGGCAAGATGGAGGGGTTATGCAGCCCGCAATGCTCTGAGGCTGAAGGAGGAGGCTCAACGCCAGGCTCTGAGATGCAATGCAGCCACAGTCATCCAGGTAGGATTTTTATATTCACATTTTGAAGGTAAAGAAGAATGTTTTGAGATGTAGGAAACGTACAGGAGTAGCCAAAGAGACATTTATCTTCACCCAACAAATCTTTTTAAACCACACATGAATAAAGTATACATTATTGCTCAGGCTTGTGTAATTCAGTGGATCTCAACCTGGGGGTCAAGACCCCATATGATTCTCTTTTTTTTGGCGGGGGTCCCCATATAACAATTTAAGGACTTTTAAGACCTTTTTAATACCTAAAAGAAAAAGACCATTACTGCATCAAAAGTAATCAACAAACTAAACTATAAAAACTGGTCAAACATTTGTCAAATAATATAAGAGGAAAAATTGTGAAATTAGCCGATCTACAAGCTCACAATGCCTCGCAGTGCAAGTCGTTGTGAGCTTGTAGATCTGCTATTTTCAAAATGTGTATAACTTTGAGTATCAACTATAAGCTAATCGTGAATAAGTTCAATAGCTCATACTCTACAATAATTATTTGTCCACTGCAGGCTCAGTGGAAGATGTACACCGCTAGGAGGGCCTACCAGCACCTCAACTATAGTGCCATTGTTGTTCAAGCTCATTGGCGGATGAGGAGGGCGTCCTCTGCCTATGCCAGAATGCTGTGGGCTGCGGCAGTTATTCAGAAATACACAAGAGCATGGACCACAGCAAGAAGAGAGCGGCAGCAATACATCTCACTTAGAACGTTAGTCGTCCAGCTCCAGAGGAACTACCGGAGACGGAAGGCCCAGCGACTGGAGAGGTTGAACCAAGCGGCCAAAGTGATACAAACCGCATTCTGGAAATGGCACAAGGAAAGGACGGCGCGAACAACTGCTGCTGCCTTGAAGATTCAGTCTTGGTACCGAATGCACACGTGTCTCCTTCGTTATGCAAAAATCAAGAGGAGTGCTCTCGTCATTCAGGCTCATTACAAAGGTTACACGCAGAGGCGCTGCTTTCAAAGTTTGAGGCTTCGGCAACATTCTGCCATTGTCATCCAGAGTGCCCTCAGAGGGCATGTTGTCAGAAAAAGGCTAACTGTGACGAGACAAGCTTCTGTCGTGATCCAACGCTGGTTCAGGGCCTCTGTGAAAAGAGATCTCGACAGGAAGAATTTTGTTAAGGCGAGAGTTGCTGCTACCGCCATACAGGCAGCATATCGTGGCCATGTTGCACGGAGACTACTGAAAGAGCAGCACCAGGCAGCGACAGTTATCCAGGCGGCTTTCAGGAAGTTTGCAGCTCAAAGGCGCTACCTGTCCTTGAAAACAGCAGCCATGGCCATCCAGAAATGGTATAGAACAATGGCATTGGCTCAGAAGAAAAGGAAGGAGTATGAGGTTCTCAGGCACGCTGCACTCTCTATACAAGCTGTTTGGAGGGGGAGAGCCGACAGGAAGAAGTTGGAGAACCTGCACCAAAGTGCCACACTAATACAGGCCCATTACCGTCGGCACAAAGCACATACACAGTATAAGTCAAGAAAAGCAGCAGCCATAGTGATGCAGAGGCAGTTCAGAGCTTACACGGCTGGCAAGGTGATGAGGGCAGACTACCTTCAGGTGAAGGGAGCTGCCGTCATTCTCCAAGCAGGGTTCCGAGGCATGAAAGTTAGAAGAGAGCTGAGAGGAAAACGTCAGGCTGCTACTGTTATTCAGTCTGCGGTGAGAATGGCGAGATGTAGAAAACGATACTTGCTCCTCCAGAGTGCAACCATCATCATCCAAAGCCGATACAGGGCTCTCCTGGAGGGCAAAGAACAACAACGGGAGTACAGACGGCTAAGGCATGCCACCATGAAGATACAAGCTGCCTACAGAGGTTTCAGAGTTCGAGAAGATCTAAAGCAGAAGAAGGACGCTGCCACTGTCATTCAAGCTCACTTCAGAATGCACAAAGTGCGCGTGGTCTACCTTGCCACCAAGTGTGCTGCTGTTGTTGTGCAGGAGCGCTACAGGGCCAGAAGGCTTAGAAACGAGCAGATGCAGAGGTACAGAACCATGAGGTCTGCTACTGTCGTCATCCAGGCTGCATACCGTGGTCACAGAGCGAGACTTGAGGTGGCGGAGATGCACAGAGCCGCCATTGTCCTTCAGAGAAGGTTCCATACCCTAAAGGACCGAAAGCGCTTTTTAGCGATCAAGGGTGCTGCCGTTTTCTGTCAGCAAAAATACAGAGCAATTAACCTGGCAAAAAAAGACCGGTTGAATTATCTGTTGAGGCGCAGGGCAATAATATCCATCCAGGCAGCCTACAGAGGGATGGTTGTCAGGCAGCAGATGCATACTGAACGCATGGCAGCAATAACCATTCAGTCCCACATCCGAAAGTACCTGCAGAGAGCCCACTACAAGAAACTGCAGTGGGCTGCAAACACAATGCAAGCACGTTTCAGGGCCAATAAGCTGATGAGAGAGGAGGTACATGCTCTAAATACTAAGAAGAATGCAGCTGTTATCTTACAAGCTGCTTTCCGTGGTATGCAGAGCAGGCAACAACACAAACAAAAGCACCATGCAGCTACCGTTATCCAGAGAACCTACAGAACCCACTGTGAACACAGACGCTATCTCACCTTGAAGTCCTCCGTCATCACTATTCAGCAACGTTATCGAGCCACTCTGGCAGCCAAGCAGCAAATGCACCAATACCAGAGAATGAGAGATGCTGCTGTCTGTCTCCAGGCAGCATACAGAGGTCACAGGGCAAGACGGGAGGTTGCTGTTAGGCATAAAGCAGCTACTGTCATCCAATCTGCATTCAGAAAGCACAGAGAGCAAATCAAATTCCAGGCCATGCGCCTGTCTGCCATCCTCATCCAGAGATACTATAGGGCCTTCATTCTTCAAAGACGAGAGAGGGAACGATTCCTGAAAATGAAACGCTCTGCCATCATCCTTCAGGCTGCGTTAAGAGGTCATTTTGTGCGACGTGAGCTCAACAATATGCACAGGGCAGCAACTGTCCTTCAGGCCAACTTCAAGAGGCATAAGCAACAGTCTGCCTTTAGGAGGCAATGCTGGGCAGCAAGTGTAATTCAGGAGTGGTTTAGAGCTCAGAAACTGAGAAGCATCCAGGTGAAAAAGTACCAACGAGTCAGAATGGCTACCACAACATTACAAGCGGCCTTCCGTGGCATGAAGTCCAGGCAGAGAATCAAACAAAAGCACCATGCAGCTACTGTTATCCAGAGAACCTACAGAACCCACTGTGAACACAGACGCTATCTCACCTTGAAGTCCTCCGTCATCACTATTCAGCAACGTTATCGAGCCACTCTGGCAGCCAAGCAGCAAATGCATCAATACCAGAGAATGAGAGATGCTGCTGTCTGTCTCCAGGCAGCGTACAGAGGTCACAGGGCAAGACTGGAGGTTGCTCTTCGGCATCAAGCAGCTACTGTCATCCAATCTGCATTCAGAAGTCACAGAGAGCAAATCAAATTCCAGGCCATGCGCCTGTCTGCCATCCTCATCCAGAGATACTATAGGGCCTGCATTCTTCAAAGACGAGAGAGAGAGCGATTCCTGAAAACTAAACGCTCTGCCATCATCCTTCAGGCTGCATTGAGAGGTCATCTTGTGCGACGTGAGCTCAACAATATGCACAGGGCAGCAACTGTCCTTCAGAGAAGGTTCCATACCCTAAAGGACCGAAAACACTTCTTGGCGATCAAGAGTGCTGCTGTTTTCTGTCAGCAAAATTACAGAGCAATTAACCTGGCAAAAAAAGACCGGTTGAATTATCTGTTGAGGCGCAGGGCAATAATATCCATCCAGGCAGCCTACAGAGGGATGGTTGTCAGGCAGCAGATGCATACTGAACGCATGGCAGCAATAACCATTCAGTCCCACATCCGAAAGTACCTGCAGAGAGCCCACTACAAGAAACTGCAGTGGGCTGCAAACACAATGCAAGCACGTTTCAGGGCCAATAAGCTGATGAGAGAGGAGGTACATGCTCTAAATGCTAAGAAGAATGCAGCTGTTATCTTACAAGCTGCTTTCCGTGGTATGCAGAGCAGGCAACAACACAAACAGAAGCACCATGCAGCTACCGTTATCCAGAGAACCTACAGAACCCACTGTGAACACAGACGCTATCTCACCTTGAAGTCCTCCGTCATCACTATTCAGCAACGTTATCGAGCCACTCTGGCAGCCAAGCAGCAAATGCAACAATACCAGAGAATGAGAGATGCTGCTGTCTGTCTCCAGGCAGCGTACAGAGGTCACAGGGCAAGACTGGAGGTTGCTCTTCGGCATCAAGCAGCTACTGTCATCCAATCTGCATTCAGAAGTCACAGAGAGCAAATCAAATTCCAGGCCATGCGCCTGTCTGCCATCCTCATCCAGAGATACTATAGGGCCTGCATTCTTCAAAGACGAGAGAGAGAACGATTCCTGAAAATGAAACGCTCTGCCATCATCCTTCAGGCTGCATTAAGAGGCCATTTTGTGCGACGTGAGCTCAACAATATGCACAGGGCAGCAACTGTCCTTCAGGCCAACTTCAAGAGGCATAAGCAACAGTCTGCCTTTAGGAGGCAATGCTGGGCAGCAAGTGTAATTCAGGAGTGGTTTAGAGCTCAGAAACTGAGAAGCATCCAGGTGAAAAAGTACCAACGAGTCAGAATGGCTACCACCACATTACAAGCGGCCTTCCGTGGTATGAAGTCCAGGCAGAGAATCAAACAAAAGCACCATGCAGCTACTGTTATCCAGAGAACCTACAGAACCCACTGTGAACACAGACGCTATCTCACCTTGAAGTCCTCCGTCATCACTATTCAGCAACGTTATCGAGCCACTCTGGCAGCCAAGCAGCAAATGCATCAATACCAGAGAATGAGAGATGCTGCTGTCTGTCTCCAGGCAGCATACAGAGGTCACAGGGCAAGACTGGAGGTTGCTCTTCGGCATCAAGCAGCTACTGTCATCCAATCTGCATTCAGAAGTCACAGAGAGCAAATCAAATTCCAGGCCATGCGCCTGTCTGCCATCCTCATCCAGAGATACTATAGGGCCTGCATTCTTCAAAGACGAGAGAGAGAACGATTCCTGAAAACTAAACGCTCTGCCATCATCCTTCAGGCTGCGTTAAGAGGTCATTTTGTGCGACGTGAGCTCAACAATATGCACAGGGCAGCAACTGTCATTCAGAGAAGGTTCCATACTCTAAAGGACCGAAAACACTTCTTGGCGATCAAGAGTGCTGCTGTTTTCTGTCAGCAAAAATACAGGGCAATTAACCTGGCAAAAAAAGACCGGTTGAATTATCTGTTGAGGCGCAGGGCAATAATATCCATCCAGGCAGCCTACAGAGGGATGGTTGTCAGGCGGCAGATGCATACTGAACGCATGGCAGCAATAACCATTCAGTCCCACATCCGAAAGTACCTGCAGAGAGCCCACTACAAGAAACTGCAGTGGGCTGCAAACACAATGCAAGCACGTTTCAGGGCCAATAAGCTGATGAGAGAGGAGGTACATGCTCTAAATACTAAGAAGAATGCAGCTGTTATCTTACAAGCTGCTTTCCGTGGTATGAAGAGCAGGCAACAACACAAACAAAAGCACCATGCAGCTACCGTTATCCAGAGAACCTACAGAACCCACTGTGAACACAGACGCTATCTCACCTTGAAGTCCTCCGTCATCACTATTCAGCAACGTTATCGAGCCACTCTGGCAGCCAAGCAGCAAATGCATCAATACCAGAGACTGAGAGATGCTGCTGTCTGTCTCCAGGCAGCATACAGAGGTCACAGGGCAAGACGGGAGGTTGCTGGTCGGCATCAAGCAGCTACTGTCATCCAATCTGCATTCAGAAGTCACAGAGAGCAAATCAAATTCCAGGCCATGCGCCTGTCTGCCATCCTCATCCAGAGATACTATAGGGCCTGCATTCTTCAAAGACGAGAGAGGGAACGATTCCTGAAAATGAAACGCTCTGCCATCATCCTTCAGGCTGCATTAAGAGGCCATCAGGCTAGAAGAGAGAGAGCCAGACAAAATCAAGCCGCCACCTTGATACAGTCCTGCTGGCGATGCTCGGTCCAGAGGCGTACTTTCAAGAGGCAGAGGGAGGCAACTGTGGTTCTACAGCGGAGGGTCCGGGCAGTCTGGCTAGCTAGGACAGAGCGGGACAACTGCAACCGCATGAGAAGTGCCGCCATTACGTTACAGTTCTACTGTCGACGCTGGATTACAAGACGTCAGGTAACGGTAGCAGTCACCCATATTACACTGAATTACTTTATATTTCAAATTTCTACTTTAAATGAAAACTGGTTCTATGACTTTGACTTGTGTATTTTTACTAATTACATTAAAATTAGTATTAACTGTACTATGGTTTTCTAGGTACAAGAGGCAGGCGAGGCACAGAAGAGGCTACGTTTTGCTGCAGCGGCCTTCCACCACCTCAGTGCCATAAGGATCCAGAGATCCCTGAGAGCCCACTGGGCCCTGCAGTCTGCAAAGAAACAGATCCACTCGGTCATCGCCGTACAGGTACGTCTATATTTTAAATAGGAGTTCAGATCAGTTTCAGTATAAGAGTTGCTCCGCGACGATTCCAACTCTCAAGACTTCAACTTATTTCCCTTGTCTCGCCAGCGATGGGTCCGAGCGAGGCAGGAGAGGACCCGTTTCCTGGCCAAGAGGAGGAAAGTAGTGATTGCTCAGAGAGCTGTCAGGCACTGGTTAGCCCATCGCCGCCATGCTGCCGCCGTCATCCAGCGTGCCGCCAAGACATTCCTTCTCCTCAAGCGCCAGAGGAGGCTCCAGAGAGGCATCATCAAAGCTCAGGTACTACACTAGGGATGCCATTACAATTGGTGTCATTACTTCCAACCTCTCCCCACGTGCTCATTGCTCAAGCGCCAGGAGGATGAGCTGACTTTAGCTGGGAGAGAGAATTGTTTAGTTTCGTAATTGATTCATTTGTTCATTAAAAGAATAAACCTTTAAATTAATTTAATTAGAAATATACAGTGGCATTTGCTTTGAAACAAATGTAATACAGCGTGCACACAGAAGTGCATAAGAACGTGTGAAGCAGCACATATTCTGTAGCTTGTAGTAGAATAGTGTATTTTCAAGGGATAAAATCATAGTGTCTGATAGATTTCACTAAAGAAAACACAAGATGTCTCCCATTATTACACTCTTGTGTTCGATTCACTCATGTATTCAATGCACTCAGAGTCGAGTGACAATATTATTATTACTTATTTGCTATTAATTACAATTTTTTGGGGCAATTACACTGCCTTTAGATTTTTGAACGGTTCAAATAATTGTCTAAATTATTTGATGCATTTAATTGAATATGCTCAAGGAGTAAATCGCAGTGAAATATGTTGTGCAAAGTAGTTAGAAATGTTCCCTTTATTCTATTTCTATTCCTCTACCTTTCTCAAGGCTCTGTGGAGAGGGCATCGCTCCCGCATGCTTCATGACAATCCCAAAGTGGTGAAAGTGAGACGCTGCCTACAACGAGTGTCCACTGGTGTCCGAGAAGAAGACAAATTGTGCAACAAGACATCCATAGCGTTGGACTACCTCCTTAAATACAAAGACTTTGCTCACATTCTGGAAGCCCTACAAAACCTGGGTAAGGCCTTGCCATCTGCTTTACTGTAAAATCTGCTAAAGAGATGAAGTTGTGTAAATGTATTGCAGGACACCATCCAAAATAATCCTGCTCCATGTTGTTCTGCGTTTTTGTACTATTTTTCTTTTATGCATGTTGTATGTATTTCATCTGTACAGAGACGGCGACCAGACTGTCACCGGAGTGCTGTGAACGCCTGGTGGAGAGCGGAGCCACAGTGAACATCTTCATCCTCATCCGCTCCTGCAACAGGAGTATACCGTGCATGGAAATTATAGCTCACTCCATCCAGATCCTCCTCAACCTCACCAAGGTACCTGGAACAAGGAGCTGGCTTTATTACATACACACTTTTAATTACTAATGGCTTGGAATACAAGTGCTGGAAACATTAGTGTGTTACCTGGGTCGGAGAAAACTACTGCTTTAGTACACTAATTTAGAGTGTTTGTCATGGCTTGTAACATCAGCTTGCATAAAAGTCACATTTAGAAATGTATTCACATTTTACCTAGAATATCATGCTCCAGGTAACCTTTATTTTAGTCTGTTCATTCCACTGTTCTGTTTTTTGGCTGGATGTGACAGTAAAGGGGGAATGTGCATCAGCACATTCTGTCCAATGTGAAACACTATGTTCCCCTTCTCAAAATGTCTATCTCAACAGAAAAGAGACATCCCAATGTTCAATGACTAGATAGACAAAGAAGAAACATATCTAGAGCTTCCTCTCTGGTCTGTTACACTTCCTTCAGACATTCAGTTCCACATTCAGGACAGACATTATGGCACTCTATATTACTATTCTTTACATGCAGTGAGCAGTTGTCCTTTTCTTTTTAACCCAGTTTGCAACAACTTTAATAGTGTTGCTGTCAGGTGGAAACCTTGTATGTCAAAAAATGTACTTTTCAAGAAATAAAATAATGATAATCTGTGTTCCACAGAACCAATGTAGTTAATATTTAGTAAATACTTGAATTGTTTAAAATTTAAATTACATTTAAAGACCTATTTTGGGCATGTCATAGTATGAATTCTTCAAAATGAAGAAAATGGCAATTCAACTATTTTGTCTACTTTTGCGTGATACTGTCATACGCTAAAGTATAAAATAGGGCATTAATGTATAAGAAAACATAAAAATATATATCTATAAAAGTATGAATAGGATTCTACCAGACAGCGACAATATGTTAACTCTTAAAACATGATGAAATGTTCTAATTTTCAACCTTCTACCTCAGTACCATAAGACCACAGAGGCAGTGTACGCAGTGGAGAACTCTGTAGAGACACTGCTGGACCTGTTGCAGAGATACCGGGAGAAGGCTGGTGATAAGGTGGCGGACAAAGGAGGCAGTATCTTTACCAAGGCCTGCTTCCTCCTGGCTCTCCTACTTCAGGACCGGCAACGGGCTCAGGTCTGTAGCAGCCATCCAGTCCATGTACAGCAGTGCTTCTCACTGTGCTGCAACCTTTTTTATGTCAAGCACCCCCAAATTAATGTTATTTGGCCATGGACCCCCATCTGAAATTATTTTGTTCCAGGGACCACCAGACAAGATTAGTGTTGATAAAGTGTTTCAAAAATATAGTCCACATATTGTCACGATAAAAATAAATAAAAAAACGCTCACTACATGGCGGCTATTTTCAATTAGCCTATGTATATAGCGTTATGAAACTGATGTTATGCTATATTAACTTTTTCTGGGGACCCCCTGCCAGACCATTGGGTCAGCAAAGTATTGGATTTTAGTGATTAAAATTGTAATCTTCAACTCGATTGAAACAAGTTACAAGTATATCATGTTTGATTTTTTTTTTGTTGAATGATGATTTTTGTTTTGTTTTTGTGCAACTTTTAGGAGGTTAAGACACTCCCCAAGGCTCTGGATAGGATCTCTAGCATCTACCGTCTCACAGCCCGCAAATTTAAAATGGATGCAGAAAGAACACTCGTCAGAAACAAGATGAATGCATCCATCAACGGGAGTTTCCTGCAAGCGACGCCTCGCAAATCCCGGCCTGTGCCAAAGTAAGTGTGTGGCTGTTAGGGTTTGGAACCGGATCCAACAATGAGGACCTGGAATCGGTTTCTTCATATTTGGAACCGTTTCCGGAACCAGTTTTATCACACTGTCAGAGCCGGTATATGGGCTTCACGTCTGCTATATGCAATTACAATACTAGTGGTTCTCAAACCTTTTAATTTAGAAATAAAAGACCATCATAACTCTGAGAGTGTACAAAAGGAAACAATTGGGTTCCATTTGTACACTCTCAGAGCTACAGACTAAGGCCAGATAAGGGTTCATTTGGAACCCACTGTACCGGTGGTTTTCAACCTTTTTCATGCCAAGGACCCCTAAATTGATATACATTTGGCCGCGGACTCCCCTCTGAAAATGTTTTGTGCCAGAGACCCCCCAGAAGAGAAGATTTGTGTTAAAAAATGCTAAATTATTTTTAAAATGTTCAAAAATAGTAGATCTATAAGCTTGCAGCGCGGTACGAAGTGACGCGCTGTGAGCTTGTAGATCTGCTATTTTTGAATAGCCAACGTATACAATATGGATAAAGGGGTGAAAATGTATTAACATCTAACCCCCTCAAGGACCACTGGTGGTCCCCGGACCACTGGTTGAGAACCACTGCCCTATAGGAATCGTAAAAAGGAACAATTAAGGAATCGGACCGTTAGGGGGGAATCTGTAAAATCCTAAAGGACCCCAACATATAGTGGCTGTGTGCTATTAACTGTGTGCGTGTTGAACAGAAGGAATATTTTCAATGTTGAATTGATGAACCCTTTTTTTTCTCCATTTTTCAGATTTGGACCAGACTGGGTTCTCGGAAAAAATAAGCTCAAAGATATTGTCGATCCTATTCGAGCAATCGCGATGGTGGCGGAAGCATTTTCTATTGTGCTGTAAATATGTTGTTTTTCACTGTTTGAAATTGCATAATGTTTGTTTTTTTATATGCACGCAAGTCTCCTGCAGGAGGCGCGTCTGAGTCTCCAGACATAAAAACGGATGATGATGATTGTAGTACAGGGAAATATACTATGACACAGTATTGTCTTTTCCTGGTTTTAAAGGTCAATAAAGTTATGCAAGTTATTTTTTACTTGACTGTTCTATTATATGCTTTTGCCTGCTTATTTATCATACAGGCATTACTGATGATTATCAAAAAATATTTGTGAAAGCACCAGTAGACATTACAATGTCGTCATTATTGCTATATATATATATATATATATATATATATATTTTTTTTTTTTAAATATTTTTGGGGCTTTTCTGCCTTCACTTATAGTTTCATAGTAGAGATGGACAGGAAACGGGACTTGTTAAATTGACTGCACAGTTCACTCAGTTTATCAATAGCATAATGGCCTGATGTGTGTGCGTATGAGAGAGCCATCTCTTATTTATGTTCGAAGTTCAATGAAGAGTGGTGGCTTTCTTTCACTTCTGCGCCAGCACAGCTCAATGGTTGCAACGAAGAGAAGTTCTGTGGAAACGACACTTGCAGCCCCTCCAAGACCTCAACTACAAGTTGTGTGTATCTGTGGACATCCGTGGCAAACAAACTGATCAGGGAAGAATATCCTTTATGCTACATAGCCCCCCCCCCCCACACACACACACAACATGGGTAATCTGTTACAACGCACAATGACTGCAAGCGTGTATTAATTGTTTGTTTCACTCAGCTAGGACAGCCTAATGGGTTAATAAAATCACGTCAAATACAAAAGTTTAGCAATGTTCTGATATGGTTTAAAACTTTAAATAACCTATGGGCAAATGTTGAAGTAATGACCCAAACAACCATATTAAATTGCCTTAATTTAAAGAATGCCTTAATTATATTTCATTTCAATACATAAACTAGAAAAAGTGCTCCTCGGAGCACAGGTCTCCGCCAGGTCAGGTACGTTATTGTGGGGCAGCAATGTTCGGAATTAGCCAATCAGGATGGAATATGAAAAATTGGACGGAACCATCTTGATCACTTGACTATATGTGTACCGATTTGCATGATGTTTGAATTTGTAGGAGTAATATAAAAAAGAAAGTGTTGCAAAATTGGCCTCCTGGTGGCGCTATAATAGGGCAATGTTAAAAGGGTGGCATTTGTTCTTCAATGTAGTGCGAATTAGCGTGCAAAGTGTCACCACAATCGGACGCTGCATTCATGATTTGTGGCATTTTGTTCAAAACGGGCCACTCCTGCAAACTTTAGATGTCAATGTTAGCCAATCACGATGGAATATGAAAATTTTGACTACAGAGATCATGTGTACCGATGTGCTTGAAATTTGGATAAATTCTGAAGGCTTAATATCAAAAAATGTGTTTTACATAAGTCGGCCTCCTGGTGGCGCTATGAAAGACAAATGTGAAAAATACAGGGCAGTTGTTTTTCCTTGGCCTAGGGAGTGTGCGTGCAAAGTTTCATGCAGATCGGTGCAGTTATAGTTAAAAACACAAATTGTCCATTTATAGCGCCACCATGAGGCTGATTTGAAAATGTTCAAGTGGCATTTCTTCCTCGGCCTAGTGGGAATGTGCGTGTGAAATCTCACAAATCTTAAGCTGCGTTCATGATTTGAGGCATTTTGTTGAAAACGGAGCAATCCTGCAAACTTTGGAAGCCAACCTTAGCCAATCAGGATGAAATATGGAAAATTGGACAGATCCGTGTTGATCACATGACTATAGAGATACTGTGTACTGATTTGCGTGATGTTTGGATAAAATCTGTAGGAGTACTGTCAAGAAATGTGTTTAGCAAAAAGCGTCCTCCTGGTGGCGCTATAAAAGGCTAATTTGAAAAATTTGGGGCAGAAGTTCTGCTCTGGCATCCAGGGAGTGTGTGTGCACAGTTTCGCTGCGATCAAGCCAACGGTGCCGGAGATTAGCTGTACACAAAATGACGGACACACGGACGGACGGACGGACACACACACACACACGGACGGACAGGGGGCAAAACATACTCTCTCGCCATGCCTTTCGGCCTGGCGGAGACAATGAAAATCTTCCATGCAGCTATGTCTCCACACTCATCATGTTTTCGCCCCTCTGTGCGTGTGTGTGTGTGTGTGTGTGTGTGTGTGTGTGTGTGTGTGCGTGCGTGCGTGCGTGTGTGTGTGTGTTTGGAGGAGGGGTGCGGGTAGGCTTGCCATCTGGTGGGAACCAATCAAAAGAGACCAATTTACATGTTGTCAACAATGCATTATGGGAAAAAGTGCTGTTAAACAAAGTTACTGTTCAAAAGAAAAATGATTAGGATATAGAACTACATTTAACTTTGTATGTGAGATGGACAATGCAACGCATGAATATAGCTATGCAATGTATACATTTTTAAATGGACAATAAAACCGTGAATGATAGGGATGGGAAAATTGAAAGGAATACATACCTGGAGGATCAGTGATTACTTTTGGATGTGAGGGTGATCTGCGGCGGCATCTGTCTGGGTTGATTCGGCTGATCTGGCTGGTTAGGCGGGTGTCCCCTTCCTCCCTCTCCGCTCCATGTGTGTCCACTCCCGAAGCTCCGCGCTCGGTGTCAGAGGACCTTCTCCCTGGCGCTCATCGGTGATAGTAGCTCCACTCCCCTGCTAGGACCTCCAAACAAGCTCAAGGCCCATTTGTAGGACGTAGGGTGATCAGGCTCCAAAAACTGCAAGCACATCCAAACCTGGCACTGCATGTGGCAGTCTGCCTTACTTTTATTTTCTTTGTTGTTTGTTGATTGAGATTGCCTTATTGATAATTAACGTAAGTTACAGTCCATATTTCATGGTTAATAAACACAGCAACACCAAGAGAAAAATAAAATTAACTGACCAATATAACATAAACATTAGTCATGCAATTCATATTTTGACATAAGAATATCATGACAACCCAACCTGTTAGTGTAATAATAATAATAATAATAATAATAATAATAATAATAATAAACACAGAACCACCAAGAGAAAAACAAAAGAAACAGAAAGATGTAACGGAAACATTAGTCATGAAATTCATATTTTGACATAAGAATATCACAATACCAGTGAAAATAATTGACTAAAATAAAAAGAAGGAAACGAACAAACACAAAAAAGTAAGCAGAGATTCATATATTTCAGATCAAATCATATATTAAATGAAAATCTTCCATGCAGCTATGTCTCCACACTCATCATGTTTTTGCCCCTCAGTGCGTGTGTGTGTGTGTGCGTGCGTGCGTGCGTGCGTGCGTGCGTGCGTGCGTGCGTGTGTGCTTGTGCGTGCGTGCGTGAGTGTGTTTGGAGGAGGGGTGCGGGTAGGCTTGCCATCTGGTGGGAACCAATCAAAAGAGACCAATTTACATGTTGTCAACAATGCATTATGGGAAAAAGTGCTGTTAAACAAAGTTACTGTTCAAAAGAAAAATGATTAGGATATAGAACTACATTTAACTTTGTATGTGAGATGGACAATGCAATGCATGAATATAGCTACTCAATGTATACATTTTGAACTGGACAATAAAACCGTGAATGATAGGGATGGGAAAATTGAAAGGAATATATACCTGGAGGATCAGTGATTACTTTTGGATGTGAGGGTGATCTGCGGCGGCATCTGTCTGGGTTGATTCGGCTGATCTGGCTGGTTAGGCGGGTGTCCCCTTCCTCCCTCTCCGCTCCATGTGTGTCCACTCCCGAAGCTCCGCGCTCGGTGTCAGAGGACCTTCTCCCTGGCGCTCATCGGTGATAGTAGCTCCACTCCCCTGCTAGGACCTCCAAACAAGCTCAAGGCCCATTTGTAGGACGTAGGGTGATCAGGCTCCAAAAACTGCAAGCACATCCAAACCTGGCACTGCACGTGGCAGTCTGCCTTACTTTTATTTTCTTTGTTGATTGAGATTCCCTTATTGATAATTAACATAAGTTACAGTCCATATTTCATGGTTAATAAACACAGCAACACCAAGAGAAAAATAAAATAAACTGACCAATATAACATAAACATTAGTCATGCAATTCATATTTTGACATAAGAACATCATGACAACCCAACCTGTTAGTGTAATAATAATAATCATCATACAAATACAGAACAATACCAGTAGAAATGATTAACTTAAGTAAAAAGAAGGAAACGAATAAACAACAATGAAACACAAATATAACAATATCAATGATATATATTTTCGCATTTTCAACTATATTCTGTCTGTAATCTTTTCCATAGGAAACACCTCAATTCACTTCCATTGTTTTATGTTTGGTGGTTGTGGCAGCAACCATGAAATTGTAATAGCTGTTTTAGCTATTAAGAGTAAGGTCCTTAATAGATAGATTTTCTTTTTCCCTATATCATTTAAAACATGGATACCTAAAATAAATAACTTTGGATCTAGACATAATTTCAGTTCCAAAATAAGTTCTATTTCCCTTTTTAACATCCTGCCAGTACCTTTGCAAATTTGGACAAACCCATAGTAATATCTCCTTGGTGGCCACAACCTCTCCAACATAATCCTGAACATGTTCCATTTAGCCATTATGGCTTGAGTTCTAAAGTACATATTTCCAGTCAAACTTTCTCCAGTTTGGAGTATTTGTTCATTTCTATCCAGACAAACATGCATCCTCACATGAAATGAAACAGAATGTTTACATGTTTACATTGCCAACGTAAATGTGAATCAAAAATAAGAAATGTGGGCCTATAAGTTCTACTGACCTAAAAAAAGAAGAAGAGAGAACCACCAGCTATCTCCAGGCCAAACTAAGGTAATTCAATTACTTTTTTCATTTTTTCCCGATTTTTTTTTAAAGTTGTACAATGCAGAATCCCAAATAACGATTTTTAGCAACCTCTGCTGGTCACTACCGTCACTGCATACAATTTCCGTAATCCTCGATTACCCAGAATTCCATTCGTTTTCACCGGAAGCCGGAAGCGTTTCAAAAAGCGATCTTTTAATTGTTTTATACTATCTACGGATCGTTTCTCTTAGCCAGTGGAGCATTAGTTACCATGAGCTGTGCTTTCTTTTTCTGTTCTTTTTCGATCTTCCAATCCTACATTATCTTAACATCAGCGTGAGGTTCCTTTTTGTTATAGCGCGGTAGTTCCTGGCCAAACAGGAAACCGTTGCGGTAGTTCCTGGGGACGTCGGCCACGACGTCATGACGTTGGCCAGGAACGTCATTTCCCCGGGAAAGTCCCCCCAGTCCACTTTCAATAGAAAATATATAAATAAAAGGCTTCCGGGGGTGAAATTCACGGAGTGGGTGTTGTGAAACTTTTGCCACTCGCAAAAGATATACAATTTAACTTTAGTTTTGTTGAAAACGTTACCTAGTATTACTTTAAATGAAAAAAATAAAATACAATACAAAATTTAAATAAAATAAATTAAAAAAAATCTCGGAAAAACACGGCCCCCTCACGCATTAGGAGGGCAGGGTGAGTCACCAGAACCAAGGACGGGTGTTTTTTATGAATCTAACATGGTTAAAATGGAGTTTGAAGTTACAATGGGTTTGTATAGGAAAAAGGGGGCGTGTCTGATAAAATGAATATCAAATATCTAAATACTGAATCGAGCAACTTAAAAACTGTCTGGGGGGCTCACCAAGGCTTGAGTAGATGATAAAATCACCAAAAGTTTTTTTGAAAGTGAAATATCCCTTTAAGAAAAGGGTTTTTAGCCAGAATAACCAACAATATGGGTTCTGAGCTGTTGCTGGGTCCATGTTTGAAGGGCAACTGAATCTGGCTGGCTTTTATAGTGGCTTGTAATTGGGGCGCCGTGGCAGCAATCCCAGATCAGCTGCAGGTGTGCCAGCCTGAGTGAGAGGAGAGACAGTGGGGGTTAGTGATTGATTAAGGATGATGGCATGGCCACACGCAACAGAACCAATCAAAAAAGACCAATTTACATTTCAACAATGCATTATGGGACAAAATGCTGTTAAACAATTTGACTGTTTAAAAGAAAAACGATTAGGATGTAGAACTATACATTTTACTGTGTATGTGAGATGGTCAATACAATGCATGAATATAGCTACTCAATGTATACATTTTGAAATGGACAATAAAACCGTGAATAATAGGGTTGGAAAAATTGAGAGGATCATATAGCTGAAGAATCGGCTTTACCTAGTAGATGTGAGGTCTATCTGTGGAGGCATCTGGCAGGGTTGATTCGGCTGATCTGACGGGTAGGCGGGTGCCCCATTCTACGCTCCCATTCTGAGTCCCAGTGTCCACTGGTCAACGGGCAGTGGACATGCCCCCTGGCACTCAGCGTTGATAGTAGCTCCGCTCCCCTAATAGGAGCTCCAATCAATTTCAAGGCTCATTTGCAGTACATAGGGAGGTCAAGCACATCTAGATATGGCACTGCATGTGGCAGTCTGCCTTACTTTTATCTTGTTTGTTGATTGAGATTGCCTTATTGATAATTAACATAAGTTACAGTCCACTATTTCATGGTTAATAAACACCGCACCACCAAGAGAAAAATAAAAGAAAGAACGGTATAACAGAAACATTAGTCATGCAATTCATATTTTGACATAAGAATACCACAATACCAGTGAAAATAATTAACTTAAATAAAAAGAAGGAAACGAACAAACACAAAAAAGTAAGCAGAGATTCATATATTTCAGATCAAATCATATATTAAATGAAAATCTTCCATGCAGCTATGTCTCCACACTCATCATGTTTTTGCCCCCTAGTGTGTGTGTGTGTGTGTGTGTGTGTGTGTGTGTGTGTGTGGTGTGTGTGTGTGTGTGTGTGTGTGTGTGTGTGTGTGTGTGTGTGTGTGTGTGTGCGTGCGTGCGTGTGTGTGTTTGGAGGAGGGGTGGGGGTAGGCTGGCCATCTGGTGGGAACCAATCAAAAGAGACCAATTTACATGTCAACAATGTATTATGGGAAAAACTGCTGTTAAACCAAGTTACTGTTTAAAAGAAAAATTATTAGGATATAGAACTACATTTAACTTTGTATGTGAGATGGACAATGCAATGCATGAATATAGCTACTCAATGTATACATTTTTAAATGGACAATAAAACCGTGAATGATAGGGATGGGAAAATTGAAAGGCAGATATACCTGGAAGATCAGTGATTACTTTTGGATGTGAGGGTGATCTGCAGCGGCATCTGTCTGGGTTGATTCGGCTGATCTGGCTGGTTAGGCGGGTGTCCCCTTCCTCCCTCTCCGCTCCATGTGTGTCCACTCCCGAAGCTCCGCGCTCGGTGTCAGAGGACCTTCTCCCTGGTGCTCATCGGTGATAGTAGCTCCACTCCCCTGCTAGGACCTCCAAACAAGCTCAAGGCCCATTTGTAGGACGTAGGGTGATCAGGCTCCAAAAACTGCAAGCACATCCAAACCTGGCACTGCATGTGGCAGTCTGCCTTACTTTTATTTTCTTTGTTGTTTGTTGATTGAGATTGCCTTATTGATAATTAACGTAAGTTACAGTCCATATTTCATGGTTAATAAACACAGCAACACCAAGAGAAAAATAAAATAAACTGACCAATATAACATAAACATTAGTCATGCAATTCATATTTTGACATAAGAATATCATGACAACCCAACCTGTTAGTGTAATAATAATAATAATAATAATAATAATAATAATAATAAACACAGAACCACCAAGAGAAAAACAAAAGAAACAGAAAGATGTAACGGAAACATTAGTCATGAAATTCATATTTTGACATAAGAATATCACAATACCAGTGAAAATAATTGACTAAAATAAAAAGAAGGAAACGAACAAACACAAAAAAGTAAGCAGAGATTCATATATTTCAGATCAAATCATATATTAAATGAAAATCTTCCATGCAGCTATGTCTCCACACTCATCATGTTTTTGCCCCTCAGTGCGTGTGTGTGTGCGTGCGTGCGTGCGTGCGTGCGTGCGTGCGTGCGTGCGTGCGTGCGTGCGCGTGCGTGCGTGCGTGAGTGAGTGTGTTTGGAGGAGGGGTGCGGGTAGGCTTGCCATCTGGTGGGAACCAATCAAAAGAGACCAATTTACATGTTGTCAACAATGCATTATGGGAAAAAGTGCTGTTAAACAAAGTTACTGTTCAAAAGAAAAATGATTAGGATATAGAACTACATTTAACTTTGTATGTGAGATGGACAATGCAATGCATGAATATAGCTACTCAATGTATACATTTTGAACTGGACAATAAAACCGTGAATGATAGGGATGGGAAAATTGAAAGGAATATATACCTGGAGGATCAGTGATTACTTTTGGATGTGAGGGTGATCTGCGGCGGCATCTGTCTGGGTTGATTCGGCTGATCTGGCTGGTTAGGCGGGTGTCCCCTTCCTCCCTCTCCGCTCCATGTGTGTCCACTCCCGAAGCTCCGCGCTCGGTGTCAGCGGACCTTCTCCCTGGCGCTCATCGGTGATAGTAGCTCCACTCCCCTGCTAGGACCTCCAAACAAGCTCAAGGCCCATTTGTAGGACGTAGGGTGATCAGGCTCCAAAAACTGCAAGCACATCCAAACCTGGCACTGCACGTGGCAGTCTGCCTTACTTTTATTTTCTTTGTTGATTGAGATTCCCTTATTGATAATTAACATAAGTTACAGTCCATATTTCATGGTTAATAAACACAGCAACACCAAGAGAAAAATAAAATAAACTGACCAATATAACATAAACATTAGTCATGCAATTCATATTTTGACATAAGAACATCATGACAACCCAACCTGTTAGTGTAATAATAATAATCATCATACAAATACAGAACAATACCAGTAGAAATGATTAACTTAAGTAAAAAGAAGGAAACGAATAAACAACAATGAAACACAAATATAACAATATCAATGATATATATTTTCGCTCTTTGTTTTTGACATAGCTCGTAGGCTATCCATAGGTCCATAGTATCCACATATGTCCATTTTCAACTATATTCTGTCTGTAATCTTTTCCATAGGAAACACCTCAATTCACTTCCATTGTTTTATGTTTGGTGGTTGTGGCAGCAACCATGAAATTGTAATAGCTGTTTTAGCTATTAAGAGTAAGGTCCTTAATAGATAGATTTTCTTTTTCCCTATATCATTTAAAACATGGATACCTAAAATAAATAACTTTGGATCTAGACATAATTTCAGTTCCAAAATAAGTTCTATTTCCCTTTTTAACATCCTGCCAGTACCTTTGCAAATTTGGACAAACCCATAGTAATATCTCCTTGGTGGCCACAACCTCTCCAACATAATCCTGAACATGTTCCATTTAGCCATTATGGCTTGAGTTCTAAAGTACATATTTCCAGTCAAACTTTCTCCAGTTTGGAGTATTTGTTCATTTCTATCCAGACAAACATGCATCCTCACATGAAATGAAACAGAATGTTTACATGTTTACATTGCCAACGTAAATGTGAATCAAAAATAAGAAATGTGGGCCTATAAGTTCTACTGACCTAAAAAAAGAAGAAGAGAGAACCACCAGCTATCTCCAGGCCAAACTAAGGTAATTCAATTACTTTTTTCATTTTTTCCCGATTTTTTTTTAAAGTTGTACAATGCAGAATCCCAAATAACGATTTTTAGCAACCTCTGCTGGTCACTACCGTCACTGCATACAATTTCCGTAATCCTCGATTACCCAGAATTCCATTCGTTTTCACCGGAAGCCGGAAGCGTTTCAAAAAGCGATCTTTTAATTGTTTTATACTATCTACGGATCGTTTCTCTTAGCCAGTGGAGCATTAGTTACCATGAGCTGTGCTTTCTTTTTCTGTTCTTTTTCGATCTTCCAATCCTACATTATCTTAACATCAGCGTGAGGTTCCTTTTTGTTATAGCGCGGTAGTTCCTGGCCAAACAGGAAACCGTTGCGGTAGTTCCTGGGGACGTCGGCCACGACGTCATGACGTTGGCCAGGAACGTCATTTCCCCGGGAAAGTCCCCCCAGTCCACTTTCAATAGAAAATATATAAATAAAAGGCTTCCGGGGGTGAAATTCACGGAGTGGGTGTTGTGAAACTTTTGCCACTCGCAAAAGATATACAATTTAACTTTAGTTTTGTTGAAAACGTTACCTAGTATTACTTTAAATGAAAAAAATAAAATACAATACAAAATTTAAATAAAATAAATTAAAAAAAATCTCGGAAAAACACGGCCCCCTCACGCATTAGGAGGGAAGGGTGAGTCACCAGAACCAAGGACGGGTGTTTTTTATGAATCTAACATGGTTAAAATGGAGTTTGAAGTTACAATGGGTTTGTATAGGAAAAAGGGGGCGTGTCTGATAAAATGAATATCAAATATCTAAATACTGAATCGAGCAACTTAAAAACTGTCTGGGGGGCTCACCAAGGCTTGAGTAGATGATAAAATCACCAAAAGTTTTTTTGAAAGTGAAATATCCCTTTAAGAAAAGGGTTTTTAGCCAGAATAACCAACAATATGGGTTCTGAGCTGTTGCTGGGTCCATGTTTGAAGGGCAACTGAATCTGGCTGGCTTTTATAGTGGCTTGTAATTGGGGCGCCGTGGCAGCAATCCCAGATCAGCTGCAGGTGTGCCAGCCTGAGTGAGAGGAGAGACAGTGGGGGTTAGTGATTGATTAAGGATGATGGCATGGCCACACGCAACAGAACCAATCAAAAAAGACCAATTTACATTTCAACAATGCATTATGGGACAAAATGCTGTTAAACAATTTGACTGTTTAAAAGAAAAACGATTAGGATGTAGAACTATACATTTTACTGTGTATGTGAGATGGTCAATGCATGAATATAGCTACTCAATGTATACATTTTGAAATGGACAATAAAACCGTGAATAATAGGGTTGGAAAAATTGAGAGGATCATATAGCTGAAGAATCGGCTTTACCTAGTAGATGTGAGGTCTATCTGTGGAGGCATCTGGCAGGGTTGATTCGGCTGATCTGACGGGTAGGCGGGTGCCCCATTCTACGCTCCCATTCTGAGTCCCAGTGTCCACTGGTCAACGGGCAGTGGACATGCCCCCTGGCACTCAGCGTTGATAGTAGCTCCGCTCCCCTAATAGGAGCTCCAATCAATTTCAAGGCTCATTTGCAGTACATAGGGAGGTCAAGCACATCTAGATATGGCACTGCATGTGGCAGTCTGCCTTACTTTTATCTTGTTTGTTGATTGAGATTGCCTTATTGATAATTAACATAAGTTACAGTCCACTATTTCATGGTTAATAAACACCGCACCACCAAGAGAAAAATAAAAGAAAGAACGGTATAACAGAAACATTAGTCATGCAATTCATATTTTGACATAAGAATACCACAATACCAGTGAAAATAATTAACTTAAATAAAAAGAAGGAAACGAACAAACACAAAAAAGTAAGCAGAGATTCATATATTTCAGATCAAATCATATATTAAATGAAAATCTTCCATGCAGCTATGTCTCCACACTCATCATGTTTTTGCCCCCTAGTGTGTGTGTGTGTGTGTGTGTGTGTGTGTGTGTGTGTGTGTGGTGTGTGTGTGTGTGTGTATGTGTGTGTGTGTGTGTGTGTGTGTGTGTGTGTGTGTGCGTGCGTGCGTGTGTGTGTTTGGAGGAGGGGTGGGGGTAGGCTGGCCATCTGGTGGGAACCAATCAAAAGAGACCAATTTACATGTCAACAATGTATTATGGGAAAAACTGCTGTTAAACCAAGTTACTGTTTAAAAGAAAAATTATTAGGATATAGAACTACATTTAACTTTGTATGTGAGATGGACAATGCAATGCATGAATATAGCTACTCAATGTATACATTTTTAAATGGACAATAAAACCGTGAATGATAGGGATGGGAAAATTGAAAGGCAGATATACCTGGAAGATCAGTGATTACTTTTGGATGTGAGGGTGATCTGCAGCGGCATCTGTCTGGGTTGATTCGGCTGATCTGGCTGGTTAGGCGGGTGTCCCCTTCCTCCCTCTCCGCTCCATGTGTGTCCACTCCCGAAGCTCCGCGCTCGGTGTCAGAGGACCTTCTCCCTGGCGCTCATCGGTGATAGTAGCTCCACTCCCCTGCTAGGACCTCCAAACAAGCTCAAGGCCCATTTGTAGGACGTAGGGTGATCAGGCTCCAAAAACTGCAAGCACATCCAAACCTGCCACTGCATGTGGCAGTCTGCCTTACTTTTATTTTCTTTGTTGTTTGTTGATTGAGATTGCCTTATTGATAATTAACGTAAGTTACAGTCCATATTTCATGGTTAATAAACACAGCAACACCAAGAGAAAAATAAAATAAACTGACCAATATAACATAAACATTAGTCATGCAATTCATATTTTGACATAAGAATATCATGACAACCCAACCTGTTAGTGTAATAATAATAATAATAATAATAATAATAATAATAATAAACACAGAACCACCAAGAGAAAAACAAAAGAAACAGAAAGATGTAACGGAAACATTAGTCATGAAATTCATATTTTGACATAAGAATATCACAATACCAGTGAAAATAATTGACTAAAATAAAAAGAAGGAAACGAACAAACACAAAAAAGTAAGCAGAGATTCATATATTTCAGATCAAATCATATATTAAATGAAAATCTTCCATGCAGCTATGTCTCCACACTCATCATGTTTTTGCCCCTCAGTGCGTGTGTGTGTGCGTGCGTGCGTGCGTGCGTGCGTGCGTGCGTGCGTGCGTGCGTGCGTGCGTGCGTGCGTGCGCGTGCGTGCGTGCGTGCGTGCGTGAGTGAGTGTGTTTGGAGGAGGGGTGCGGGTAGGCTTGCCATCTGGTGGGAACCAATCAAAAGAGACCAATTTACATGTTGTCAACAATGCATTATGGGAAAAAGTGCTGTTAAACAAAGTTACTGTTCAAAAGAAAAATGATTAGGATATAGAACTACATTTAACTTTGTATGTGAGATGGACAATGCAATGCATGAATATAGCTACTCAATGTATACATTTTGAACTGGACAATAAAACCGTGAATGATAGGGATGGGAAAATTGAAAGGAATATATACCTGGAGGATCAGTGATTACTTTTGGATGTGAGGGTGATCTGCGGCGGCATCTGTCTGGGTTGATTCGGCTGATCTGGCTGGTTAGGCGGGTGTCCCCTTCCTCCCTCTCCGCTCCATGTGTGTCCACTCCCGAAGCTCCGCGCTCGGTGTCAGAGGACCTTCTCCCTGGCGCTCATCGGTGATAGTAGCTCCACTCCCCTGCTAGGACCTCCAAACAAGCTCAAGGCCCATTTGTAGGACGTAGGGTGATCAGGCTCCAAAAACTGCAAGCACATCCAAACCTGGCACTGCACGTGGCAGTCTGCCTTACTTTTATTTTCTTTGTTGATTGAGATTCCCTTATTGATAATTAACATAAGTTACAGTCCATATTTCATGGTTAATAAACACAGCAACACCAAGAGAAAAATAAAATAAACTGACCAATATAACATAAACATTAGTCATGCAATTCATATTTTGACATAAGAACATCATGACAACCCAACCTGTTAGTGTAATAATAATAATCATCATACAAATACAGAACAATACCAGTAGAAATGATTAACTTAAGTAAAAAGAAGGAAACGAATAAACAACAATGAAACACAAATATAACAATATCAATGATATATATTTTCGCTCTTTGTTTTTGACATAGCTCGTAGGCTATCCATAGGTCCATAGTATCCACATATGTCCATTTTCAACTATATTCTGTCTGTAATCTTTTCCATAGGAAACACCTCAATTCACTTCCATTGTTTTATGTTTGGTGGTTGTGGCAGCAACCATGAAATTGTAATAGCTGTTTTAGCTATTAAGAGTAAGGTCCTTAATAGATAGATTTTCTTTTTCCCTATATCATTTAAAACATGGATACCTAAAATAAATAACTTTGGATCTAGACATAATTTCAGTTCCAAAATAAGTTCTATTTCCCTTTTTAACATCCTGCCAGTACCTTTGCAAATTTGGACAAACCCATAGTAATATCTCCTTGGTGGCCACAACCTCTCCAACATAATCCTGAACATGTTCCATTTAGCCATTATGGCTTGAGTTCTAAAGTACATATTTCCAGTCAAACTTTCTCCAGTTTGGAGTATTTGTTCATTTCTATCCAGACAAACATGCATCCTCACATGAAATGAAACAGAATGTTTACATGTTTACATTGCCAACGTAAATGTGAATCAAAAATAAGAAATGTGGGCCTATAAGTTCTACTGACCTAAAAAAAGAAGAAGAGAGAACCACCAGCTATCTCCAGGCCAAACTAAGGTAATTCAATTACTTTTTTCATTTTTTCCCGATTTTTTTTTAAAGTTGTACAATGCAGAATCCCAAATAACGATTTTTAGCAACCTCTGCTGGTCACTACCGTCACTGCATACAATTTCCGTAATCCTCGATTACCCAGAATTCCATTCGTTTTCACCGGAAGCCGGAAGCGTTTCAAAAAGCGATCTTTTAATTGTTTTATACTATCTACGGATCGTTTCTCTTAGCCAGTGGAGCATTAGTTACCATGAGCTGTGCTTTCTTTTTCTGTTCTTTTTCGATCTTCCAATCCTACATTATCTTAACATCAGCGTGAGGTTCCTTTTTGTTATAGCGCGGTAGTTCCTGGCCAAACAGGAAACCGTTGCGGTAGTTCCTGGGGACGTCGGCCACGACGTCATGACGTTGGCCAGGAACGTCATTTCCCCGGGAAAGTCCCCCCAGTCCACTTTCAATAGAAAATATATAAATAAAAGGCTTCCGGGGGTGAAATTCACGGAGTGGGTGTTGTGAAACTTTTGCCACTCGCAAAAGATATACAATTTAACTTTAGTTTTGTTGAAAACGTTACCTAGTATTACTTTAAATGAAAAAAATAAAATACAATACAAAATTTAAATAAAATAAATTAAAAAAAATCTCGGAAAAACACGGCCCCCTCACGCATTAGGAGGGAAGGGTGAGTCACCAGAACCAAGGACGGGTGTTTTTTATGAATCTAACATGGTTAAAATGGAGTTTGAAGTTACAATGGGTTTGTATAGGAAAAAGGGGGCGTGTCTGATAAAATGAATATCAAATATCTAAATACTGAATCGAGCAACTTAAAAACTGTCTGGGGGGCTCACCAAGGCTTGAGTAGATGATAAAATCACCAAAAGTTTTTTTGAAAGTGAAATATCCCTTTAAGAAAAGGGTTTTTAGCCAGAATAACCAACAATATGGGTTCTGAGCTGTTGCTGGGTCCATGTTTGAAGGGCAACTGAATCTGGCTGGCTTTTATAGTGGCTTGTAATTGGGGCGCCGTGGCAGCAATCCCAGATCAGCTGCAGGTGTGCCAGCCTGAGTGAGAGGAGAGACAGTGGGGGTTAGTGATTGATTAAGGATGATGGCATGGCCACACGCAACAGAACCAATCAAAAAAGACCAATTTACATTTCAACAATGCATTATGGGACAAAATGCTGTTAAACAATTTGACTGTTTAAAAGAAAAACGATTAGGATGTAGAACTATACATTTTACTGTGTATGTGAGATGGTCAATACAATGCATGAATATAGCTACTCAATGTATACATTTTGAAATGGACAATAAAACCGTGAATAATAGGGTTGGAAAAATTGAGAGGATCATATAGCTGAAGAATCGGCTTTACCTAGTAGATGTGAGGTCTATCTGTGGAGGCATCTGGCAGGGTTGATTCGGCTGATCTGACGGGTAGGCGGGTGCCCCATTCTACGCTCCCATTCTGAGTCCCAGTGTCCACTGGTCAACGGGCAGTGGACAGGCACTCAGCGTTGATAGTAGCTCCGCTCCCCTAATAGGAGCTCCAATCAATTTCAAGGCTCATTTGCAGTACATAGGGAGGTCAAGCACATCTAGATATGGCACTGCATGTGGCAGTCTGCCTTACTTTTATCTTGTTTGTTGATTGAGATTGCCTTATTGATAATTAACATAAGTTACAGTCCACTATTTCATGGTTAATAAACACCGCACCACCAAGAGAAAAATAAAAGAAAGAACGGTATAACAGAAACATTAGTCATGCAATTCATATTTTGACATAAGAATACCACAATACCAGTGAAAATAATTAACTTAAATAAAAAGAAGGAAACGAACAAACACAAAAAAGTAAGCAGAGATTCATATATTTCAGATCAAATCATATATTAAATGAAAATCTTCCATGCAGCTATGTCTCCACACTCATCATGTTTTTGCCCCCTAGTGTGTGTGTGTGTGTGTGTGTGTGTGTGTGTGTGTGTGTGTGTGTGGTGTGTGTGTGTGTGTGTATGTGTGTGTGTGTGTGTGTGTGTGTGTGTGTGTGTGTGCGTGCGTGCGTGTGTGTGTTTGGAGGAGGGGTGGGGGTAGGCTGGCCATCTGGTGGGAACCAATCAAAAGAGACCAATTTACATGTCAACAATGTATTATGGGAAAAACTGCTGTTAAACCAAGTTACTGTTTAAAAGAAAAATTATTAGGATATAGAACTACATTTAACTTTGTATGTGAGATGGACAATGCAATGCATGAATATAGCTACTCAATGTATACATTTTTAAATGGACAATAAAACCGTGAATGATAGGGATGGGAAAATTGAAAGGCAGATATACCTGGAAGATCAGTGATTACTTTTGGATGTGAGGGTGATCTGCAGCGGCATCTGTCTGGGTTGATTCGGCTGATCTGGCTGGTTAGGCGGGTGTCCCCTTCCTCCCTCTCCGCTCCATGTGTGTCCACTCCCGAAGCTCCGCGCTCGGTGTCAGAGGACCTTCTCCCTGGCGCTCATCGGTGATAGTAGCTCCACTCCCCTGCTAGGACCTCCAAACAAGCTCAAGGCCCATTTGTAGGACGTAGGGTGATCAGGCTCCAAAAACTGCAAGCACATCCAAACCTGCCACTGCATGTGGCAGTCTGCCTTACTTTTATTTTCTTTGTTGTTTGTTGATTGAGATTGCCTTATTGATAATTAACGTAAGTTACAGTCCATATTTCATGGTTAATAAACACAGCAACACCAAGAGAAAAATAAAATAAACTGACCAATATAACATAAACATTAGTCATGCAATTCATATTTTGACATAAGAATATCATGACAACCCAACCTGTTAGTGTAATAATAATAATAATAATAATAATAATAATAATAAACACAGAACCACCAAGAGAAAAACAAAAGAAACAGAAAGATGTAACGGAAACATTAGTCATGAAATTCATATTTTGACATAAGAATATCACAATACCAGTGAAAATAATTGACTAAAATAAAAAGAAGGAAACGAACAAACACAAAAAAGTAAGCAGAGATTCATATATTTCAGATCAAATCATATATTAAATGAAAATCTTCCATGCAGCTATGTCTCCACACTCATCATGTTTTTGCCCCTCAGTGCGTGTGTGTGTGCGTGCGTGCGTGCGTGCGTGCGTGCGTGCGTGCGTGCGTGCGTGCGTGCGTGCGTGCGCGTGCGTGCGTGCGTGCGTGCGTGAGTGAGTGTGTTTGGAGGAGGGGTGCGGGTAGGCTTGCCATCTGGTGGGAACCAATCAAAAGAGACCAATTTACATGTTGTCAACAATGCATTATGGGAAAAAGTGCTGTTAAACAAAGTTACTGTTCAAAAGAAAAATGATTAGGATATAGAACTACATTTAACTTTGTATGTGAGATGGACAATGCAATGCATGAATATAGCTACTCAATGTATACATTTTGAACTGGACAATAAAACCGTGAATGATAGGGATGGGAAAATTGAAAGGAATATATACCTGGAGGATCAGTGATTACTTTTGGATGTGAGGGTGATCTGCGGCGGCATCTGTCTGGGTTGATTCGGCTAATCTGGCTGGTTAGGCGGGTGTCCCCTTCCTCCCTCTCCGCTCCATGTGTGTCCACTCCCGAAGCTCCGCGCTCGGTGTCAGAGGACCTTCTCCCTGGCGCTCATCGGTGATAGTAGCTCCACTCCCCTGCTAGGACCTCCAAACAAGCTCAAGGCCCATTTGTAGGACGTAGGGTGATCAGGCTCCAAAAACTGCAAGCACATCCAAACCTGGCACTGCACGTGGCAGTCTGCCTTACTTTTATTTTCTTTGTTGATTGAGATTCCCTTATTGATAATTAACATAAGTTACAGTCCATATTTCATGGTTAATAAACACAGCAACACCAAGAGAAAAATAAAATAAACTGACCAATATAACATAAACATTAGTCATGCAATTCATATTTTGACATAAGAACATCATGACAACCCAACCTGTTAGTGTAATAATAATAATCATCATACAAATACAGAACAATACCAGTAGAAATGATTAACTTAAGTAAAAAGAAGGAAACGAATAAACAACAATGAAACACAAATATAACAATATCAATGATATATATTTTCGCTCTTTGTTTTTGACATAGCTCGTAGGCTATCCATAGGTCCATAGTATCCACATATGTCCATTTTCAACTATATTCTGTCTGTAATCTTTTCCATAGGAAACACCTCAATTCACTTCCATTGTTTTATGTTTGGTGGTTGTGGCAGCAACCATGAAATTGTAATAGCTGTTTTAGCTATTAAGAGTAAGGTCCTTAATAGATAGATTTTCTTTTTCCCTATATCATTTAAAACATGGATACCTAAAATAAATAACTTTGGATCTAGACATAATTTCAGTTCCAAAATAAGTTCTATTTCCCTTTTTAACATCCTGCCAGTACCTTTGCAAATTTGGACAAACCCATAGTAATATCTCCTTGGTGGCCACAACCTCTCCAACATAATCCTGAACATGTTCCATTTAGCCATTATGGCTTGAGTTCTAAAGTACATATTTCCAGTCAAACTTTCTCCAGTTTGGAGTATTTGTTCATTTCTATCCAGACAAACATGCATCCTCACATGAAATGAAACAGAATGTTTACATGTTTACATTGCCAACGTAAATGTGAATCAAAAATAAGAAATGTGGGCCTATAAGTTCTACTGACCTAAAAAAAGAAGAAGAGAGAACCACCAGCTATCTCCAGGCCAAACTAAGGTAATTCAATTACTTTTTTCATTTTTTCCCGATTTTTTTTTAAAGTTGTACAATGCAGAATCCCAAATAACGATTTTTAGCAACCTCTGCTGGTCACTACCGTCACTGCATACAATTTCCGTAATCCTCGATTACCCAGAATTCCATTCGTTTTCACCGGAAGCCGGAAGCGTTTCAAAAAGCGATCTTTTAATTGTTTTATACTATCTACGGATCGTTTCTCTTAGCCAGTGGAGCATTAGTTACCATGAGCTGTGCTTTCTTTTTCTGTTCTTTTTCGATCTTCCAATCCTACATTATCTTAACATCAGCGTGAGGTTCCTTTTTGTTATAGCGCGGTAGTTCCTGGCCAAACAGGAAACCGTTGCGGTAGTTCCTGGGGACGTCGGCCACGACGTCATGACGTTGGCCAGGAACGTCATTTCCCCGGGAAAGTCCCCCCAGTCCACTTTCAATAGAAAATATATAAATAAAAGGCTTCCGGGGGTGAAATTCACGGAGTGGGTGTTGTGAAACTTTTGCCACTCGCAAAAGATATACAATTTAACTTTAGTTTTGTTGAAAACGTTACCTAGTATTACTTTAAATGAAAAAAATAAAATACAATACAAAATTTAAATAAAATAAATTAAAAAAAATCTCGGAAAAACACGGCCCCCTCACGCATTAGGAGGGAAGGGTGAGTCACCAGAACCAAGGACGGGTGTTTTTTATGAATCTAACATGGTTAAAATGGAGTTTGAAGTTACAATGGGTTTGTATAGGAAAAAGGGGGCGTGTCTGATAAAATGAATATCAAATATCTAAATACTGAATCGAGCAACTTAAAAACTGTCTGGGGGGCTCACCAAGGCTTGAGTAGATGATAAAATCACCAAAAGTTTTTTTGAAAGTGAAATATCCCTTTAAGAAAAGGGTTTTTAGCCAGAATAACCAACAATATGGGTTCTGAGCTGTTGCTGGGTCCATGTTTGAAGGGCAACTGAATCTGGCTGGCTTTTATAGTGGCTTGTAATTGGGGCGCCGTGGCAGCAATCCCAGATCAGCTGCAGGTGTGCCAGCCTGAGTGAGAGGAGAGACAGTGGGGGTTAGTGATTGATTAAGGATGATGGCATGGCCACACGCAACAGAACCAATCAAAAAAGACCAATTTACATTTCAACAATGCATTATGGGACAAAATGCTGTTAAACAATTTGACTGTTTAAAAGAAAAACGATTAGGATGTAGAACTATACATTTTACTGTGTATGTGAGATGGTCAATACAATGCATGAATATAGCTACTCAATGTATACATTTTGAAATGGACAATAAAACCGTGAATAATAGGGTTGGAAAAATTGAGAGGATCATATAGCTGAAGAATCGGCTTTACCTAGTAGATGTGAGGTCTATCTGTGGAGGCATCTGGCAGGGTTGATTCGGCTGATCTGACGGGTAGGCGGGTGCCCCATTCTACGCTCCCATTCTGAGTCCAGGTGTCCACTGGTCAACGGGCAGTGGACATGCCCCCTGGCACTCAGCGTTGATAGTAGCTCCGCTCCCCTAATAGGAGCTCCAATCAATTTCAAGGCTCATTTGCAGTACATAGGGAGGTCAAGCACATCTAGATATGGCACTGCATGTGGCAGTCTGCCTTACTTTTATCTTGTTTGTTGATTGAGATTGCCTTATTGATAATTAACATAAGTTACAGTCCACTATTTCATGGTTAATAAACACCGCACCACCAAGAGAAAAATAAAAGAAAGAACGGTATAACAGAAACATTAGTCATGCAATTCATATTTTGACATAAGAATACCACAATACCAGTGAAAATAATTAACTTAAATAAAAAGAAGGAAACGAACAAACACAAAAAAGTAAGCAGAGATTCATATATTTCAGATCAAATCATATATTAAATGAAAATCTTCCATGCAGCTATGTCTCCACACTCATCATGTTTTTGCCCCCTAGTGTGTGTGTGTGTGTGTGTGTGTGTGTGTGTGTGTGTGGTGTGTGTGTGTGTGTGTGTGTGTGTGTGTGTGTGTGTGTGTGTGTGTGTGTGTGTGTGTGTGTGTGTGTGTGCGTGCGTGCGTGTGTGTGTTTGGAGGAGGGGTGGGGGTAGGCTGGCCATCTGGTGGGAACCAATCAAAAGAGACCAATTTACATGTCAACAATGTATTATGGGAAAAACTGCTGTTAAACCAAGTTACTGTTTAAAAGAAAAATTATTAGGATATAGAACTACATTTAACTTTGTATGTGAGATGGACAATGCAATGCATGAATATAGCTACTCAATGTATACATTTTTAAATGGACAATAAAACCGTGAATGATAGGGATGGGAAAATTGAAAGGCAGATATACCTGGAAGATCAGTGATTACTTTTGGATGTGAGGGTGATCTGCAGCGGCATCTGTCTGGGTTGATTCGGCTGATCTGGCTGGTTAGGCGGGTGTCCCCTTCCTCCCTCTCCGCTCCATGTGTGTCCACTCCCGAAGCTCCGCGCTCGGTGTCAGAGGACCTTCTCCCTGGCGCTCATCGGTGATAGTAGCTCCACTCCCCTGCTAGGACCTCCAAACAAGCTCAAGGCCCATTTGTAGGACGTAGGGTGATCAGGCTCCAAAAACTGCAAGCACATCCAAACCTGCCACTGCATGTGGCAGTCTGCCTTACTTTTATTTTCTTTGTTGTTTGTTGATTGAGATTGCCTTATTGATAATTAACGTAAGTTACAGTCCATATTTCATGGTTAATAAACACAGCAACACCAAGAGAAAAATAAAATAAACTGACCAATATAACATAAACATTAGTCATGCAATTCATATTTTGACATAAGAATATCATGACAACCCAACCTGTTAGTGTAATAATAATAATAATAATAATAATAATAATAATAAACACAGAACCACCAAGAGAAAAACAAAAGAAACAGAAAGATGTAACGGAAACATTAGTCATGAAATTCATATTTTGACATAAGAATATCACAATACCAGTGAAAATAATTGACTAAAATAAAAAGAAGGAAACGAACAAACACAAAAAAGTAAGCAGAGATTCATATATTTCAGATCAAATCATATATTAAATGAAAATCTTCCATGCAGCTATGTCTCCACACTCATCATGTTTTTGCCCCTCAGTGCGTGTGTGTGTGCGTGCGTGCGTGCGTGCGTGCGTGCGTGCGTGCGTGCGTGCGTGCGTGCGTGCGTGCGCGTGCGTGCGTGCGTGCGTGCGTGAGTGAGTGTGTTTGGAGGAGGGGTGCGGGTAGGCTTGCCATCTGGTGGGAACCAATCAAAAGAGACCAATTTACATGTTGTCAACAATGCATTATGGGAAAAAGTGCTGTTAAACAAAGTTACTGTTCAAAAGAAAAATGATTAGGATATAGAACTACATTTAACTTTGTATGTGAGATGGACAATGCAATGCATGAATATAGCTACTCAATGTATACATTTTGAACTGGACAATAAAACCGTGAATGATAGGGATGGGAAAATTGAAAGGAATATATACCTGGAGGATCAGTGATTACTTTTGGATGTGAGGGTGATCTGCGGCGGCATCTGTCTGGGTTGATTCGGCTAATCTGGCTGGTTAGGCGGGTGTCCCCTTCCTCCCTCTCCGCTCCATGTGTGTCCACTCCCGAAGCTCCGCGCTCGGTGTCAGAGGACCTTCTCCCTGGCGCTCATCGGTGATAGTAGCTCCACTCCCCTGCTAGGACCTCCAAACAAGCTCAAGGCCCATTTGTAGGACGTAGGGTGATCAGGCTCCAAAAACTGCAAGCACATCCAAACCTGGCACTGCACGTGGCAGTCTGCCTTACTTTTATTTTCTTTGTTGATTGAGATTCCCTTATTGATAATTAACATAAGTTACAGTCCATATTTCATGGTTAATAAACACAGCAACACCAAGAGAAAAATAAAATAAACTGACCAATATAACATAAACATTAGTCATGCAATTCATATTTTGACATAAGAACATCATGACAACCCAACCTGTTAGTGTAATAATAATAATCATCATACAAATACAGAACAATACCAGTAGAAATGATTAACTTAAGTAAAAAGAAGGAAACGAATAAACAACAATGAAACACAAATATAACAATATCAATGATATATATTTTCGCTCTTTGTTTTTGACATAGCTCGTAGGCTATCCATAGGTCCATAGTATCCACATATGTCCATTTTCAACTATATTCTGTCTGTAATCTTTTCCATAGGAAACACCTCAATTCACTTCCATTGTTTTATGTTTGGTGGTTGTGGCAGCAACCATGAAATTGTAATAGCTGTTTTAGCTATTAAGAGTAAGGTCCTTAATAGATAGATTTTCTTTTTCCCTATATCATTTAAAACATGGATACCTAAAATAAATAACTTTGGATCTAGACATAATTTCAGTTCCAAAATAAGTTCTATTTCCCTTTTTAACATCCTGCCAGTACCTTTGCAAATTTGGACAAACCCATAGTAATATCTCCTTGGTGGCCACAACCTCTCCAACATAATCCTGAACATGTTCCATTTAGCCATTATGGCTTGAGTTCTAAAGTACATATTTCCAGTCAAACTTTCTCCAGTTTGGAGTATTTGTTCATTTCTATCCAGACAAACATGCATCCTCACATGAAATGAAACAGAATGTTTACATGTTTACATTGCCAACGTAAATGTGAATCAAAAATAAGAAATGTGGGCCTATAAGTTCTACTGACCTAAAAAAAGAAGAAGAGAGAACCACCAGCTATCTCCAGGCCAAACTAAGGTAATTCAATTACTTTTTTCATTTTTTCCCGATTTTTTTTTAAAGTTGTACAATGCAGAATCCCAAATAACGATTTTTAGCAACCTCTGCTGGTCACTACCGTCACTGCATACAATTTCCGTAATCCTCGATTACCCAGAATTCCATTCGTTTTCACCGGAAGCCGGAAGCGTTTCAAAAAGCGATCTTTTAATTGTTTTATACTATCTACGGATCGTTTCTCTTAGCCAGTGGAGCATTAGTTACCATGAGCTGTGCTTTCTTTTTCTGTTCTTTTTCGATCTTCCAATCCTACATTATCTTAACATCAGCGTGAGGTTCCTTTTTGTTATAGCGCGGTAGTTCCTGGCCAAACAGGAAACCGTTGCGGTAGTTCCTGGGGACGTCGGCCACGACGTCATGACGTTGGCCAGGAACGTCATTTCCCCGGGAAAGTCCCCCCAGTCCACTTTCAATAGAAAATATATAAATAAAAGGCTTCCGGGGGTGAAATTCACGGAGTGGGTGTTGTGAAACTTTTGCCACTCGCAAAAGATATACAATTTAACTTTAGTTTTGTTGAAAACGTTACCTAGTATTACTTTAAATGAAAAAAATAAAATACAATACAAAATTTAAATAAAATAAATTAAAAAAAATCTCGGAAAAACACGGCCCCCTCACGCATTAGGAGGGAAGGGTGAGTCACCAGAACCAAGGACGGGTGTTTTTTATGAATCTAACATGGTTAAAATGGAGTTTGAAGTTACAATGGGTTTGTATAGGAAAAAGGGGGCGTGTCTGATAAAATGAATATCAAATATCTAAATACTGAATCGAGCAACTTAAAAACTGTCTGGGGGGCTCACCAAGGCTTGAGTAGATGATAAAATCACCAAAAGTTTTTTTGAAAGTGAAATATCCCTTTAAGAAAAGGGTTTTTAGCCAGAATAACCAACAATATGGGTTCTGAGCTGTTGCTGGGTCCATGTTTGAAGGGCAACTGAATCTGGCTGGCTTTTATAGTGGCTTGTAATTGGGGCGCCGTGGCAGCAATCCCAGATCAGCTGCAGGTGTGCCAGCCTGAGTGAGAGGAGAGACAGTGGGGGTTAGTGATTGATTAAGGATGATGGCATGGCCACACGCAACAGAACCAATCAAAAAAGACCAATTTACATTTCAACAATGCATTATGGGACAAAATGCTGTTAAACAATTTGACTGTTTAAAAGAAAAACGATTAGGATGTAGAACTATACATTTTACTGTGTATGTGAGATGGTCAATACAATGCATGAATATAGCTACTCAATGTATACATTTTGAAATGGACAATAAAACCGTGAATAATAGGGTTGGAAAAATTGAGAGGATCATATAGCTGAAGAATCGGCTTTACCTAGTAGATGTGAGGTCTATCTGTGGAGGCATCTGGCAGGGTTGATTCGGCTGATCTGACGGGTAGGCGGGTGCCCCATTCTACGCTCCCATTCTGAGTCCAGGTGTCCACTGGTCAACGGGCAGTGGACATGCCCCCTGGCACTCAGCGTTGATAGTAGCTCCGCTCCCCTAATAGGAGCTCCAATCAATTTCAAGGCTCATTTGCAGTACATAGGGAGGTCAAGCACATCTAGATATGGCACTGCATGTGGCAGTCTGCCTTACTTTTATCTTGTTTGTTGATTGAGATTGCCTTATTGATAATTAACATAAGTTACAGTCCACTATTTCATGGTTAATAAACACCGCACCACCAAGAGAAAAATAAAAGAAAGAACGGTATAACAGAAACATTAGTCATGCAATTCATATTTTGACATAAGAATACCACAATACCAGTGAAAATAATTAACTTAAATAAAAAGAAGGAAACGAACAAACACAAAAAAGTAAGCAGAGATTCATATATTTCAGATCAAATCATATATTAAATGAAAATCTTCCATGCAGCTATGTCTCCACACTCATCATGTTTTTGCCCCCTAGTGTGTGTGTGTGTGTGTGTGTGTGTGTGTGTGTGTGTGGTGTGTGTGTGTGTGTGTGTGTGTGTGTGTGTGTGTGTGTGTGTGTGTGTGTGTGTGTGTGTGTGTGTGTGTGCGTGCGTGCGTGTGTGTGTTTGGAGGAGGGGTGGGGGTAGGCTGGCCATCTGGTGGGAACCAATCAAAAGAGACCAATTTACATGTCAACAATGTATTATGGGAAAAACTGCTGTTAAACCAAGTTACTGTTTAAAAGAAAAATTATTAGGATATAGAACTACATTTAACTTTGTATGTGAGATGGACAATGCAATGCATGAATATAGCTACTCAATGTATACATTTTTAAATGGACAATAAAACCGTGAATGATAGGGATGGGAAAATTGAAAGGCAGATATACCTGGAAGATCAGTGATTACTTTTGGATGTGAGGGTGATCTGCAGCGGCATCTGTCTGGGTTGATTCGGCTGATCTGGCTGGTTAGGCGGGTGTCCCCTTCCTCCCTCTCCGCTCCATGTGTGTCCACTCCCGAAGCTCCGCGCTCGGTGTCAGAGGACCTTCTCCCTGGCGCTCATCGGTGATAGTAGCTCCACTCCCCTGCTAGGACCTCCAAACAAGCTCAAGGCCCATTTGTAGGACGTAGGGTGATCAGGCTCCAAAAACTGCAAGCACATCCAAACCTGCCACTGCATGTGGCAGTCTGCCTTACTTTTATTTTCTTTGTTGTTTGTTGATTGAGATTGCCTTATTGATAATTAACGTAAGTTACAGTCCATATTTCATGGTTAATAAACACAGCAACACCAAGAGAAAAATAAAATAAACTGACCAATATAACATAAACATTAGTCATGCAATTCATATTTTGACATAAGAATATCATGACAACCCAACCTGTTAGTGTAATAATAATAATAATAATAATAATAATAATAATAATAAACACAGAACCACCAAGAGAAAAACAAAAGAAACAGAAAGATGTAACGGAAACATTAGTCATGAAATTCATATTTTGACATAAGAATATCACAATACCAGTGAAAATAATTGACTAAAATAAAAAGAAGGAAACGAACAAACACAAAAAAGTAAGCAGAGATTCATATATTTCAGATCAAATCATATATTAAATGAAAATCTTCCATGCAGCTATGTCTCCACACTCATCATGTTTTTGCCCCTCAGTGCGTGTGTGTGTGTGTGCGTGCGTGCGTGCGTGCGTGCGTGCGTGCGTGCGTGCGTGCGTGCGTGCGCGTGCGTGCGTGCGTGCGTGAGTGAGTGTGTTTGGAGGAGGGGTGCGGGTAGGCTTGCCATCTGGTGGGAACCAATCAAAAGAGACCAATTTACATGTTGTCAACAATGCATTATGGGAAAAAGTGCTGTTAAACAAAGTTACTGTTCAAAAGAAAAATGATTAGGATATAGAACTACATTTAACTTTGTATGTGAGATGGACAATGCAATGCATGAATATAGCTACTCAATGTATACATTTTGAACTGGACAATAAAACCGTGAATGATAGGGATGGGAAAATTGAAAGGAATATATACCTGGAGGATCAGTGATTACTTTTGGATGTGAGGGTGATCTGCGGCGGCATCTGTCTGGGTTGATTCGGCTGATCTGGCTGGTTAGGCGGGTGTCCCCTTCCTCCCTCTCCGCTCCATGTGTGTCCACTCCCGAAGCTCCGCGCTCGGTGTCAGAGGACCTTCTCCCTGGCGCTCATCGGTGATAGTAGCTCCACTCCCCTGCTAGGACCTCCAAACAAGCTCAAGGCCCATTTGTAGGACGTAGGGTGATCAGGCTCCAAAAACTGCAAGCACATCCAAACCTGGCACTGCACGTGGCAGTCTGCCTTACTTTTATTTTCTTTGTTGATTGAGATTCCCTTATTGATAATTAACATAAGTTACAGTCCATATTTCATGGTTAATAAACACAGCAACACCAAGAGAAAAATAAAATAAACTGACCAATATAACATAAACATTAGTCATGCAATTCATATTTTGACATAAGAACATCATGACAACCCAACCTGTTAGTGTAATAATAATAATCATCATACAAATACAGAACAATACCAGTAGAAATGATTAACTTAAGTAAAAAGAAGGAAACGAATAAACAACAATGAAACACAAATATAACAATATCAATGATATATATTTTCGCTCTTTGTTTTTGACATAGCTCGTAGGCTATCCATAGGTCCATAGTATCCACATTATGTCCATTTTCAACTATATTCTGTCTGTAATCTTTTCCATAGGAAACACCTCAATTCACTTCCATTGTTTTATGTTTGGTGGTTGTGGCAGCAACCATGAAATTGTAATAGCTGTTTTAGCTATTAAGAGTAAGGTCCTTAATAGATAGATTTTCTTTTTCCCTATATCATTTAAAACATGGATACCTAAAATAAATAACTTTGGATCTAGACATAATTTCAGTTCCAAAATAAGTTCTATTTCCCTTTTTAACATCCTGCCAGTACCTTTGCAAATTTGGACAAACCCATAGTAATATCTCCTTGGTGGCCACAACCTCTCCAACATAATCCTGAACATGTTCCATTTAGCCATTATGGCTTGAGTTCTAAAGTACATATTTCCAGTCAAACTTTCTCCAGTTTGGAGTATTTGTTCATTTCTATCCAGACAAACATGCATCCTCACATGAAATGAAACAGAATGTTTACATGTTTACATTGCCAACGTAAATGTGAATCAAAAATAAGAAATGTGGGCCTATAAGTTCTACTGACCTAAAAAAAGAAGAAGAGAGAACCACCAGCTATCTCCAGGCCAAACTAAGGTAATTCAATTACTTTTTTCATTTTTTCCCGATTTTTTTTTAAAGTTGTACAATGCAGAATCCCAAATAACGATTTTTAGCAACCTCTGCTGGTCACTACCGTCACTGCATACAATTTCCGTAATCCTCGATTACCCAGAATTCCATTCGTTTTCACCGGAAGCCGGAAGCGTTTCAAAAAGCGATCTTTTAATTGTTTTATACTATCTACGGATCGTTTCTCTTAGCCAGTGGAGCATTAGTTACCATGAGCTGTGCTTTCTTTTTCTGTTCTTTTTCGATCTTCCAATCCTACATTATCTTAACATCAGCGTGAGGTTCCTTTTTGTTATAGCGCGGTAGTTCCTGGCCAAACAGGAAACCGTTGCGGTAGTTCCTGGGGACGTCGGCCACGACGTCATGACGTTGGCCAGGAACGTCATTTCCCCGGGAAAGTCCCCCCAGTCCACTTTCAATAGAAAATATATAAATAAAAGGCTTCCGGGGGTGAAATTCACGGAGTGGGTGTTGTGAAACTTTTGCCACTCGCAAAAGATATACAATTTAACTTTAGTTTTGTTGAAAACGTTACCTAGTATTACTTTAAATGAAAAAAATAAAATACAATACAAAATTTAAATAAAATAAATTAAAAAAAATCTCGGAAAAACACGGCCCCCTCACGCATTAGGAGGGAAGGGTGAGTCACCAGAACCAAGGACGGGTGTTTTTTATGAATCTAACATGGTTAAAATGGAGTTTGAAGTTACAATGGGTTTGTATAGGAAAAAGGGGGCGTGTCTGATAAAATGAATATCAAATATCTAAATACTGAATCGAGCAACTTAAAAACTGTCTGGGGGGCTCACCAAGGCTTGAGTAGATGATAAAATCACCAAAAGTTTTTTTGAAAGTGAAATATCCCTTTAAGAAAAGGGTTTTTAGCCAGAATAACCAACAATATGGGTTCTGAGCTGTTGCTGGGTCCATGTTTGAAGGGCAACTGAATCTGGCTGGCTTTTATAGTGGCTTGTAATTGGGGCGCCGTGGCAGCAATCCCAGATCAGCTGCAGGTGTGCCAGCCTGAGTGAGAGGAGAGACAGTGGGGGTTAGTGATTGATTAAGGATGATGGCATGGCCACACGCAACAGAACCAATCAAAAAAGACCAATTTACATTTCAACAATGCATTATGGGACAAAATGCTGTTAAACAATTTGACTGTTTAAAAGAAAAACGATTAGGATGTAGAACTATACATTTTACTGTGTATGTGAGATGGTCAATACAATGCATGAATATAGCTACTCAATGTATACATTTTGAAATGGACAATAAAACCGTGAATAATAGGGTTGGAAAAATTGAGAGGATCATATAGCTGAAGAATCGGCTTTACCTAGTAGATGTGAGGTCTATCTGTGGAGGCATCTGGCAGGGTTGATTCGGCTGATCTGACGGGTAGGCGGGTGCCCCATTCTACGCTCCCATTCTGAGTCCCAGTGTCCACTGGTCAACGGGCAGTGGACATGCCCCCTGGCACTCAGCGTTGATAGTAGCTCCGCTCCCCTAATAGGAGCTCCAATCAATTTCAAGGCTCATTTGCAGTACATAGGGAGGTCAAGCACATCTAGATATGGCACTGCATGTGGCAGTCTGCCTTACTTTTATCTTGTTTGTTGATTGAGATTGCCTTATTGATAATTAACATAAGTTACAGTCCACTATTTCATGGTTAATAAACACCGCACCACCAAGAGAAAAATAAAAGAAAGAACGGTATAACAGAAACATTAGTCATGCAATTCATATTTTGACATAAGAATACCACAATACCAGTGAAAATAATTAACTTAAATAAAAAGAAGGAAACGAACAAACACAAAAAAGTAAGCAGAGATTCATATATTTCAGATCAAATCATATATTAAATGAAAATCTTCCATGCAGCTATGTCTCCACACTCATCATGTTTTTGCCCCCTAGTGTGTGTGTGTGTGTGTGTGTGTGTGTGTGTGTGTGTGTGTGTGGTGTGTGTGTGTGTGTGTGTGTGTGTGTGTGTGTGTGTGTGTGTGTGTGTGTGTGTGTGTGTGCGTGCGTGCGTGTGTGTGTTTGGAGGAGGGGTGGGGGTAGGCTGGCCATCTGGTGGGAACCAATCAAAAGAGACCAATTTACATGTCAACAATGTATTATGGGAAAAACTGCTGTTAAACCAAGTTACTGTTTAAAAGAAAAATTATTAGGATATAGAACTACATTTAACTTTGTATGTGAGATGGACAATGCAATGCATGAATATAGCTACTCAATGTATACATTTTTAAATGGACAATAAAACCGTGAATGATAGGGATGGGAAAATTGAAAGGCAGATATACCTGGAAGATCAGTGATTACTTTTGGATGTGAGGGTGATCTGCAGCGGCATCTGTCTGGGTTGATTCGGCTGATCTGGCTGGTTAGGCGGGTGTCCCCTTCCTCCCTCTCCGCTCCATGTGTGTCCACTCCCGAAGCTCCGCGCTCGGTGTCAGAGGACCTTCTCCCTGGCGCTCATCGGTGATAGTAGCTCCACTCCCCTGCTAGGACCTCCAAACAAGCTCAAGGCCCATTTGTAGGACGTAGGGTGATCAGGCTCCAAAAACTGCAAGCACATCCAAACCTGCCACTGCATGTGGCAGTCTGCCTTACTTTTATTTTCTTTGTTGTTTGTTGATTGAGATTGCCTTATTGATAATTAACGTAAGTTACAGTCCATATTTCATGGTTAATAAACACAGCAACACCAAGAGAAAAATAAAATAAACTGACCAATATAACATAAACATTAGTCATGCAATTCATATTTTGACATAAGAATATCATGACAACCCAACCTGTTAGTGTAATAATAATAATAATAATAATAATAATAATAATAATAAACACAGAACCACCAAGAGAAAAACAAAAGAAACAGAAAGATGTAACGGAAACATTAGTCATGAAATTCATATTTTGACATAAGAATATCACAATACCAGTGAAAATAATTGACTAAAATAAAAAGAAGGAAACGAACAAACACAAAAAAGTAAGCAGAGATTCATATATTTCAGATCAAATCATATATTAAATGAAAATCTTCCATGCAGCTATGTCTCCACACTCATCATGTTTTTGCCCCTCAGTGCGTGTGTGTGTGTGTGCGTGCGTGCGTGCGTGCGTGCGTGCGTGCGTGCGTGCGTGCGTGCGTGCGCGTGCGTGCGTGCGTGCGTGCGTGAGTGAGTGTGTTTGGAGGAGGGGTGCGGGTAGGCTTGCCATCTGGTGGGAACCAATCAAAAGAGACCAATTTACATGTTGTCAACAATGCATTATGGGAAAAAGTGCTGTTAAACAAAGTTACTGTTCAAAAGAAAAATGATTAGGATATAGAACTACATTTAACTTTGTATGTGAGATGGACAATGCAATGCATGAATATAGCTACTCAATGTATACATTTTGAACTGGACAATAAAACCGTGAATGATAGGGATGGGAAAATTGAAAGGAATATATACCTGGAGGATCAGTGATTACTTTTGGATGTGAGGGTGATCTGCGGCGGCATCTGTCTGGGTTGATTCGGCTGATCTGGCTGGTTAGGCGGGTGTCCCCTTCCTCCCTCTCCGCTCCATGTGTGTCCACTCCCGAAGCTCCGCGCTCGGTGTCAGAGGACCTTCTCCCTGGCGCTCATCGGTGATAGTAGCTCCACTCCCCTGCTAGGACCTCCAAACAAGCTCAAGGCCCATTTGTAGGACGTAGGGTGATCAGGCTCCAAAAACTGCAAGCACATCCAAACCTGGCACTGCACGTGGCAGTCTGCCTTACTTTTATTTTCTTTGTTGATTGAGATTCCCTTATTGATAATTAACATAAGTTACAGTCCATATTTCATGGTTAATAAACACAGCAACACCAAGAGAAAAATAAAATAAACTGACCAATATAACATAAACATTAGTCATGCAATTCATATTTTGACATAAGAACATCATGACAACCCAACCTGTTAGTGTAATAATAATAATCATCATACAAATACAGAACAATACCAGTAGAAATGATTAACTTAAGTAAAAAGAAGGAAACGAATAAACAACAATGAAACACAAATATAACAATATCAATGATATATATTTTCGCTCTTTGTTTTTGACATAGCTCGTAGGCTATCCATAGGTCCATAGTATCCACATATGTCCATTTTCAACTATATTCTGTCTGTAATCTTTTCCATAGGAAACACCTCAATTCACTTCCATTGTTTTATGTTTGGTGGTTGTGGCAGCAACCATGAAATTGTAATAGCTGTTTTAGCTATTAAGAGTAAGGTCCTTAATAGATAGATTTTCTTTTTCCCTATATCATTTAAAACATGGATACCTAAAATAAATAACTTTGGATCTAGACATAATTTCAGTTCCAAAATAAGTTCTATTTCCCTTTTTAACATCCTGCCAGTACCTTTGCAAATTTGGACAAACCCATAGTAATATCTCCTTGGTGGCCACAACCTCTCCAACATAATCCTGAACATGTTCCATTTAGCCATTATGGCTTGAGTTCTAAAGTACATATTTCCAGTCAAACTTTCTCCAGTTTGGAGTATTTGTTCATTTCTATCCAGACAAACATGCATCCTCACATGAAATGAAACAGAATGTTTACATGTTTACATTGCCAACGTAAATGTGAATCAAAAATAAGAAATGTGGGCCTATAAGTTCTACTGACCTAAAAAAAGAAGAAGAGAGAACCACCAGCTATCTCCAGGCCAAACTAAGGTAATTCAATTACTTTTTTCATTTTTTCCCGATTTTTTTTTAAAGTTGTACAATGCAGAATCCCAAATAACGATTTTTAGCAACCTCTGCTGGTCACTACCGTCACTGCATACAATTTCCGTAATCCTCGATTACCCAGAATTCCATTCGTTTTCACCGGAAGCCGGAAGCGTTTCAAAAAGCGATCTTTTAATTGTTTTATACTATCTACGGATCGTTTCTCTTAGCCAGTGGAGCATTAGTTACCATGAGCTGTGCTTTCTTTTTCTGTTCTTTTTCGATCTTCCAATCCTACATTATCTTAACATCAGCGTGAGGTTCCTTTTTGTTATAGCGCGGTAGTTCCTGGCCAAACAGGAAACCGTTGCGGTAGTTCCTGGGGACGTCGGCCACGACGTCATGACGTTGGCCAGGAACGTCATTTCCCCGGGAAAGTCCCCCCAGTCCACTTTCAATAGAAAATATATAAATAAAAGGCTTCCGGGGGTGAAATTCACGGAGTGGGTGTTGTGAAACTTTTGCCACTCGCAAAAGATATACAATTTAACTTTAGTTTTGTTGAAAACGTTACCTAGTATTACTTTAAATGAAAAAAATAAAATACAATACAAAATTTAAATAAAATAAATTAAAAAAAATCTCGGAGAGATTAGGATAAAGGGGGCGTGTCTGATAAAATGAATATCAAATATCTAAATACTGAATCGAGCAACTTAAAAACTGTCTGGGGGGCTCACCAAGGCTTGAGTAGATGATAAAATCACCAAAAGTTTTTTTGAAAGTGAAATATCCCTTTAAGAAAAGGGTTTTTAGCCAGAATAACCAACAATATGGGTTCTGAGCTGTTGCTGGGTCCATGTTTGAAGGGCAACTGAATCTGGCTGGCTTTTATAGTGGCTTGTAATTGGGGCGCCGTGGCAGCAATCCCAGATCAGCTGCAGGTGTGCCAGCCTGAGTGAGAGGAGAGACAGTGGGGGTTAGTGATTGATTAAGGATGATGGCATGGCCACACGCAACAGAACCAATCAAAAAAGACCAATTTACATTTCAACAATGCATTATGGGACAAAATGCTGTTAAACAATTTGACTGTTTAAAAGAAAAACGATTAGGATGTAGAACTATACATTTTACTGTGTATGTGAGATGGTCAATACAATGCATGAATATAGCTACTCAATGTATACATTTTGAAATGGACAATAAAACCGTGAATAATAGGGTTGGAAAAATTGAGAGGATCATATAGCTGAAGAATCGGCTTTACCTAGTAGATGTGAGGTCTATCTGTGGAGGCATCTGGCAGGGTTGATTCGGCTGATCTGACGGGTAGGCGGGTGCCCCATTCTACGCTCCCATTCTGAGTCCCAGTGTCCACTGGTCAACGGGCAGTGGACATGCCCCCTGGCACTCAGCGTTGATAGTAGCTCCGCTCCCCTAATAGGAGCTCCAATCAATTTCAAGGCTCATTTGCAGTACATAGGGAGGTCAAGCACATCTAGATATGGCACTGCATGTGGCAGTCTGCCTTACTTTTATCTTGTTTGTTGATTGAGATTGCCTTATTGATAATTAACATAAGTTACAGTCCACTATTTCATGGTTAATAAACACCGCACCACCAAGAGAAAAATAAAAGAAAGAACGGTATAACAGAAACATTAGTCATGCAATTCATATTTTGACATAAGAATACCACAATACCAGTGAAAATAATTAACTTAAATAAAAAGAAGGAAACGAACAAACACAAAAAAGTAAGCAGAGATTCATATATTTCAGATCAAATCATATATTAAATGAAAATCTTCCATGCAGCTATGTCTCCACACTCATCATGTTTTTGCCCCCTAGTGCGTGTGTGTGTGTGTGTGTGTGTGTGTGTGTGTGTGTGTGTGTGTGTGTGTGTGGTGTGTGTGTGTGTGTGTGTGTGTGTGTGTGTGCGTGCGTGCGTGTGTGTGTTTGGAGGAGGGGTGGGGGTAGGCTGGCCATCTGGTGGGAACCAATCAAAAGAGACCAATTTACATGTCAACAATGTATTATGGGAAAAACTGCTGTTAAACCAAGTTACTGTTTAAAAGAAAAATTATTAGGATATAGAACTACATTTAACTTTGTATGTGAGATGGACAATGCAATGCATGAATATAGCTACTCAATGAATGTATACATTTTTAAATGGACAATAAAACCGTGAATGATAGGGATGGGAAAATTGAAAGGCAGATATACCTGGAAGATCAGTGATTACTTTTGGATGTGAGGGTGATCTGCGGCGGCATCTGTCTGGGTTGATTCGGCTGATCTGGCTGGTTAGGCGGGTGTCCCCTTCCTCCCTCTCCGCTCCATGTGTGTCCACTCCCGAAGCTCCGCGCTCGGTGTCAGAGGACCTTCTCCCTGGCGCTCATCGGTGATAGTAGCTCCACTCCCCTGCTAGGACCTCCAAACAAGCTCAAGGCCCATTTGTAGGACGTAGGGTGATCAGGCTCCAAAAACTGCAAGCACATCCAAACCTGGCACTGCATGTGGCAGTCTGCCTTACTTTTATTTTGTTTGTTGATTGAGATTGCCTTATTGATAATTAACATAAGTTGCAGTCCATATTTCATGGTTAATAAACACAGCAACACCAAGATAAAAATAAAATAAACTGACCAATATAACATAAACATTAGTCGTGCAATTCATATTTTGACATAAGAATATCATGACAACCCAACCTGTTAGTGTAATAATAATAATAATAATAATAATAATAATAATGTAGTCCACACACCTTTGTGGTATTTGTCACTGGATATTTTGGAAAACACCAGTATCTGCATTTAACCCATCCTTAGTGACAGGAGCAGTGGGCACTAGGGGGCAGTGTCTCGGGGAGCAGTTGGGGGTCATGTATCTTTCTCAGGGACACTTTGACACATTGCTGCAGGGCCTGGAATTGAACCTGTGACCTCTGGGTTCCAAGGCGGGCTCTATAATCATTCAACTATGGCCGCACCTTGAGCAGTGCATGCTTTGAATAATGTGGTTGGTTGGTGTGTGTGTGTGTGTGTGTGTGTGTGTGTGTGTGTGTGTGTGTGTGTGTGTGTGTGTGTGTGTGTGTATGTGTGTATGTGTGTGTGTGTGTGTGTGTGTGTGCGTGCGTGCGTGCGTGCGTGTGTGTGTGTACTATGTAACTAAAATGTATAGGCAGGTCAGACTGGTCTGGTGACAGAGTACCTTTATCTATCATACGATCTCTTTGGTGTCAATACGTCACCATTCTTAACTATAAGAGAAGGGTCTCACACACAGACTGCATTGAACCTTCTACTGGAGCTGAACACACACTCAACACACTCAGACGTCCTTTGATCTGAACAACAAGCTACAACTCAAAGACTTCAAGATGATACTTGTTGCTGCAGTTCTGTTTCTGGCTGTAACAGTCCACTCAGCTGGCCACTGGGAAATTCGGGAAAATTCCAGAACGGCCGCGCCATTTATGTACAAATGTGTAAATCCCAGAGCTGAATTTTGGTCCCAGCACGCCCCTGATCTGGACTGTGAGGAAATCTACAACAATGATGATCACGACCTGGTTCTGGACTGTGACGAAATCTACAAAAAAGTCTCCACAGCGAGTGGTGTGTACACCATCTTCCCCACTACTCCACCTGCCAAGGTCTACTGTGAAATGGACACAGATGGAGGGAAGTGGACAGTCATCCAGAGAAGAGTGGACGGCACTGTGAACTTCTACAGACCCTGGGCAGAGTACCGAGCTGGGTTTGGAGACGCATCAGGCGAGTACTGGCTGGGACTGGAGAACATGCATCTCCTTACCAAGGACACAAAGTATCAGCTGAGGGTGGACATGGAAGACTTTGAGGGAAACACAGCGTTTGCTCTTTACTCCTCTTTCTCTGTGGGTTCTGAGGCTGATGGCTACAAGCTGCAGGTTGATGGCTTCCAGGATGGAGGAGCAGGAGACTCACTGACCTATAGCAATGGAATGAAATTCTCAACCTTTGACAAAGATCAGGACACGTGGAGCGCGAACTGTGCAATTGATCGTTGCGGTGCATTTTGGTACAAGTCCTGTGACTATGCTAATCCCAACGGTGTTTACCTTTGGGGAAAGACGCCTAACGCCTACATAGGTGTATACTGGAAGGACTGGAAGGGTACTAAATACTCCCTGAAGGCTGTAGCGATGAAGATCAGACGTGTTCCTTAAACATGTTTAGGTTCACATGCATGTATTTTAGAAAAGCACAGCCGTGGTATAAAAGGCATGATGCAATATTTACTCTTTTTCATGGTTTTAATTTGGGTTTTTTCTCTCTTTGGGACTCTGTTTAATCCTAAACTCATACAGTAGATATCTGTATTGTATCACATATTATTACAGTGGTGACCTGTCAGGGCTTTTAAATGAATACATAATCCAAGATGTTGTGAACATCGTCATGAATAAAGAGATGCATGCAAAGACAAAGCAAGGTGTATTGTGTAATGCTTTACTTAAAGGTCGGGTCTATCTTTATAATCACATTTACAATGCATTATAAGGCTTCATAACACTAATGTTTATAATGATACATAACAACTTATAACAAGGTTTATGAAGTATTTTCCGTGTTGGTCAAATTACATTATTATGCTTAGAAGAACAGCATATTATAACTACCATACTTTTGTATTGTAGCTTGTTTTATAAGTATATAGAGGGTCTAAGTGTTTAGAGTGTATGTTATGCAGAGAGACTCCTTTACAGAATAAGCTTGCTGTTACAAATATGCACAGGGCAGTGGTGGAAAAAGTACTCAAGATTTACTTGAGTAAAAGTACAAAAGTATTGGTGTCAAAATGTACTTAAAGTACCAAAAGTAAAAGTACTAAAATATTTGAAAATAGCCTATTATATAAAATAGGGCTAAAGTGGTTAATGTATGTTTTATAATGTAATCATTTATATCTGCAAAGTAACTGGTAACTAAAGTTTTCAAATAATTGTAGTGGAGTAAAAGTACAATATTTGCCTCTGAGAAGTAAAAGTACTGAAAATGGTAAATACTCCAGTAAACATTTAAGTAAACATTCCTCAAAAATGTACTTAAGCACAGTACTTGAGTACATGTACTTAGTTACTTTACACCACAGGCACAGGGTCAATAGTATACAGCTAGTGACAATATAAAGAGTGTCGTCATTCCCTGTTGTAGCAGAGACATCTGAGGGAGAATCTGAGTACATCCACACATCAACCCTAGCTCACTTAAAGATCCCAGTTGTGGGTTAGAATCCACCGCCGTACATCCAGCTTTGTCCAGAGTCTCTCTATACGAACATAATTGGTGTGTTCAGTAAAAAAGAAAAAAAAATGATGGTACAAGTGGGTGAAATTACTTGTTGCACAAACCCCATCATTGCAGTTTTAAGAAAGCTGTAAAGAGATATGGAAAGGAAGAAACAGAAAAACATACATAATAAATATACATACGGTGCATTACATAATTATATAAGGTGTGTGTGGTGGATAAATTGCAGTGGTATCAAGCAGTTATTATATATATTTTTTCAAATATTATTATTATTATTTTATAAAATAAACTGTTTTTATATTATATTATTTATTATAATATATTATTATTATATATAATAATATATAATATATATAATAATATATATATATTATATATATAATTATTATATATTATATATATATTTTATATTATATATATTATTTATTATATATTATTTTATATAATTTCTTTTTTCTGGGGCTGGGGGGGTGCATAGGGGGCCACATATTAGCTCTTGAAACGGGCCCCCAGATCACTAAGGCCACCCCTGCTCAGCGTGATATAACTATGAGAGTGACGACACTAGCGTTGACTCCCATCGTAAGAATGGAATGCGGAAGTTCTGTTTCTATCTCAATGAGGAAGTTCCTGTTTGGAACTACAGGAGGCAACATCCTGCTTTGCGGTGAGATCAAAGCGTGACGCAACTCTCTCTTCTACACTCTGATCATCACACAAAACCATCGAAAGTACCCGATCCACAAGCTTGATTTTTTTTGGTTAAAACAAAGCCGGTTCTGGCACTGTGTTTTGATTTTAAAAATGTCAAAGTAAATATCTATACGTTCTTTGAGTGGCCCTGTCTCAGGACTGACCGTGGGTAGCTACTGGGACGTAAGTCGGGGCTAGATCAACCCCGGCTGGGTCACCTGGGCGATGTTGTTGCGAGACCCGAAACACCCGATGACCCCAGGCTACAACACTGATGATACGTCCCAGGTGCATCCATGTGATGTTTTCTTTATAACCATTTAAACCCTGTATATACTTGGTTGACCGGAGTTCCCCAGGGGTCTGTACTTGTATTTTTGCCGAAAAATAGTCGATTTACAACATGATGAGCTGTCTATCCTGTTTACTGTCAGTCTACAGGAATCCTCTGTCAGTTCACATTCCAAACACAGCAGCTAGTTTCCAGTAAGGACGTTCATTAAATATAGTAAACATGTTGTGTTGCCAGGAACTATTAACCCTATAGTTCTCAAACATGTTCGTGCCAAGGACCCCCATAATTATATGTATTTGGACATGGACCCCCCATCTGAAAATGTTTTGTGCCAGGGACCACCAGAATAGAAGATTTGTGTTAATAAAAGATATATAAAAATTTCAAAAATGTTCAATAATAGCAGATGTACAAGCTCACAGCGTGGCACGAAGTGACACGCTGTGAGCTTGTATATCTGTTATTTTGTAATAGCCAACGATAAAATCGTTAAAATGACACAGATGCTTATCCGGTTTTAACGAGTTGAAGGATGTTTTTCTTTTCACCAAGCTCTTATTCAAAATATGAATTCACATAATGCATAATCGTGCATAGCTTTATTACACAGAATCAGACAGACGGTCATGCATTTTTATGTTTATTCAGAACAATAATAATAATAATAATAACTAGAAAAAGTGCTCCTCGGAGCACAGGTCTCCGCCAGGTCAGGTAAGTTATTGTGGCCTCCTGGTGGCGCTATAATAGGCCAATGTGAAAAGTGTGGCATTTCTTCCTCGGCCTAGTGGGAATGTGCGTGCAAATTTTCACGGAAATCGCACGCCGCGTTCATGATTTGAGACATTTTGTTCAAAACGGACCAATCCTGCAAACTTTGGAAGTCAACCTTAGCCAATCAGGATGGAATATGAAATATCGGACAGATGCGTCTTGATCACATGACTATAGAGATACTGTGTACCGATTTGCGTGATGTTTGGATAAAATCTGAAGGATTAATATCCAAAAATGTATTTGACATAAGTCGGCCTCCTGGTGGCGCTGTAAAAAGCAGATGTAAAAAATGCAGTGCAGATGTTTTTCCTTGGTCTCTAGGGAGTAGGCGTGCAAAGTTTCACGCAGATCGGTGCAGTTATAGTTAAAAATGCAAATCGGCCTGTTATAGCGCCACCATGAGGCTGATGTGAAAACTTTTAAGTGCCATTTCTTCCTCGGCCTAGTGGGAATGTGCGTGTGCAATTTTATGGAAATGGCAAGCTGCGTTCATGATTTGAGGCAGTTTGTTCAAAACGGACCAATCCTGCAAACTTTGGATGGTAACCTTAGCCAATGAGGATGGAATATGGGAAATCGGACAGATCAGGGTTGATCACGTGACTATAGAGATACTGTGTACCGATTTGCATGAGGTTTGGTTAAAAACTGTAGGAGTAATGGGAAAAAAATGGATTGTGCACAAATCGGCCTCCTGGTGGCGCTATAACAGGCCCATGTGAAAAATTTGAGGCAGAGGTTCTGAATTGGCATCCAGGGAGTGTGTGTGCACAGTTTCGCAGCGACCGGGCCAACGGTGCCGGAGATTTGGTGGTAACACACAGACAGGACGGACGGACGGACACACGGACGGACGGACGGAGGGTAAAACATACTCTCTCGCCATGCCTTTCGGCCTGGCGGAGACAATGAAGAAATGGAGGTGGAGGGGGCACGGA
>NC_137607.1:16059721-16354721 GCF_963280865.1 Gymnoscopelus braueri
TGGAGGTGTTCTGTCAAAGCTTTAAGTACCAATGAAAAATGTATTTGACTGTTGTCAAATAATGACAACAGTCAGTGACCGCATTTGTTTGACTTTGCGGCTTCGTTCGTTCAGAGTGAACGCCTGCATGCGTTGACAGAACGGCAGAGGAGAGGAGACCACAGTAAGAACACTAGAGAGACCAGGAAGGAGAAGGAAAAGGGCAGGTTGCTATAAAGTCAGACCAGATGCGCACTACACACACACACACGCACGCACGCACGCACGCACGCACGCACACAAGGCAGGATTATACAGTTATGGCGGTACGGGAACACGCAGGTGCCCTCTATAAGGATGACATCATCAGGCAGGATTTAATTAAACACCAGCCTATAAACATCACATCAGTCCCTCTCTACCTCCACCGTCTCTACCTCTCCATCCCTCTCTACCTCCACCGTCTCTACCTCTCCATCCCTCTCTATCTCTCCATCCCTCTCTACCTCCACCGTCTCTACCTCTCCATCCCTCTCTACCTCCACCGTCTCTACCTCTCCACCGCTCCACCCTCTCTAAGTCTCCATCACTCTCTACCTCCACCCTCTCTATCTCTCCACCCCTCTCTATCTCTCCATCACTCTCTACCTCTCCACCTCTCTCTCTCCATCTCTCCACCCCTCTCTATCTCTCCATCACTCCCTACCTCCACTCTCTCTATCTCTCCATCCCTCTCTACCTCCACCCCCTCCCTACCTCTCCTCTCAGCCTCTACCTCTCCTCTCAGCCTCTACCTCTCCTCTCCCACAGCATCATCTTACGTCCTTTTAGTGTCACCTATCAAATTACCCCGTTTCTTTTTCGTATTCACCTTCATCCCTCGCTCTATACCTCCACCCCCCCTCCCTCCCTCCCTCCATCCTTCCCATTTCCTCCCCTTTGCCTTCTACCCCTACGTCCCTCTCTCCCTCCACCCCCCATCCCTCCATCTCGCCCCCGACCTGACCGCCCGCCCCAGAGATCGTTCATATTGTGTGTGTGTGTGCTTTTGTGTGGGGGGGGGGGCTAACCCTTAGCGATGACGTATAGAGCCGCTGCACACAGTACAGTATAGGGAGGTTATTACTGTAATGCATGTGGTGCTTTGTGCATGAACGGATAGATGGATGGGTGGGTGGGTGGGTGGGGGAGGGGGGGCCCTGCCAGTAAAAGATGAGTGTATGAGATGAGTGGCGTCAGTTAAATAGGCATCTAGATTTACTGGTCCGTCCCACAAGAGCTCTGCAGGTCAAGTGCAGATGAATAGAGAACTGCCTACCTGTCTGTCTGTCTGTATGTCTGTATGACTGTATGTCCATCTCTGAAATCTGATTTATAATCCAAATTTAAGTTATACATGGATGACAATAAAGAATGGTTTTGTCCAGCAAATGTCTTATAGTTACACCAACTGTTCTACTGAACTGATTTCATTTGTCCAAAGGAGATAGACAATGCAGGGACGACGTCATCTAGATTCTGTCACTGAACCCTGAGCTGTGATTTATGCAACTTTACCGCACACCTTTAACATGCTATTGATCAATAGCTAAACACTGGACTGTTGTGTCTTTCTGTAGAGTGTAGAGTGTAGAATATACTTACAACAGTCAGAAATGGCTTATTACAGCTAAAACTAATCTCAGTTGATATTATGTAACTTCAGTCTGCACAACATTGACGGAACATACTTGAATAGACTATATTTTGTATTACTATCAGCACAAAAGAAAAAAAAGACTGAGAGGAGAGATAGAGCATTTTGTATTGACTAATTTAACATGAAAAGCAAAGTTGTGTATAGTGTGATCTCTGGCAGCCCACTCAGGTACCCCCTGAGTGGGCGGAGCAACGTTTGGAGCACACTGCTCTTCTTCAGATACAAGTCTGAATACATTTTTCAAAACGGAGCTACAGTGTGCAATCTTTTATTTTTCTTCTATGTTTGTCCTTTGAAGTTCAGCACCTGCCTTTAAATGGTATGTGGATCATGTGTGACCTCCGTTGATATACAGTGTAGAGACTCAGACACTGTTCAGATTCAGAGATAATAATGAAACAGTTGAAAACTTGTGTAGACCTATACTCTTTTATCCACTCTGAAAATTGATCAGGAAAGGACGAGGGAATCTATCAGGAATCGGACCATTAAGCAGAATCGCTAATGGCATCGGTATCAATAAAATCTTATCAATTCCCATGTCTACAGCACTTCCTGTATGTGTGTTCATGTCGTTAGTTTTTTTGCAATACTTTTACTTCTACTCCACTACATCTCAGAGGCAAATATTGTAATTTTACTCCACTACAATTATTTGACAACTTTAGTTAGTGACTTTGCTGATATAAATTACTATATTATAAAACATACATTAACCACTTTAGCCTTATTTTATACCCAGGATATTTGAAAATAGGCGATCTACAAGCCCACAGCCCACAACATCGTGACGCGTTGTGAGCTTGTAGATCTGCTATTTTCAAACATTAGTAGTTTTACTTGTGGTACTTTAAGTATATTTTGATGCCAATACTTTTGTACTTTTACTCAAGTAACATTTTGAACACAGGCCTTTTCCTTATTTTTTATTGTGGTATTGCTACTTTTACTTAAGTAAAATATCTGAGTACCACTGATGTTTAGTATGTGTGTGTGTGTGCGTGTGTGTGTGTTTGACCCTAACCATGTGTATCTGCAGTCCCCCCCCCCCATCAGTTTCTATCCGAGTACACACTGAACAGTTAACAGCAGCACTATCATTGATCCAGCTCCATTGGGTCAGCCGTTGTCACCCATTTTCACATCAATATAAAGTTCCATAGAGACCACAGCCAAAGAGTGGAGTTTGATGCTGTCTGACTACTGTCACGTTTCTGTCCCGTGATCATAAGTATGTCTGGCTGTTATGTAACAATGCCCTTCGTTTAAAAACACTATGGTGGGACGACCCGATAGCCGATAGCGCATTACCACATAGCCTAACCAGGGTTGCCAGATCTGCTTATTATAATTTCCCCGCAAGATTTTATTTGAAAATAGCAGATCTACAAGCTCACAACGCGTTGCGTCGCATCTCGACGCGTTGTGAGCTTGTAGATCTGCTATTTTCAAATAGCTGATGTACATGTTAAAGTACTTATGTGGCCCATAGTCGCTTCTTTTGGGCTGGTTTTCCTAGACCTGGTTGCTTGTTTCTCTCACAGAATCTGGCAACACTGAGCCTAACAGCAAGACCCCAGTGTTTTTCTCCGGGCCGGCCGGATCATACCTTACTAATCACTCCCCTATAATACCCTCTTCCAACGTTCTTTTTTTCTTAATTTATGGAATTTCTATGATTTTTTGGAAATCTTTTGAAATAGCAATTAAAAGCAAAATGTAAGAAACAAAAACCAAAGGGATATTTACCCATAAATGGGTATTTGGGAACAACTGCTCTACACTGACCTATCAAAATAAAGCACAAACAACAAACAAAAACAAACTCTATATGGTGAGATGACCAACAGAGAACATAGAATCAGCACTTATACCTACGGTAGCACAGTTTGTGTGGTGGGATTAATAAGGTATACTGTATCAAGAAAGACAGCATGACTCTTTATGAGTCATATATGAGTGCTTCTGGATTCTATCATGCAGGGAGTCAACACTGCTCTATACAGTGGAATCAATATGTACATGTACTGTACATGTAACCTTGCCCTTTAATGTAGTTCTCTGCTGTACACAAGCGCACGTGCACACACACACACAGACGCACGCACGCACGCACGCACGCACGCGCACACACACACACACACACACACACACACACACACACACACACACACACACACACACACATTGTTCTGTCATGCTATTGGCCTCAAGTTTAGAATGAACAAAATCATGTATGGGATGAGATTATAAAAGCATGTTTTTTTCCTTCCTGTTATCCTAATTTGCTGGGGGAGTGTAATCTGATATAACGACTTCCTGTCATGTACAGTATGGAGACATAGGGCCATGGGGTCTCTAATGGATTTAGAGATATAGAGAAATATAGAGTAAACAGGAAAAATAGGAGGGCACAGAGGGGAGAGACATAGTCGATGTGTAAGAAAGGAAATAGGCAATGTGTAAGAATAGGCAATGTGTAAGAAATGAAGGTGACAAGATAATTGGCAAAACACTAAAGATTTAAAAGATAATATAACTTTAATATTGTTTTAATAATGTGAACACGGCACCTCAAAACTAAAGACAGAAGACATCAGATTCACGTGCTTTACTCACAAACAGTGTTGACATTTAGTCTCATCCAAACGTGATTATTTGCACCTGATGTGACAGAGCTGTCTGCGTCATGGAGTCTCTGTCTGTGTGATTGAGGTGTCATTATGTGTGTGTGTGTGTGTGTGTGTGTGTGTGTGTGTGTGTGTGTGTGTGTGTGTGTGTGTGTGTGTGTGTGTGTGTGTCGGGTCAGGGTGTGTTCTGTGTACAGGTGAGGCAGGTAAGGGCTGCTGGGTGGTGGCAAGATCATGATGTCACGGCAAGGCTTTGGGTCAAAACACAAAGGAGGGAGGGGTGACAAGACAAAACACACACACACACACACACAAAGAAAACACTACAAATGAGTCGAGAGAGAAGTGAGTGGGAGAGTGAGAAGGGTGTGTGTTTGAGGAAGAGTAAAGGAGAAAGCTAGTGTCTCTCTTTATAATTTATTATATTTGAGAAAGACGGAGGGGGAGCAATGCAGAGGCCCAGCAGTTGTCATGTAAGTGTGTATGTGTGTGTGTGTGTGTGCATGTGTGTGCATGCCTAAGCGCGTGTGTCTTCTGCCTTCATTCATTGCTGTATATATTATATTGGATTGTTGTAATTAGTATTGGATCGGTCCTTATCATTGGAGAATTATCGGTATGTAGACTTTGAGGTCGTTTGGACTGGATTCTGTTAGAATCAACGAAGCGTGCTCATTTTGAGTTGAATTGTACAGGTTTTTTCACCGCACGCTATTGTGCAGTAATGCAGCACACTATGAAACCTAACAAAACAAATATCCTGAAGTAATCCGCCAAAGTCTCTGCCCACACCTTCCTCTTAAATCACATCTCTCTCTCTCTTTACCCTTCCTTACAGTTTATCTGGTTTGGATTAATCAAGGATTATTTGTTATATTTTCTGTCTGAGCTGTTCTGACCTACATCCATAAAATGCACTGTGTACGCCTTAAATGTCATGTCATAAATGTCATCAGTACCCAAAATGGACACTGATTAATTAAGCACTTAAGCCCTAAACTTTGTTGTATAACAAATATCGCAAAAGGCCAATGACTGGCTATTTTCTCAATTCTTGATTTATTTTTAAGATGTTAAAATGTTTTTGAAAAAACAGGGTTAATGTGGTTAAGAAGTTCAAATGTTTTTAAAGATTTGATTTTTTTTAAATGAGATTGTTAATGTGTTTCTCTGTCATGCACATACAGTATAGTGAAGTGTGTTGGTGTGTGTGTTTTGTGTGCAGTTCTCCAGGGACCAGTTCATCATGGACTGCTCCTCTGAGAAGCTCCACAGAGAGTTGGAGGAGGAGCTGAAGATGAGCTCAGAGGAACCAAGAAGCCACGCGTGGTACCATGGAGCTATACCCAGACAGGTAACACATAAACTCACACACACCACAAGATGTGAGTCCCTCTGTTTAAAGGTAGGGTAAGTGATATTTTTGGGTTAAAACAAAGTTTTTTGTTAAAAGGTTAAAACACTATATAGTAATAATTGCTATAGAGTGTTTGTTCAGTCACAGGGGTCTCCCCGTCTCTCCAGCTCTTTAATAAACTGAAAATACATTTTCAGGTATAGGTGACAAACTTTCAGCCAATCAGGAGAGAGTACCCATTTATCAGCTTACGTTTTTTATAGTGGATACAAATGATCCAAATGATCCGGACCTGAAAATGTATTTTTTGTTTAATAAAGAGGTGGAGAGACAGGGAGACTCCTGTTACTGAACAAACACTCTATAGCAACTGATATATATCAAAATATAGAGCTACTTAACACGTATTTAATCAAAGAAAATCACTTACCCTACCTTTAACAATGTGGTTGATTGGTGACCGGTCCAACCAGATCAGCTATTATTAGAATGTCAGCCAACACACACACACACACACACACACACACACACACACACACACACACACACACACACACACACACACACACACACACACGTTACTGGCACCTTAAAACAACGGCCTCCATAGCAAAACTGTGGTTATAACATCAGGCCAATGACACCAGCCCCTGTGTGTGTGTGTGTGTGTGTGTGTGTGTGTGTGTGTGTGTGTGTGTGTGTGTGTGTGTGTGTGTGTGTGTGTGTGTGTGTGTGTGTGTGTGTGTGTGTGTGTGTGTGTGTGTGTGTGTGTGTGTGTGTGTGTGTGTGTGTGTGTGTGTGTGTGTGTGTGTGTGTGTGTGTGTGTCCGAGAGAGAGCCATGTGAAAGCCCAGCCTTCATAAAGCTCAGCACAGAGATGTAATCAATTTTAATAAGCCCTTTCCTTTCCTCCGTCTAAAGTAAACTAACATCACACAGCCTACAATAAAAACACTTACTTAAAGTATGTGTGTGTGTGTGTGTGTGTGTGTGTGTGTGTGTGTGTGTGTGTGTGTGTGTGTGTGTGTGTGTGTGTGTGTGTGTGTGTATATAGAGAGAGAGAGAGAGAGAGAGAGAGAGAGAGACACACACAGAGAGAGCAGACCTGCATCTGATGTGTTGGATGTTTCATAAAGCTTATGCTAGAGCCAAACTATTAATTCTACAGTAAAAACCGATACGATGAGCATCTTTATAAAGAGGTGCCTCACATATCTATAAGAGACAGCTGGTACTGTGCTCATAAAATAACCATCAGTATTGCAGCTATAGTGCACCATTATTAGATTTAATGAAACCTTAGCACTATAAACACAAGGACAAAAATCCTCATTCAGGGGCGCCATTTGGCGTCCCAGCCAGGGGATATGGCAATTGCCTCTCCCTATAGCGTTTGCATTTAACCTCAAATTCACATTTTCTCCACCTCTGAAAGTGTTTTGCAGTTTAACCCATTTAGACCAGGAAAGAATCTGTGTCAGATTTCTTTGGCTATTAAAAAATAGCAGATATACAAGCTCGTAGCACCGAGTGCGGCGCTACGAGCTTGTAGATCTGCTATTTTTTCTAAATCGTCAACATTTTTGCAAATCCTTGAATACTATGATAACTTGTGAAACGGGACATTCTGCATAATGAGTACTTTTACTTTTGGTACTTTAAGTATATTTTGATGCCAATACTTTTGAACTCGAAGTACATTTTGTACAAGAGTATTTACCTTGCAGTTTTGATACTTTTACTTAAGTAAAACATTTGAGTACTTTTTCCACCACTGCTATTTTCAATACTTTTGAAACAGGGCTTACGTGGTCACTGATCTTGCTATCCTCTATTTAATTTTCTTTAATATGCTCATTTCTAGGTGGCAGAGAACCTGGTGCAGAGAGATGGAGATTTCCTGCTCCGTGACTCACTGTCCAGCCCAGGATGTTACGTTCTGACCTGCCAATGGCGTAATGTCGCTCAGCACTTTAAAATCACCAAACAGGTAGGACGGCAGACTGAGACAATGATAGAAATCTGGGCAATAATGCCTTAGAACAGTGGTTCTCAAAGTGGGGTCCAGGGACCCCCAGGGGTCCTTGGGGAGGTTCCTAGGGGGTCCTCAGCAAAATTAGTTAATAATCTTGCAGTTATTTTAACCACTTTAGCCATATTTTAAACTTTGGCTATTAAAAAAATAGCAGATCTACAAGCTCACAGCGCGTCACTTCGTGCAGCGCTGTGAGCTTGTACATCTGCTATTTTTGAACATTTTTGTTCATTTTTGTCAAGCATCAGTAGTCAGTAACAGACAGAGCAGGTGTTAACTCCTCATATAGGGATCAAGTGTGGTTGTGGAGCCTGATGGCTGCAGGCACAAAAGACTGTCTTTGTGGTGTGCCGAGGAGGGATAATTCTGTGGCTGAACAGACTGTAACAGAAAATAATAACTATCTATAACCATTCCTCGTTAGGTGGTGACACTGAATGAAGCATACTCCAGAGTGGAGTACCGGCTGGAGAGGGAGGGGTTCGACAGTGTCCCCGCCCTGATCAGATACTACGTTGGCAACAGGAAACCTGTCTCGCAGGTGGGTTTAGATATGACATATTAGCGTAGTTTAGAGTCACTGCCAAAAGGCTAATACAATACAATACAATTAACCCATTCAATCTGGGAACACATCTCTGTCATTTTAGATTTCTTTGGCTATATTATAGCAGATATACAAGCTCATATATACAAGCTCACAGATATACAAGCTCATAGCGTGGCACTCGGTGTAGATCGGTGTAGATCTGCTTTATTCTTTTTTTTTTCGTAGCCTATATATTTTTTCAAGCGAACATTTGTAAAATATTTAGTTCCAGGGACCCCCAGAAGCTAAGATTTGAGTTACAAATGTTCTCTTTCAAAATATATATATATTCAAAGATTTGCACACATTTTCACGATTTTTCAAAAATAGCAGATCCAGTCCAAGCGATACTTTGAAGCTTGCGATCTGGGAAAAGAGCTCATTCTTTTGGGAGAATAAATTCCCTAATTACTCCATGAGAAAAAGGAAAGGGGGAAATTGTCCAAACATCACATTAGTTCTTATTGAGGTCTCGTGATCCTTACACTTCTGTACACACAACCAGAGCAGCTGTTAGCTGATCTGCTTTCAAGTAAACACATCCATCAATATTACTGACCAGTGCTGCTCCAAAGGTGAATTATCCAATTAACTGCAGCAATCTATTCATTAACGTGTGAACTGTGCGTACAGATCACTATGGTAAAGTTCAGCTGATTGAACTGGACAAAGACTAGTTTTCAACAGTGGTGGAAAAAGTGCTCACATGATTTACTCAAGTAAAAGTATCAATACTGCAATGTAGAAATACTATGTTAAGTCTGTCTGGGAATTTGGAATTCTAAATTTTTTTTTGTTTGATTGATTGTTCATTCATTGATTCTCGATTGATTACAGGTGGTGGGGGCCATCATCTTCCAGCCTATCAACCGAGCGCTACCGCTGCGCTGTCTGGAGGAGAAGTACGGATTGGTCGGTAACCACCGGGAGGCGGGGCTAACGGAGAAGCGGAACCAGAAACGATTCAGCCTCAACATCACCAACGGCCACTCCCACGACAACACACACGCTCACCATGACCACACACACATACAGGACAGCAGAGGCAATCAGCTCAGGTCAGAGCATACACACACACACACACACACGTGCACACATTCAGTATCAGTAATCACAATGCACAACTATACTTCAATTAATCCATTAGACCTGGGGCCGATTCTACAAATGCTTTCTAAATCAGTAGTTCTCAAACTTTTTCGTGCCAAGGGGACCCCCAAACTGATATGTATTTGGCCGCGGACCCCCATCTGAACATGTTTTGTGCCAGGGACCCCCCCCCCCCCAGGAGAGAAGATTTGAGTTGAACATTTTGAAATGGTTCAACATTTTTCAAAAACTTTCAAGACTTTTCAAAAAGTCTTAGATGGTTTAGAACCACTGTTCTAAACCATTGTTCTACATCCTAAGAGTTTTCAGAAAAACGTGCTAAAATGTAAAATGACACCCTGCTTTCCCGGTTTGAGCCCTATTTAAACTTCGATCTACAAGCTCACAACTTCTAGATCTGCTATTTTCAAAAGAGTTTCATACATTTTAGACATACTGTATGGATATAGATATAGATGTTGGCGTATTTTAATTTATGCTTACTAGAAGGTTGTAATATATTCCAATGCATTTCTTTTTTTTTCTTCTTTTTTTTGTGCCAATAAATATTATTAATGATGGTTAAACTTTTTTCACTCAGGTTGAAGGACAGGTGTGGCAGCCAACCAGCAAGCCTCAACCAGGTTCAGGAGCGACGACGCCCCCTTAAGACACACCAATCAGAAAGCTTCCTCCCTCTTGGTAGGTAATAGGTCATCTCATTCATTGGTAGAACGCTTAGCACACCCTGAACTCTAGGCATTCATGCAATCACCAGCACCACACTACATGACCTCATGCACACCTCATACTAAGGTCCACAATGATTATAGTGTGTCAGCTGTATGTTACGTACTGTACATGTGACATGTTTTTATCATGATCGAATAAAATATATCAATCAATCAATCAAAAAACTCCTGTCCTCTCCTCTCCTCTCCCCTCCCTAGGGTCCAGATCACAGCCCCAGCATCCAGACACACTCCTTCCCAGCCCCGGCCCCAAGTCTCCAGTATTTCGGACGGGCAGCGAGCCAGTCCTGAGCCCCACTTTCCCGCGGAGATCCACAGAGCCCCTGGCAGGTGTGTGTGTGTGGTCGTTTGTCTGCTTATGTTTCTGGGAACAACAATGATTAGGTTCAGTAATAAGAATGCCCCACTGGCAAGTAAAACTAATCAGTCTTACTGTCCAGGCGCTTGGCAAGCCTCTAGGTATTTTCATTTGCCCCCAAAATTATTAGCATGTGAATGGAAAAATGCAATTTAAAAGTATCCTGGATCATATTTGGTTCCATATTTCAGCAAGTGATTTCAATTTCAGATAATATAAAACAAGCCACTATGTTGAGCCAAGGGTCTGGATATGAGATATGGAAGTGTCTATGATAAGCAAGATAACTGAGTTGATATCTATACTATAATGTGTGTGTGTGTGTGTGTGTGTGTGTGTGTGTGTGTGTGTGTGTGTGTGTGTGTGTGTGTGTGTGTGTGTGTGTGTGTGTGTGTGTGTGTGTGTGTGTGTGTGTGTGTGTGTGTGTGTGTGTGTGTGTGTGTGTGTGTGTCTGGCATAAATTCGGTCTCAAACTTGGCGTGTAATATAATCATATTGCCCGTGGGTCTGAGAAAGAGGCCGAAATAATTCTTGGTGTGTTCGGGAGATTGTATGCATCGGCTTCCCTGATTGGCCAACCCAAACGGTCCGTCTTTCTGATTGGCTAGAGCTTGCCATTTCCTGCGACAGGTTGCGTCTATGTATGGTTTCAGAGGTGTTTTATACCTCCTGGAGGTTGGCATGTGAGACTAGTACCTCCTAACCTCCTCATCTAACAATGTCTCAAAACTATCGCTGCTTCCTACTGCTAGCAGAATCAAGCCTTGGGCAGAACGCAGAAACCAAACTAAATAAATCATGCACACCCTTGAACTGCTGCCCAGTGCCCACAGTCACACAATGTTCTGTCTTTCTTCGGCTAGTTAGAACATCTCAGAGGTGCAAGAACATCCAAACTTTGTTCTGACAGGCACTGCCAGCGTTCTTAATGACATAATTTTGTCCTCAATTACCTACCCTGTCCAAACACATTTCGGACATCAGTTGGGAGTATGCAGCAGACTTTTCATCCTCCCTCTTACCTACTTTATACACAGATTTTTTTCAGTTTGTCTCTTATGTTTTTGATGCTTCTGCCTCTCTTATTTTATCTGTCAAAAAGTTAGAATATGGAGACATATTCCCGACAACAGCGATGTACATTATGTGTTGTTTGTCAACAATTGATCTGATGAAGGTTGACAGATTGAAACGTTATTCAAAATAGACATTTTGAGAAAAACCTGAGAGCCTGTCGTGAGTCTTCCTCCTTCTTTGTCTGTTATTATTGTTCTGACAGCGTATCTCTTTAGGTTCAGTACACTCCAGAGAGGCTGAGATAAATAACATGTTGTACTCTCTGTGTCTACAGGCCAGGCCATCCGGGGTTCAGACAGCCAGCTGTGTCCCAAACCGCCCCCCAAACCCAGCAAGGTGCCCATGCTGCGACTCCCTCTCTCCCTCCACCTCCATCCCCTGGATCATCTCACATCCTCCTCGCCCTCCTCCACCGGCCTTACAGCTCCTCCATTAGAAAGCACCAACTGTGTGTGGAGGAATGGAGGTATAAACCACTTATACCTTCCTTTACATTTTCAGTCGTCATGCAGGAATATAATTACGTTTTTGAGTTTATTGAATTACCCACTATTATTAAATATGACTTCAAATGCTGATGAACTATCATCAAGTTAAGGGATACTATTTATTTATTTATCTATCACTTAATTGTGGGAAACCGTTCAGGTCCGCGGCCAAATACATATACATTTGGGGGGTCCTTCGTGCGAAAAAGGTTTGAGAACTACTGATTTAGAAGGCATTTGTAGAATGGGCCTCAGGTTTCAATGGGTTAATGTCCCTTCTTTGGTCGCTCCACAGCCTCCATGGTGCCCCCTGCGCCCCCAGCCAAGCCCCTGAAGTTCCAGCACCAGCTACAGATCCCTGCCAACCCCCAGAGTACCATGATGCCTACTGCCGTTCGTCCTGCTAGCATGGACCAGCCGCCGGATTCAAACCGGGACACAGAACACAGTGACAGCCAGCCGCCCAGCCCTGCACCGCTCAGCCCACAGGAGTGGGAGGGGCCAATTAGAGCCGTATTAGACCACACCCCCAACTGCCAAGGTTATTTTAGCTTTGAGTTTTCCTTTCGTTTTGACTTCATGTTTTCAATTTCATTTTTTTTGTTTTTTTGGTGGGTTTGCTAGTTTAAGTTTAAGTTTCAGTTTTATTTTGTGAAAAGGGCTTAACTTTTTTTTTCTTTCTTTTTTTAAACTATTTTTAGTGTTAGTTTTCATTTATTTTTCATTGTTATGGGGTACATCATGGCAGCTCTGAAAATAGCAGATCTACAAGCTCACAATGCATCTTTGGCTATGTTTTAAAAGAAGAATATTGGATACTGACTAAAACTAAGGACATTTTCTCTGTGATTTTAGTTTGTTTTAGTTCGTTTGTAAACACACAATACAGTTTCGATAGTTTTTTTTTGTAAAGCCTCGTTTTTATATAGCCTCGTGTTAAGCCAAATGTTTTTTTCTAAGTTCTAATTTGAATGACTCGTCGTTAACAATAATAACCCCGCCTCTCACTCACCATCACAGACACACCACACACCCACGAGCTGCAGCCACCGTCCTGCAGCTACGTGGAGCGCCTGAGGAGAGAAGAAGGGCTGGAAGGAGACGCAGGAGGGAGAGAGGAGGACAACGACGCGGAGGGGAGCGGGAGGAGAGCGCTGGACAGGAGCTCCTATCACCACGCCATCGCGGCCCTGGAGAACAGCGAAGGAGAGGAGGAGGACGGCGGCGGGAGGGAAGAAGAGCAAGAGAAAAGGAGGAGAGAAAAGGAGAGGACGGCGGCGTTCCGGTGCCCGGTGTTCGAGACGGAGTCGGCGTTCCGTCCGGCGGACTTCGGTTCCCGTCTCCTGCCGCCGGAGAACAAGCCGCTGGAGATGGTGGTTCTGAAGAGAGCCAAGGAGCTGCTGCTGGACCACAACCACCACAGCATAGCCAGACACCTGCTGATGGCTGACTGCCTGGTACGCATGCATATACGTGCAAAACAGTGGTGGAATACGTATTCACATTTCTTTAAAGGCATACTAGGTAACGTTTTCAACAAAAATAAAGTTAAATTGTATATCTTTTGTGAGTGGCAAAAGTTTCACAACACCCACTCCATGAATTTCACCCCCGGAAGCCTTTTATTTATATATTTACTATTGAACGGTGAAGGGGGGGACTTTCCCGGGGAAATGACGTCATCTGGCCGGAAAACGGAGGCGGAAATGCACTGGTTTCCTGTTTGGCCAGGAACTACCGCAACAGTTTCCTGTTTGGCCAGGAACTACCGCGCTAATAACAAAAAGGAACCTCACGCTGATTTTAAGAGAATGTAGGATTGGAAGATCGAAAAAGAACAGAAAAAGAAAGCACAGCTCATGGTAACTAATGCTCCACTGGCTAAGAGAAACGATCCGTAGATAGTATAAAACAATTAAAAGATCGCTTTTTGAAACGCTTCCGGCTTCCGGTGAAAACGAATGGAATTCTGGGTAATCGAGGAATACGGAAATTGTATGCAGTGACGGTAGTGACCAGCAGAGGTTGCTAAAAATCGTTATTTGTGATTTTGCATTGTACAACTTTAAGTATCAATACTGCAATGTAGAAATACTCTGTTAGAAGCAAAAGGCCTGTGTTCATGAGTGTTCACTGAATGTTACTTGAGTAATAGTACAAAAGTACCCACTGTAGAGGCAGGACAGGCCTGCCCAACTAAGATCTCGCCTCCCCTAGAAAACCCAAATATCCCGAAAAGGTGTCATTTTATGAGTGTGTCATTGCGTGACCGTCCTCAAAGTCACGCATCCAACAAGCTTTGAACTGAGAAGATTGGACCTTCCGTTCCAGAGATAATGGCCAAAACATCTTGAAAACGGCCACTTTGGCCGATTTTCGATCGCCGATTTTCGAGGGGTGGGGGGTCGGGGGGCCCCCAATTCAAAATTTACTTGAGTAAAAGTACAAAAGTATTGGTAACAAAATGTACTTAAAGTACCAAAAGTAAAAGTACTAAAATGTTTGAAAATAGCAGATCTACAAGCTCACAACGCGTCACATCGCGACGCGTTGTGAGCTTGTAGATCTGCTCAAATTGTCTAGGTATAAAATAGGGCCAAAGTAATGTATGTTTTATAATGTAATACTTTATATCTGCAAAGTAACTAGTAACTAAAGTTTTCAAATAATTGTAGTGGAAAGTACAATATTTGCCTCTGAGATGTAGTGCTGTAGAAGTAAAAGTATAGACAATTGGAAATACTCCGGTAAAGTAAGAGTACCTCAAAATTGTACTTAAGTACAGTACTTGAGTAATGTACTTAGCTACTTTACACAACTGCATGCAAGTGTACAGGTAGACACACTCACGTTACACATAGACACACACTCTAAATCTGCAGGTAAACATGTTTACTGCTGCTCTTAAAAGCAGTTCCTCTCCCTCTGACTGCCAGTATTGTAGAGAATTAGATTAAAACTAAGCCTGCTGCCCAGGTTGTTGTTGCTGCTGCTCACATTAAAAAGAATCGCATGATGCGCCGCTATCACAGCGCAGCGACATAAACAGCCCTGAAAAAACAACAGCTGTCCAACCACACACACATACTGTTCACACACACAATTATAGAATTATGAGACGACAGATTATCAGACAGTTGTCTATCAGACAGACAGACAGACGGTCCAGGCACCCTAGGCTGCAATGCCAGCCTGACAGCATGTCGCGGGTTCGACTCCCGTTCCCGACGACCTTTGCCATTTCCTGTCAGCCTACTTTCCCTCTATCCCTCTCTAAATAAAAGGCATAAAAAGCCCCAACAAAAATCCCCTCCCAAAAAAAATACGTGTTGTAAAACCTGGTTGGATGTGTGTCTCTTTTTGTTTTCTCAGGTTGCTAGGATACTGGGTGTGTCCGAGGAAGTGAAAGAGCAGATGGGCGTGGCTTCGGGTCTGGAACTGGTGACTCTGCCACACGGTCAACAGCTGAGACTGGACCTGTTGGAGAGGTATATACGCACTCTCTGTGAACGACCAGAGACCTTGTAATCTCCATATTTCAGCCTTTTTTGCACAAAATGTTCAAAAATAGCAGATCTACAAGCTCATAACGCGGCACGAAGTGACGCGCTATGAGCTTGTAGATCTGCTATTTTTGAATAGCCACAAGTATAAACTTTGGTTAAAGTTTTTCATAAAGTTTTTCATAAATTAAACTTTTTTGCACAAATGTTCAAGATTTTTCAAAAATAGACAAAAGTATAAAATAATGGTTAAAGTTTACTTTGTCAAGTAGCAAAAAATAGCCGATCTATAAGCTATTAATGATACCACACGTGAGCTTGTAGACCTGCTTCTTTTTTTTTAATGAAAGTGTAAGTGGTTAAGTCTGGTTTTTATAAATACCGAAAAAATTAAAAGCATTAACAAGAGCTTGTGACTAAGTAGTGCATTGAATCCGTTGGAACACATGGTTCCTTATTTTGTGGAAAAGTAACAGTTTTTTGACATTCATGGCGATGTTCTACTCTGAGAAATCCTATTTGGTTACATTTGTACACGCACGTGCACACACACACACACACACACACACACACACACACACACACACACACACACACACACACACACACACACACACACACACACACACACACACACACACACACACACACACACACACACACACACACACACACACACACAGAGAGGAGTATAAAGTGGCGAGTCCATGGGGACTCATGATTCAACTTTGATCCAATTTTCATGCCTGCCGGCTTGACTTGGGTTTAGTTTCTGTGACCTTTGACTTGGATTGGCCAGTACAGTATGTGTGACATGGATCTGAACGCCGTACTTGTCATATTTATGGATGCATCTGGTAGCCTATGACTCAGATGCATTAAATTGTTGGTTCTGCTATTCTCTGCCGTTCTCTGCACGGAACACCATCACGCGACAAAACATTTGATTTAAGGCAGTAGTTCCCAAACTGTGTGGCGTGAGAAAAAGTCCAGGAGTGGGATGTTGTGACAGCCACACATTATTGCAATATATACAACTATACAAAAAGTTATTCATTCATTATTCATTTATTTACTTTATCAGTACCTTGTGTGCATTGCGTCTCAATTCCCAATACAGAGGCAAATTATTTACCTCAAAAATGTACAAAACAATATAAGCACTTTCAGCCTTTTTCAATGAGGACCTCAGGTATGATGTTTTATGGATGAAAGTGTCTTGGCATTCATACATTAACTACATGAACCCTAACCTCCCTATTGATGGGTGTGTCATAATAGGCAAACATTTGGCCAAACTAGGCGAACATTCAGTGAAAATTGGCGCTCTACTAGCTCATAGCTGATCACAACGCTATTTTCGGCTGTGTTTTGGTGCGTTTCGAGCTTGCAGATCTGCTACTTACTTAATTTACGTAAAACACAAAAAGTTAGAATATGGAGATAAGAGGTTTCTGCCCGACAGTGACGATATATAGGGTTTAAGTGGTTTACGGGTCATAATGCTTGTGAAAAAGACTGCTGCTTGGTCTCCCCCAGACATCACACCATGGCGATTGGCGTGGCCGTGGACATCCTGGGATGCACGGGCAGCGTGGAGGAGCGGGCGACCACGCTGAACCGCATCATCCTGGTCGCCATGGAGCTGAAGGACGCCGTGGGTGACCTGTACGCTTTCACCGCTCTGATGAAGGCCCTGGACCTGCCACAGGTAGCGCGCACACACACACACACGCACGCGCACACACACACACACACACACACACACACACACACACACACACACACACAGCACACACACACACACAGTGGTGTGTAAAGCAACTAAGTACACTTACTTAAGTACTGTACTTAAGTACACTTTTGAGGAATTTTTACTTTACTGGAGTATTTCCCATTTCCAATACTCCACTCCACTCTCAGAGGCAAATATTGTACTTTGACTCTTAAAGGTAGCAGATCTACAAGCTCAAACTTTTAGAATTTGAATCCTGAAAAGTAACAGTTTGGGACATAATGAGGTTTCCACCCGACAAGAGACGATATACCTCACTGACTGGAGTCCCCCAGGGGTCTGTCCTTGGCCCTCTAATTTTTTTCCCCCTCTACACCAAATCTCGTGGTTGACAATAATAGCCATTTTCACCAAATGTTGGCCTACTATGACATAATGCCCAAGGATAAGAATAGGGGTGACGCTAGGGTTCATGTGATTGAATACAGACACACTCATAATACTAAGAAAACAATTACAGTCATACCCAGTAGAGTAGCCCTGCCAGGGACTGCGGTAGAAGTTTGCTTCCCCCATGCAGGAGACAGACCCGCGCTTGAATCCTAGGTGGTTAACCCATTAAGACCTGGAACTTCTTGATTTGAGCAAAAAAAACAACATTATTTTACACTTTGGCTATTCAAAAATAGCAGATATACAAGCTCGTAGCGCGGCACCGAGTGCCGCGCTACGAGCTTGTAGATCTGCTATTTTTGAGAAATCGTGAAAATGTGTGCAAATCTTGGAATATAAGTAAGTAAGTAAGTAGGTCGGGAGATGGCTTATTGTCGGTATCAGCCGAGTAACACGCGGGAGTCTGTCCCCGTTACTATGCGCTAGACCCCTGGGAGATGGATTGCTGAGGTGGAGCGCCACACCTATCCTCAGCTCCCAGTACTTACCGCACGACTTACCGCACCCAAGCCGTGCTACTCATGCGCTGAGTTGGCGGTGCCCGGGATCGAACCCATGACCTTGTGGTCTGAAGGCGAGAGCTCTACCGACTGAGCTACCCGGACACTTGGAATATATATTGTTTTAAAGTGCATTTTTATCTAAAATCTTTGCTTCTGGGGGGTCCCTGGAACAAAATATTTTGAGATAGGAGTCGGCGGCCAAATACATATACGTTTGGGGGTCCTTGACGTGAAAACATTTGAGCACCACTGATATAAAAACTTCTTTTTTTTTCAGAATACTGTTGGGATTTAGAAAACATTTGTAGAATCGGCTTCAGGTCTTAATGGGTTAAACATGCACACATAATATTCTTGACTGCTCCACCGCCCCCCCCCTCCTCTCTCTCTATTTGTATTGATCAGAATCCCCAGAAGGAAACCGGAGCACACACACACACACACACACAGCTGTGTGATTGTTATTTGATGACAACGAACGATGCATCTTCGTCAGAGAGTAAAGTGTTGCTTCTCTGTGGTTCTATGTGTGCGTTTGTAGATCAGCCGTTTGGAGCAGACATGGACCGCACTGAGAAGGAGCTACACACAGACGGCCATCAACTACGAGAAAACACTTAAACCCTTCTACAAGAGCCTGTATGAGGGCACAGGTACTGGAAGCACACATGTGTGTGCACACACACACACACACACACACACACACACACACACACACACACACACACACACACACACACTTGCTTGGATTTTTCAAGATTTTTTTAACAAAATTTGTTTCCAGACACATTTTTTTTCTTACACAAATCCAGTATTTTCTTTTATTTTTTACAATACTGTGTTTTCTCTTATCATCTTTTCAATACAGTAGCAAATGATGATTATTTTTTTGTCTTGTCTCAAGTGCGCCCTCTGCTGTTTACATCGCGATACATTTTTGATTAAATGGATTTAAATTGTCACCAGTTTGAATCGATTTGAATCGATTTACGATAAATCGTCACATGCCTAGTCTGTGTGCATGCACGACTGCAGTAGATAGATAGATAGATAGATAGATAGATAAATATATAGATAGGTAGATACTGTACCTTTATTGATCCCGAGGGGGAACTCAGTCGCCCAAAGGCAGCACAGCAGTTAAGAGTTACAGAGTTACTGTCGTATACAGCCATACAAAGGCAAGGAAAACATTAAGAAGCACCGACAACACTAAACAACAAAATACAGTTCTCATCAGCTCTCCTTTAGCTCTCCTGATTGTTATTGCCTGCAGGTGTTCCTCTCCTAAAGCAGGTAGGAGAAGGAGAGAGAGAGAGAGAGAGAGAGAGAAAGAGAGATAGAGAGAGAGAGAATACACTTCATATAATGAGAAAGAAAGAAAACATTGCAACAAAAAGTACCATCAATGATGAACAAAGAGTATACAACAGTATAAACCCTGTACAAACAGCCTGTAATAGAGAGAGAGAGAGAGTATGTGAGAGTGTGTGGGTTGCAATAAGGTATATCCAGGCCTTTCACCCAGAGCCACACGTAATAAAAGTCACACAAGTAGATAAAGGTTAAACAAGGCCACTCACTCTGATTTGTGATAAACAAACACTGTGGTGTGTGATAAACAAACATTGTTGTCATTCTCAGCCTCCCTCCCCCCTGTGGTGTGTGTGCCTCTGCTGCTGCCCCTCCTCGCCCTGATGGAGCGGCCGTCAATCACTCCCGAGGGGGCGGAGCTGTGGGAGACCAGCGAGCAGGGCTGTGACATCATGCTGCGCCACCTGCAGGCCGCCCGCGGCGTTGCGCACAACGCACACAGCTACACGGCCAACGCACAGACGGCTTTACAAGGTAACCCACAGTTTAGCCTTTATGGTTTACTGTATGTAATCCCATCTGATCTCACACAAGCTATACATATATATCGTCGCTGTCCTGTTGGAAACCTTGTATATCCCATACTGTTACTTTTCAGAAAAAGAAAAAAAAAAGAGCCTGTGTTCCACAGGATCCAGTGCAGTTATTATTCAGTCACAAGCGCTTGTTAATACTTTTCAGTATCCATTGATTGGTTCAGTAATTATAAAACAAAACCCACAGACAGACGTCACCACTTTGGCTTTCACTCAAAAATAGCCGATCAAAAATAGCCTATCTACAAGCTCACAACAGCTTGTAGATCTGCAATTTTTGCAACTTTTGTGTGGGTACGGCAATAATCTACAAAACAAAACAAAAAGTTGAATTATGGAGACACAAGGTTTCTCCCCGTCACAACAGCGACTATATATATACATAAAGTACTGTTTTGTACTTTGGGCTCCATGTTAGTGTGTGCACTGTAGGTGTGGACTTCCAGAATTAGTGCAGATTTAGGTAATAACTTTGAAGACTCGAGAAGACTATTTATTTCTTCAAATGCGTCTGTGTGCGTGCGTGTGTGCATGCGTCCGTGCGTGTGTGTGTGTGTGTGTGTGTTCATTCGATGAATTGAGTACAAAGGACCCCAATGGAAACAAGCCATAGTGCTTTCTTGTGTTTAAAATCCTCTTAACAGACCTTGCATTGAACTGTGTACTTCCCTGTGCTTGTCTTTGCAACTTTACACTTAATTAAATTATTCAATCAATCACTGTGTGTGCGCGTGTGTAGGCTTCCAGTGCGACGAAGACCTCCTGGAAGTGTTCAAGACAGACTTTCAGCTGCGGCTGCTCTGGGGGAGCCGCGGAGCCACCGTCAACCAGTCCGATCGCTTCAACAAGTTCTCCCTCATCCTCACCGCGTTGTCACGGAAACTGGAGCCCCCTCCCAAAACACACACCCAGATCTGACGAGCGGAGAGAGGAGCACGGACTTTCTGAGAAAGATATTTTCTCTTCCTTGTTTGTTGTTGGAGTAACGTTAGCGGTTGGAGTGGAAAAACACATTCTGCAAGCCGCTCCGTTGTCCACAGTGTGTTTTGAAACACTCTCGACAGACAGTGTGTTACTCAGTAGCGTGCACTCCTGCTGATAGGTCTGATAGATCTGTTCTGTGGTGCAGTGGTTTCTCAAAACGTTTCAGTTTCAAGGAAAACCCATAACTCTGAGAGTGTACAAATGAAACCATTTGGTTCCATTTGTACGCTCTCTGAGTTACAGACCTGTAAGGGTCCATTTGGTTCCATTTGTACTCTCTCTGAGTTACAGACCTGTAAGGGTCCATTTGGTTCCATTTGTACGCTCTCTGAGTTACAGACCTGTAAGGGTCCATTTGGTTCCATTTGTACTCTCTCTGAGTTAGACCTGTAAGGGTCCATTTGCACACTCTCTGAGTTACAGACCCGAAAGGGTCCTTTGGTTCCATTCGTACACTCTCTGAGTTACAGACCCGTAAGGGTCCATTTGGTTCCATTTGTACACTCTCTTACAGACCCCCCCCCCCCAAGGAACCCTGAAGATCCCACTTTGATAATGTCTCGGCTCGATTTGGAGAAAAGCGGTGAAATAGTTCCAAACAGAGCTGTGGATGGACTGACTGACTGACTGAATATGACCACTAGTGGGAATATTATAGTCAACGGCCATGTTTGTTCCATCGTGCACCTGCTCCCTATACCTGTAACTTCTATGTAGCTTATGATTCAATGCCAGCTGATTTTTTTTTATTTTTTTTATGTTGGACATCTTGCAATGTGATGATGTCATATAATTTAAACACTGAGGATTTTTTTTACTGTGGGGATCATTTAGCCAGAGAACCTAATATGTAGCTCTCACACACACACACGTTCAATGTACAGTATATCTACAGAGTTCATATTGTTATATTGTGGCTTACATACTGTACATACATAGCAGAGTTATTATTGTTATTTTGTGATGGGTTAGAAGACCAGCATGCTTTAATGAAACCTGGGTTCCAGAATGACATGACAACAGCAACCGTTTAACATTTCACTGACCGCAACATACTGTACATACAGAGCAATTTATCATTGCTGACTTGCAGTATGTTAACATTAGTCATAACTCAGGTAATTAACCATTTTCTTCTGAGACTGGATGTATGGATGTCAGCAAAGTACAAAATGCAATGCTTCCTCTTTCACGGAAAAAAAAGTCACGTTTGACTTCCACTCCAGCCAGTAGCAGAAATGGACGCCTTTTTAAAGGGATTGGCCGGTGTTACTGAAACAAATACTTAAAGGGATGCCTTGACATCTTGAATTTTGGTCTATTTATTTCCCACCAAGGTACTTTGGATAAAATGTTTTTTTGTTTTGTTTTTACATTGGCACTCCAATGAAGAGCATTTCCCTTCGTACCAAAGTGTTTTAACTATCAACAAGTAGTGATAGGGGAGGGTTTTGCTTATCGATTATGAAGAAATGTTTTACACACTTAATGTGTCAAACAGCAGTAACATTTTAAAATATCAGTGCATCCCTTTTAGACACTTAAATAGTGTTTTTTATTCCTGGTATAAAAAGACAGAATGGAATAATAAAGCTGTAAGAGGAGGAGGGGACGAACACTCCTGCAGAGCCAGAGCTACTGTATATGGGTAACAGAAATACATATTTAATAATGTTAATGTATAATACAGGTTGTATTATACAACCTGTAAAAAAGCGGGGGGGGGGGGGGGGTCTACATGTCTGTCATATTAGCCTGTTGTCCCCTATGGAGATTCTTGGCTGCTTTAAAATAGGAAAATCATAATTAGTTCGAGGGACAGCGAGTGCATTTTCCGGCAGCGGCAGCTGCCGCGGAGCTGCTGCGGCAGCTGCCGGCGGCGCCAGCTTTGGGAGTGTGCTGCGTTTGTGTAACGCAGTCCCCACCAATATTATTTACGATTCTGTGCCTATCGGTACATAACTCGGACGACTAGCAGACCATCGGCCGGTCGTCGCGGGCACTCGCGCCTGGAGGCGCTCGGGCGCGACTCCTTGGCCTCAAGGTCTGCTGAGTCGGCGCGCCTCCGTCATGGTCCAAAACTATACTTTATCGGCGGAAAAAAGAAGTTGACTGCCGCTCCTCCACCGGCAGTTCCGCGGCAGTTCCGCTGCTCCGCCGGCAGCTGCCGCTCCACCGCCGGCAGTCACTGCCGGCAGCTGCCGCTCCTCCACCGGCAGTTCCGCGGCAGCTTCCGCTGCCGCAAAATGCACTCGCTCCTTCTGATTAGTTCATGTGACCAGTTTTGTGATTTATCCTTTTTGCTGATCGCTAAATATGGATAAACCATCTGATCAATTCATTGAGTTTATAAAAGGAAAAACCCTTCATCTTGGGTGAGATAGTTAATACTTGGATTGAATGACACTGTGTGTGATATAATAGTGTGACATTTATCGTAAGATCTGGTTTGTCCTATTGTACTAATAGCAACAAAACAACAACAACAAAGATCTTAACCCTAGGCATTATTTATGCAAGAACATTTGCACAAATCTGACCAACAACGAAAAAAGAAAGAACATTGAAGTCATTTCATTTAGATGGCCTTGACGAGTATTTTGTTAGCTAATGTGAATTTAGCTAAATATGATCTCAGCATTAACATGTATTATGTTGTTTTTTTTTGTTTTGTTATCCCTGTCCCAGACTGGGTGTATACAAGTACAGAAAATCTGATTTCCAGTCCTCTGAATCTAGACCTTTTGTTGTTTCCTCTAAACATCAGATCTGGATACCACAGGTTTACAAATCTGAATTTCTGTACTTTATGTAAAGACAGACCTAATGGTCTAACTGGTAAAAGTCATTGTGTGAAGTACTAAAGGTGTACATAATTATTTTAAGCATCGGCATGTTAATACTAGACTGTAATATATTTTCTCTAGGAGACTTGACTGTAAAAAGATATTGATGAATTTTAATGTTAAATACATAATAAATATACAATATAATCTGTAGAGGATGATTTTTATGTGTTGTATCAGTAACCGTTTGTGCATTGAGGTGGACAACATTTTCTTGGCCTCATAGCATAATTGCCTAAGTCATATTTTGAAGGTTTTCAGGAAAGAATATTAAATGAAAATTTTGACTTGTTACATTCAAAATCATGTCTGCCTAAGTCAAATTAAATAAGTTAGCCTCAAAGCATAATTGCCTATGTAATTTTTGGAATGTAACTAGCATTCTGGTTGACATATGGCAAGGCTGAAGACAAATGCAATAAGGCACCATGAAGCAGCGGTGTTAGGAGAGTAGAGTTTGGCAAAAATGTCAATTTGGCCAAAAAAACACGTAGGCAATTATGCCATGAGGCTAACGCCATGATGCAACAACAGCAATTATATACGGTACTACCAGAACATCTTTGAAGCAGGTTAGTTGATATTTAGATATTTATATTTAGATTATAAATCTGTCAGTGTCATTCATTTAGATTTTTCATGTATTAACACCAGTGGTGGAAAGTAACTAAATATATTGACTTAAGTGCTGTACTTAAGTAACATTTTGAGGTATTTGTACTTTACGTGAGTATTTCCAATTTCCAATACTTTTACTCCACTACATCTCAGAGGCAAATATTGTACTTTTACTCCACTACAATTATTAGAACATTTTAGTTACTAGTTACTTTTCAGATATAGATTATGATATCATGAAACATACATTAACCACTTTAGCCCTATTTTATACATAGGCTATTTGAATCTACAAGCTCACAAAGCGTCCCATTGCGAGGCATTGTGAGCTTGTAGATCTGCTATTTTTAGATTTTAGTACTTTAAGAACATTTTGATGCCAATACTTTTGAACTTTTACTCAAGTGAATTTTTAATTCTGGATTTTTACTTGTAACAGAGTATTTCTATATTGCAGTATTGGTACTTTTACTTAAGTAAAGAATTTTAGTACTTTTTCCACTACTGATTAACACACGAACAGTTTTTTATTGACAAAACCATGCCTCAAGGTTGTGACATGAACTTGGTCTGAATTCACAGCTTCCTTTATATTAAAGAGTCATGGTAGCACTTCCTGGTTGTACACACCATCCAACATTACAGTATTACCTATGCCAATGGAACAATAAGTAAACCAATGTACTTTTCACTGCTGCTCATTTTATTAGAACAATATCTTGGGGTGGGGTGGGGGGGGGGCAGTTTGTTCAGAAAGTGTCTGACAACATTCAAAGTAAAAAGTGATGTGCACAACATGGAGAAAAAGTACTGCCATGGGTTATTACAATGTACTGTATACAACGATAAAAACACGCTACAGGGTTTTGACATATTTGTCGTCAGCATCCGGCGAAGAAATAAAATGTATTGATAGTCAGTTAAATATAAAAATGCATGTGAAAAGATGAATTGTCAAGAAGTACAGTGTTTCTGCAGGACACTGATGATAGCATAGTAGTTAACCACCTAAACCCCAGCATCTGTATTCTGGGGAAAAACCTTCACAGAAAATAGCAGATCGACAAGCTTATGTCGCAGCTATTTTCAGCGAAGATATTTAATGTAGCCTAGGAGGGCAGAAACAGAAAATACACTAGTAGAGAGCCCTGAGGGACTAAGACAAGAGGAGAGATGAGAACATGTCTGGTTTAAATTGTGTGGTTTTACCGAGTTGAAACAGCACCACGCCCACAGTATAGCTTGCTATAGGCTAGAAAAGCACTGGTTGTACATATTAAGTACTTATACTGCACAATTCCTACTTAATCTTCAATTCCTAAGATATTCTGTTCAAATACTTTTGCATAATATTCAGAATTACAGCACAGTGGATAATGATATGCGGCTCACAGTTTTCATACAGGGTGAAAGAAAGAAACCAAACAAAGTTTGTAGAGTGGCATTTGGCAGATCACATTTGTGTCATATAGCTCATTTATCATTAATGCTACACCGTGTTGTCAATCATCAGCACCTACTGTATGTGGTTCTCAACCTTTTCAGGCCGCGACCCCCCAAAATAATCATATTTGAACCGGGAACCCCCTTCCCTGACAAGCACTTGGAATTGTAGGAGACGAGGCATTACATTTTGTTTGACTCGGTTCCACAGATAAATAGTATGAAAATAGCAGATCTACAAGATCGATGTAGATCGGTTATTTTCAATTTCTTTGCCTCTTTCTTATATCATTTGACAATTTGGCCAATGTTTGACTAGTTTTTAACAGTATAGTTTGTGGATTACTTTTGATGTAATGGTATTTTCCTTTTTTTGGAGGTATTACAAAGGTCTTAAAAGTCCTTCAATTGTCACTTCACTGTCATCTGGCGACCCCCCCAGGTCCCAACCCACAGGTTGAGAACCACTGCTGGGCCCATGAGTTCACCTTTAAGAGGAAATGTGATTTAGTCGGTTCGGCACAGTTCATTAAAGTTAATAACACATTGCTGTGTGGTTACGGTTCCTCACTGCTACACACACACACACTATAGTGACAATCACCCAGAGAAAGACTTTGGAACGGTGTACACCTGTGTGCACTACCAGCATGACAACACATTTAAGCTAATGTTACTGTACACCGCTTTATCCATACACTTAATCCTCAATTAATCCATTAAAGAATGGACACTTACAGTAGGATTTTGCTGTGTAGGCCAGTGTAACTTACTATAGGCCCCATTTTGCCAAATGGTTAATACTGCTTTTACCATTTTCACCATTTAGCATTTTCAATCCGAGTCGAAAACGAAGGTGACCAAAAGAGAGACTTGCAATTGTGGGTGGTTGTGGTTTTGTTTGTTTTGGGGTCCTCTGACACCTTAGTAAAGTGGTTCTCAAACCTTTTTAAAGAGAAGGACCTTCAAATTGATACGCATTTGGCCGCGAACCCCCATCTGAAAAGGATTTTGTGCCAGGGGACCCCATACAAGATTTGTGTAGTTAAAAAAAAAAAAATTAATAGATCTACAAGCTCACAATGGGTCGTGAGCTTGTAGATCTATTTTCATTGGTTAGTTGTTATTCAAATTTTCAAATATGTATATAGGGTTAAGGTGGTTAAACTGATTTGTATGCTATATTAACACATTTTGCTGGGGGCCCACTGGAACCCCCTAAAGGACCCCTGGGGGTCCCCAGAACCCACTGCCTTGGTACAGTATATTCATCAGGCATGAGTGTAATGTTCCCAGACTCTGCCTTAAAACCCATTAAAACCGGAAAAGCATCTGTCATTTTTGATTGTAGAGTTGGCTATTCAAAAATAGCAGATGTGTAAGCTTGTAGCTATTTTTGATTTTTTAAAAACATCTTTAAAGTGTGAGAACTGCTAATTTTGAAGGCCTCAGGTTTTAATGGGTCAAAGGAGGCAAATGCTCCCAGACAGAAGCTGGCCCATTAAGAGCACGGTATAGGACAGCATGGTTGGAGTTGAAGTTCAAGTTAAGAACCATATCTACGGTTATCATTCTGTACATTTCACAGCTTCTCATGAAGAAACACAGTTTACAAACACAGCCTATATTCATTCACTGTTCCAAAATGACCGTGGGAAAAGAACCACATTTTGGTTTAGAATATTATGAATCAGAGACTTTATGTTATGTTGACTGTGTTACAATGCCTGACCTGTTGAATCAACAGCATAGAAAAGAGTGTGATAGTGTCACCAGAGATTTACAGGCTTAAACCAGTCTAAACGTTAGGAAAAAATGGGACTCTGAATTAATGGAGTAGTTCACCCAAAAAAGTACTTATTTTTTATCAATTAGGGTGAACTACTCCTTTAACTCAAATGTCAAGACAATCATTTTTGAAAAGAATCATGCAAAACAAAATTGGGACATTGCTCTTAAAGTTACAAAAAGGCTTCAGAGTATTAAAAAACCCATTAAGCAAGAAAATTAAAAGACTCATCTCGCTCACTCTATATCTCTTTTATAGCTAAAGTGGTCATTCACAGCAATAACAACGTTCTCAGCAAAATAACGGACCATTTCATTCATACGTTCGTTCGGTCATTCGTTCATTTCTTTATTTAGTCATGTTCAAATGCTATAATAATAATAGTACTGTAGGGCAAAGTGCATCGGTTCAATTCAAACCTTGTTGTCTCTAATGCATCGTAGAGTGGGCAGTTTGCCATCGTTATGATAGGAGCTACCGCCTGTCAAAACTATTAAAAAGAAACCACCCAAAAACAATCATGGAAACACATTCAGTATGACGCAAAAAAGATGTTAATTATGTACAAATCATTCAATGGTAAAAACTAAACTAAACACGCACACACACACGACACACACACACACACACACACATTCTCATGTCTATATGCACATTAGTGTGTAATCTATGCGTGTTCCAACACATTCACAAATACAACCAATTAATGGAGGAATGTTGTCATGTAAAGATGCTACTTTCAGCCACTAGGAGGTGGGGTTGAGCTTGTGGAGCCTACAGGGGACTATGGGAGTTGTAGTTCAGAGGAGGGGGAGAGGGGGGGAGGGGGGATAACCTGCTGTTTTGAGCGTGTACATGTCTTCAGTAACAGTCCCCTGGTTGAAACAAGTTGAAGTTTTAAGGCAGAGTCTGACTGCAAGGACATTCAGGAAGGCTTCTCTCTGTCTTCTTTGCTGGTTTAGTTAAGCTCGCTGTAGTAGTGTTTGTTTGTTGGTTTGTTGTTGATCAGATCCAATTCTGAGCTATGGTGGTGGTGTGGTGGTGAGAAAAGGTCGCCACCCGCTGGTCAGCTGGTAAAATGACACCAGCGAGAGGAGGAGGAGAGTGGGATACAAGGGAAAGAGGAGAGGAGAGGTGAAAGTATAAGAGAATAGAGAGGAGAGGAGATAACCGGAAAGGCGTGGACGAGGGAAAGAGGAGAAAGGTAGCGCTATATTGCCTTTCCCCCAGTCCTGCCGTCTGTCCACTGCTCTCATCTAAATGGTAATGGTGTTAGGAGTTGGCATACTCAAGACCACATGACATGCTCTCATTAGATATAGATTATATGGCATTCAATGTCACAGACACCACATAGCTCAGCCAACTGATGATGACACTGTACAAACACATTCGCGCAAGCTAATAAAATACATACAACTGTGACGTGGTTATTGAAGATTATTTATCAACATGTTTTAAAATGTTAAACACAATGGTATTACAAGCAATTCATTTAAGTAATGTATGGAATTCACTTGTGGCCGCAGCCTGTTAATTGACGCTAATTGTGATCATGTAAGTTAATTGACTACGGTGAATGGTCCGTTTGAAATTGAAGGGTCAATTATAAAGAAGGACTGCAGCCTGCCAACGTACAGGTGCTGTCACTGACTTGGTGATTTAATTATATTTCTTTGGCTATTCAAAAATAGCATATATACAAGCTCATAGCGTGGCACTGAGTGCCGCGCTATGAGCTTGTAGATCTGCTATTTTTTTAAAGTGTGAAAATGTGTGCAAATCATTTAATATATATATTTTTTAAGCGAACAGAAGCAAAGATTTGAGCATGGATTTGAGTTACAAATGTTCGCTTTAAAATATATAGATATATTCAAAGATTTGCACACATTTTCGTGATTTAAAAAAAATAGCAGATCTACAAGCTCATAGCTATGAGCTTGTAGATCTGCTATTTTCGAATAGCCAAAGACATCTAATGTGACACAGATGTGTTCCCGGATTGAATGGGTTAACTGGTGAGATCTCTAATAGACCTGTCATTTGAGATCATTAATGCTTGTTTTGTTTTTTCTCATGCTCTCCCAGGCTGAAATTTTAAACCCTTCAAAGTTTTGCTTCCTTGTTCATCTTTGGGTTTTAACCAGTGTTTTACTCCTTAATTTCTGATCCTACTCACTCGCTCCCACAAACACACACACACACACACACACACACACACACAGGGTGGGTCCATGGTGTTACCGTCAAAGATGCCGTGTAATGAAACAGGATCACATTTAGGACACGTTTAAGAACACGCTACGTTCATGCTGTATGTACATGTAGGTGACACATTAGAGCAGGCATGAGGTGCAGAGTGGCGCAGGCAGGCAGGCAGACATCACCAACAGAGCACAGATACAGACAGCATGGAATATTATCTTGAGAGGAGCAACAATGTCGTTGTTAGTGGTAGTTTTAACATGCTGCCAGACAAACAGCATTATCAACCACAAAGGCATGCCCTGACATTTTTTGTCAGAAAGTCTTGTCTTCAACAGGTACTTGTCACAAGGGTAAAAATACTATGTTTGTACTTCAATTACCGTAACTGGAAAAAAATGCCATGTTAGCGTACCTTGTTGAAACCCATGCTGGCTCCAAACTGCAAGTTGGCATGCTAGTTTCAAGTTTGTGGTAACCACTGGTTTAAATGAGGGATGCTGACATGGTTTAGTCAATGTTTTTCAAGGCAGCTGTGATGAAAGACAAACAGTACTGTTTTTACACACAATCTGACAGACGCCTGTTGAAGATATAAAAAAAAAGGCCATGGCATACCTTCATCACGGAAATGGATGACACTGATTGATTGAATGGATGAAGCGGGAGTTGCACCTGTCCTCCAACTGCTACAAAACTAATGCTGTTATACAGCCATCATAGACCTTTTCCTGCCTTTTATAAGATGGCTGCTCCTGCACCAAGAGGAATTGCTTGGAAAACGTCACAGTACTAATACAGGGTTATAGTAGGGTCCGACTTCTAAAATGGCTACCATTGTCTTTCCAGTTCCAAAATGTGTATTGACATCAGTGCTTGTTTTAGCAACAAACCTGTTCTCTCTCCCGCATACATTATGCGTGACCAAGCCCCGTATGGAGGTCTATGTCCTCAAGTTGTATTACCGGCCAGGGATGTATGAGCATGCAGACATGCAACCTGGCTCCAAAGCTTGCCTCTCTCTCTCTGTCTAGCCATTTCCCCCTCTCTCCCCCCCTCGGTTTCACTCTCATCTCTCTCCTTCCCTCCTCCCCTCTCTGTCAGCCACACCTCTATCTCAAACACCACCACCAATCAGCAATCAGCATGAGCCCCTCCACCAGCCAACCAAATCAGCCTGGCCACCCTGCAGACCTCAGGAACCTGCAGTCACACAGGAGAAAGAGAATGTTACCAATAGCACACACACACACACACCCAATATGTCTGCTCACGCATGCACACACACACAACACTCAAATACATACTCGACAGCAGTGGTTCTCAAACTTTTTCATGCCAAGGACCCCCAAATTGATATGTATTTGGCCGCAGACCCCCATCTGAAAATATTTTGTGCCAGGGACCCCCCATACAAGATTTGTGTTCATTACAACGCGCCGCTAAGCGACTTGTTGTGATCTTGTAGATCGGCTCAAGTGGTTAGACGATGATTGAGTGAATGCAAAATTAACACATTTTGCTTGGAACCCCCTGGTACCCCCCCCCCAAGGACCCCTGGGGGTCCCCGGACCCCACTTTGAGAACCAATGCTCTACACAGGCGCAAGTGTAAGGCATGTATAACATGACCGGCGATGTTTTAACAGTCGCGGAACACAGCCATTCCCCAAGAAGAGCGTATATTTACTGGAACACATTACCAGAGATGAATAAATGCAGTTCTGGATGTAATATTTGTACAGAGGTACTGTCTAAGTAGTGCTGTCATTAAACACGTATCACATCATGTGGGTACAGACTACTCACTATCAGTTCACCTTTAATTACACTGGAATGTATGGAAGATATATGAAAAACTGTAAAATATCAATACATGTGTTGTGTACAACGCTCTCTGAATTGGTGGCTCTGTTTGAAAATGCACAGGTGAATGCCTAGGTCTGCCATGGAGTGAACCACAACGGAACCATCCACAACGCCAGAATTCCGATCGACGCCATTGGCTCATAACCAAAACGTTTGCATGCACGACTCAAAGAGTGAAACACAAACAATCAGAGAACTCATACAGGTATGACCGCGTGACAACAGACACGGTGCACTTGACAGTATACAGCAGATACTGTATTTTGTGCCGCGGACAAACACCACCAGATTTCTGGAACAACTTTTGAACAGCTGTACAAATTTTACTTAAACTATCGTAATGGCTTAAGTAGTCAGATTTAATTGTGATATTAATTAACTTAAGTTAATAGGGCTCTCAGCCCTGGGCCAACTAATAATTCCTATTAGTATATTTTACAGTGAACTACTCCAGAGCAGAGTATAGACTATATTCCTGATGGGTAATTTATACTTCGCCATACTACATGTCGCCTTACAACTTGGCTATAACCTGACCTACTGATGTACGACATGAACACTGTTTTAGCATGTACTGGAAGAAAACCATAACATACATTTTTCATCCTGCTCTTCTCAAATAGAATGGGATGGCGTAATAATTTAATCGGATCAAAATTAAGTAGTGTTGTTCTACATTTAGTGAATAACAGGAATAACAGACAGGTATGCACACACGTGTGCACCACACACACACACACACACACACACACACACACACACACACACACACACACACAGATAGATACATCCGCTCATGTCTTCACTGTATTGATCCAATGAGCCTAACATCAGGGAGTGGAACATCTTCTCCCACTAAAAACAAAACGTTTACAAAAAAAAAAAAAAAGAATTTGACACAAAAAAAAAAGAGTGAAAACAAACAATACACTGCTGTTGAAACATTAAATAAAATCTTCTAAAATGTCTTGATCGATAGCTAGGAGGTGTGGCTTTTATACAAGCAGCTCCGACGAGTGGCAGGAACGTCTCTTTCCCGCGCGCCGTGCACAGAAACACCTCATAAGATACATAGTCATTCAAACACTGTCAAGAGTGGTTGTCGTTCTGGTTGTCCGTGTGCTCTCACACACACACACACACACACACACACACACACACACACGCGCACACACACACACACACACTCGCGCACGCGCACACACACACACACACACGTTCCACAGAGAGGAAGAGGGGCGAGAGCAAAAGGGATGCGGAGTTGGATGGTTAGAACCAGTGGTGGAAAAAGTACTTAAATGTTTTACTTAAGTAAAAGTATCAATACTGCAATGTAGAAGTACTCTGTTACAAGTAAAAGTCCGGAATTCAAAATTTACTTGAGTAAAAGTACAAAGGTATTGGTATCAAAATGTACTTAAAGGTAGGGTAAGTGATATTTTTTGGTACATATATACTATATATGTTTTTGTTAAAAGGTTGAAGTACTATATTCTGATAGTAATCATTGCTACAGAGCGTTTGTTCGGTCACAGGGGTCTCTCCAGCTCTTTAGTAAACAGAACTGAAAATGCATTTTCTGTTTAATAAAGAGCTGGAGAGACATGGAGACTCCTTTTACTGAACAAACACTCTATAGCAATGAGTACTATCAGAATATAGAGCTATTTAACACTTATTTTAACCAAAGTAAATCACTCACCCTACCTTTAAAGTACCAAAAGTAAAACTGCTAAAACGTTTGAAAATAGCAGATCTACAAGCTCACAACGCGTCGCGATGCAGCTTGTGAGCTTGTGGGCTATTTTCAAATAGCTTAGGTATAAAATAGGGCTAAAGTGGTTAATGTATGTTTTATAACGTAATAATTTATATCTGCAAAGTAACTAGTAACTAAAGTTTTCAAATAATTTAAAAAAAAGTACAATATTTGCCTCCGAGATGTAGTGGAGTAGAAAGTAAAAGTATAGACAATTGGAAATACTCCAGTAAAGTAAAAAAAAAGTACCTAAAAATTGTACTTAAAGGGATATTTCACTTTCAAAAAAACTTTGGGTCATTTTATCGTCTACACAGGCTTTTGTGAACCCCCCAGACCGTTTTTAAGTTGCTTGATTCAGTATTTAGATATTTGATATCCATTTTATCAGACACGCCCCCTTCCTATACAAACCCATTATAACTTCAAACTCCATTTTTAACATGTTAGATTCATCAAAAACACCCGTCCTTGGTTCTGGTGACTCACCCTGCCCTCCTAATACACGAGGGGGCCGTGTTTTTTCGATTACTTTTTTCATTTATTTTATTACATTTTCTTTATTGTATTTTATTGTTTTCATTCTCGTGTATTAGGAGGGCAGGGTGAGTCACCAGAACCAAGGACGGGTGTTTTTGATGAATCTAACATGTTAAAAATGCAGTTTGAAGTTACAATGGGTTTGTATAGGAAGGGGGCGTGTCTGATAAAATGAATATCAAATATCTAAATACTGAATCAAGCAACTTAAAAACGGTCTGGGGGGCTCTCAAAAGCCTGTGTAGACGATAAAATGACACAAAGTTGTTTTTTAAGTGAAATAACCCTTTAAGTACAAGTACTTGAGGAAATGTACTTAAGTTACTTTACACCACTGGTTGGAACAATGGAGCAATATAGCAGGATGGAGAAAAGCACGGTGAGGGGGGGGGGGTGCAAGGGGTTGAATGGCAGACAGGTGAATGTCCATGCAGTTCATTAATCCGGACGCTGTATCTCCTTCCCCCCTTTCCAGTGTGTTATAACTCGGACAGGAAGAGGAAGGAGAGGTTTAGGAAAGAGAGAGAGGCGGATAGATGGATGGATGGATGAATGGACAGCAGGGGTGTGTGGTTGGTTGTGCAGCACAGTACAGTAGCTTCAGATGTACGTGACAGCACCTTTGCTGTTTTTCTCCATGGTGATCTCTACGTAGGAGGAGGGCACGTAGCCCTCCTGTCCGCCCTGCTTCCTGGCCCGGGTCCAGCCGTCTCCTTTGTCCTCCTCGATGATGTACAGCACCTGCGTTCAACGACAACAACAACAACAAGAGTCGGGCGATTGGTTTACTTCATCCAATACAGTCAAATCCACATGTTAACAAGTCAGTGTTGATTTTGTCGACAAAAAAAATATGACGAAAAATTGCGGAATGACAATGAAATAAAAACGAAGCTATGATGACTAAAACTACGACTAAATATATTGACAACAACATTTCGTCAACAAATAAAAACTAGACAAAAATGTTAGTGAGGGACTAGTGGAGAAGAGATCCAGCAGAACTAAGACAAGTCATTTTATGTTTGATTGTGCTCGGGGTGTTGCCCTCTCAAAATAGCAGATCTACAAGCTCACATCGCGTCGCCCGGGAGTTACAAATGGATAAATAAACAGGATTTCGCTGTGTACTTTGTCTCAGTCAAATGTTGTATTGTCTGAGGGCAACGCATGTTTGTATGTAACTGAATTGTTATGCAAACGATAAATGAGAGCATTAATAGACGGGTTAAAACTAAGACACTCACCTCGTCCTCTGCCATCACCAACGTCCCCTCGTTCTGACCTGGAAATCAGTGAAACCACAGCGAGTGAGTCCACGTGTTATCATAACAATACACAGTATTTATGACTCCTTCCGGAAATGAAGTTTGGTGGGAACAGAATGCTGAGAAACCGAACGAACGCATTCCATTACCGGTGTTCAGGGACGTCACGGGCTCTCAGAAGGTGGGGGGGATGGACTTTCGGTGGACTATACCCCTTACTTTACACTTTGGCTATTCAAAAATAGCAGATATACAAGCTCATAGCGCGGCACCGAGTGCCGCGCTATGAGCTTGTAGATCTGCTATTTTTTGAAAAAGCGTGAAAAACATAATGTAACTGTCAAATGTAAACAAATTCTGTATTTTCAAAAGTTTTTTGGGCGGATTTTGTTTTTTCGTGTTTTGGTTACTTTATTTCGGTTTTAGGGTTAGGTTATTTAATTCTTATTTTTGCCTGATTTTACCGATTTATTATCAAAAAAAATATATATATATATATATTTTTTTTTCTCCAAAAAGTGGGGGGTATGAAATCACGGATCTGTGAGAGTGAGGGTGTCACGTCGTACGCACAGTGAATGGCTGTGACGCCCTGCCGGTGTTTATCTTGGCAGTGGATGAGCGTCAGTGAAATGATGATGAAAACAAATAGCGGAGATCCAGGTGACTAAATCGAATCACTCAAACCGTATAAAACAAAGTTGTCTGTAGAGAACTTTGTTTGGTTTCAGCAAGCTTAAGTAAAAGTACCAATACTGCAATATAAAAATACTCTGTTACAAGTAAAAGTCCAGAATAAAAAATGTACTTGAGTAAAAGTACAAAAGTATTGGCATCAAAATGTACTTAAAGTATCAAAAGTAAAAGTACTAAATATTTGAAAATAGCCGATCTACAAGCTCACAACGCGTCGCGCTGCGACGCGTTGTGAGCTTGTAGATCTGCTATTTTCAAATAGCCTAGGTATAAAATAGGGCTAAAGTGGTTAATGTATGTTTCATTATATCATAATTTACATCTGAAAAGTAACTAGTAACTAAAGTTTTCAAGTAAATGTAGTGGAGTAAAAGTACAATATTTGCCTCTGAGATGTAGTGGAGTAGAAGTAAAAGTAATGGAAATTGAAAATACTCAAGTAAAGTACAAATACCTCAAAATTGTACTTAAGTACAGTACTTAAGTAAATGTACTTAGTTACTTTCCACCACTGTTTATGGATAGGACAGTAGGCTGACAGGAAATGGGGAGAGAGATGGGGAGTGACACGAAGCAAAGGCCATCGGGATCGGGACTCGAACCCGCGACGCGCTGTCACCCTACATTGAGCCTATAGGTGCCTGGACCGCTACGCCAGTGGTCCAGGCCAAGCCAAATCTTTTTTTTGACTTCTTTTGAAGCTTTACTGTATGTATGCGTGATGCTGGGTTGTTATATATCGTCGCTGTTGGGTGGAAACCTCATTATGTCCAAAAATGTTACTTTTCAGGATTCAAAAAGTAGCAGATCTACAAGCTCAAAACGTGTGTCACTTCGCATTTTCGAGCTTGTGGATCTGCTACTTTCGATGCTTTTTTGTGATCAAGTAGGACACTAATTTACGAGAAAACACCAAAAGTTAAAATATGGAAATAGGAGGTTTTCTGCCTGACAGACATACCCATTCCTAATAGTTTTGCATCTGAATAATTATGCTCCGTTTAGTTTGTTTGTTCGTATTTTAACCCTTTAAGACCTGAGGCGATTCTTAACTCATTGAGTGCCATTAACGTGTTTCACGTGTTTTACCGCTATGGTGCAACGTGCCATTAACGTGTTTCACGTGTTTTACCGCTATGGTGCAACGTGCCATTAACGTGTTTCACGTGTTTTTGAAAAAAAAACTTTTTTCAGAACCCAACATATCATTATCTGAAGATTTGCAGCTCCATACACTCCTTGTTTAACTTATAACTGAAAAAGACTGTATCTCGCTTCCTAAGCACTTTTTTTTTACTTTGAAAATAAATAAATAATCAAAATCATACTGGCCATTACACATTGGCTGCCAAAGACGCATATCTGCGTTCTAATTAATTTCTCGCCTGGCTGCCAAAGACGCAGATCTGCGTTGGTTTTTTTCCCGTTTTTTTCTTGTTTTTTGACCCAAAGACCAAGGAGATATGACTTATCGAAGATTTAAACTCCTATCCACTTCCTTGTTAACTTAAAACTTAAAAATTCTGTATCTCGGCTCCTGAGTACTTTTTTTTTCAATGAAAAATCTCTGGCAGGCAACAGCTAAAAATCTGAAATAATTGGCTGTCAATGTGTTAATAGCCAGAAATAATTCTGGCACTCAGTGAGTTAAAAATGTTTTCTAAATCCTAACAGTTTTTTTGAAAAATAAATAAATAATAATAATAATAATCTAGATTTTTCAAAAATAGCAGATCTACAAGCTCATAGCGCGGCACTCCGCGCTATAAGCTTGTATATCTGCTATTTTTGTTTTTGAATAGCCAAATAAATCTAAAGTGACACAGATGCGTTCCAGGTCTTAATGGGTTAAATCGCGATCGATCGCGATCGATCACAACGTTTGCGACGGCACAGAGCGAGTTTCCTCACCGTCGAAGGAGTACAGCGCCTTGCAGTGTCCGATGACGGGGAGAGGCTCGTCGTCGTCGAACTCGTCGTCAAATTCGTGCGGGTCGGCGTGGGGGGGTCCGTGCTGCGGGGGCGCGTGGTGCTCCTGACTGGTGGTGTCGTCTGTGTAGCTGCCCTCAGGACTAAAGGAATGAGAGAGAGAGAGAGAGAGAGAGGGAGGGGGTCGAGAAGGCAGCAGGATTAAATCAACACTTGTTTCCAGTGGTGGAAAGTAACCAAGTACATTTACTTAAGTACAATTTTGAGGTATTTGTACTTTACTTGAGTATTTCCAATTTCCAATATTTTTACTTCTACTCCACTACATCTCAGAGGCAAATATTGTACTTTTACTCCACTACAATTATTTGAAAACTTCAGTTACTAGTTACTTTTCAGATATAAATTATGATATTATAAAACATACATTAACCACTTTAGCCCTGTTTTATACCTAGGCTATTTGAAAATAGCAGATCTACAAGCTCACAACGCGTCGCGGTGCGACGCGTTGTGAGCTTGTAGATCGGCTATTTTCAAATATTTAGTACTTTTACTTTTGGTACTTTAAGTACATTTTGATGCCAATACTTTTGTACTTTTACTCGAGTACATTTTTTATTCTGGACTTGTAACAGAGTATTTTTATATTGCAGTATTGGTACTTTTACTTAAGTAAAGAATTTTAGTACTTTTTCCACCACTGCTTGTTTCATCATCATAAACCTTTATTTCACCTTGAGGAATGACCCTCATTTACAGTGGTATCTATGTAGTTATAAAATATATATATATCATAAAAAAAAAAAATGCACAGGATATCATTGTGCAAAAAAAAGAGTAATAATAAGAAAATCAAACAACTTTATGAATGGACGTTGTTATTTCCGTGTGTGTGTGTGCAGTGATGGATTTCTTTTTGTACTTAAGTAAAAGTATCAATACTGCAATGTGTGTTACAAGTAAAAGTCCGGAATTCAAAATGTGCTTGAGTAAAAGTACAAAAGTATTGTTATCAAAATGTACTTAAAGTACCAAAAGTAGAAAGTACTCATTATGCAGAATGTCCCATTTTTCAAATGTATAAAAATGCATTAAAATCTTTTGAAAATAGCAGATCTACAAGGTCACAATGTGTCGCAATTGGCGACGCATTGTGAGCTTGTAGATCTGCTATTTTCAAATGGACGAAATGTATATAGGGCTGAAGTTGTTTTGTAATAATAATCAAAATCTACAAAGTAACTAGTAACTAAAGTTTCAAATACATTACATACAATTGCCTCTGAGATGTAGTGGAGTAGAAGTAAAAGTACTGAAAACTGGAAATATTCCAGTAAAGTAAAAAATACCTCAAAATTGTACTTATGTACAGTACTTGAGTACATGTACTTAGTTACTTTACACCACTGTGTGTGTGTGTGTGTGTGTGTGTGTGTGTGTGTGTGTGTGTGTGTGTGTGTGTGTGTGTGTGTGTGTGTGTGTGTGTGTGTGTGTGTGTGTGTGTGTGTGTGTGTGTGTGTGTGGGGGTGTGTGTGCGTGTGTGTGTGTGTACCTCTCTCTGCCTTGAGGGGTGTGTTGGTGGTTGTCTGCACTGTGTCTTCTGTCTCCTCTGGAGCTCTGCTTTCCCTCTACCTCCGATAGCCAGGACTGGGGGGGGGGGTGAAAGGACAGACAGAGATGAAAACATTACACTGCAAAAACACAGCAAACCGTATGGTGTAACTGGACGGTGCAATCAGTGCCACTGCACCAACTATCAGGACTAGTCACCTATAAAATGTCAGAAAGTGTGCACTAAACTGTGGGCTAATCTGTGGCCACTGAATGATAGCGTAATGGAGTGATAATTGTATTAATGCAAGCGATTGTGTGACCAGATGCAGTTATGTTTCATATTGTGTAAGCCTACTGTGCTTTTTTTGGCAGCTATTAGTTCAATGTTTGCTTTTATCTACAAACTGATGAGTAAACTGCCTTTATGTTTTTTCTTGGTTTGAGAACATTAGCCATAAATTGCTGATCTACATGCTCACAAAGCTTCGGAGATATAGGTGTTGAGGGAGAAAAAAAAGAAGTTTAATCTGAAACATAATTTTATACATTATAGAGGGGGTCCCTGCTTCATCTCTCTCTCAGCAAGGGGGTCCTTGGCCCGAAAAACGCTGAAGAACCCTGTATTAGTCTGTACTTGTAGTTACTGCAGTTGACCAGCAGGGGGCTCTAATCCTGCATGCTCCATCAAAGACCCACGCACCAGTCAGACTCGGGGTGCAACAGAGGTCAAGATAATACTTCTCAATTATCAGGTTAACTGGAAGAAGAAAAGGGGGCTTGGACAGCCTTCCTCTTTGTAACCTCCCTGTTATTCGTCCATCCATCCATCCTCCCTTTTGTATTTTAGATTGCTTGTTGTTCCATACTGTAGCACTTGGTTTAGTTTATTTACAGCGGTTTCCAACCATTTCTGGATCAGGGTTCGTAGTCCGATCACTTCACACGGCAGCCGAACGTACAGTTCTTCACCTTACCTCCCTCTATCCTACAACGTGGCTCGCTTTATCTATCCCTCCCTTCGTCACCACCCTCCTCCCACCCCCCCACCAGCCCGCCCGCCCTCCTTTCCTACCTCATTTTTGTGTATTTCAGAGCGTAGTTTCTCCATATTACACATGGTCTCTGATATTTTAGGCTGCAGGCTGCTGGGGTCTCCCATCTGGGGGTTCTTCTCATAGACGTCCTTCATCTTGTTCAGGGCATCTCTGAGAGACACACACACACACACACACACACACACACGCACGTGCACGCACACACACACACGCACACACACACACACACACACACACACACACACAAATGTGACCAACTGCAGGTTTTTTTTAGGCCACGTTGTCCTTCAAAATGCTGCACCAAACGCAGCAGGATTTCAGTGTGCCTGACCTCTTTCTAGAGCTCTTTCACTGAGGAGTGCTGCTTGATGGGCGGTTGGCATTTACGCAGAGGGATTGAGGCGAGTTTTAAGGCCCCAATAATAAATAGGCCCAACAACAGCGGGGATTCCAAGCGGCACAGGTTGCCAAAAAATTGAAATTCCAATTTCCACCTTAGAATATGACTGATTATTGATGATGATTGAGATCAAAAAGTTTGAGAACCACTGATATCATAGCAACATAAGGTTTTCAGAAAACTGTTAGGATTTAGAAGACATTTTGTAGATGCATTCCCGGATTGATTGGGAGGTACTGCAGGCAGTTATGCTTAGGACTCTTTTTTAAACGGAGGACATTTCATACCTCTGATCCATCTCCTTCTGGAGCTCCTTGCCGAGTTCATCGATCCTCTGCTGCAGTCTTTTCCTCCTCTGCTCCGGAGGCAGATGGCTGAAATCCTCCAGGGAAGGGGCCTGGTGGGGAGAAGAGAAGACATTGCAGTAGGGTTCTTCTTCACACCCACCCACACACTGCACAAACTCTCATAGGCCATGCCTAATCAGAGAGGGAGTGCAAAAGGATATACTGTATACCCAGTGTTTTCCCCACCAGAAATGCGTCTTTGTAGCCTGGAAGGGGTTTTCTCTGACACAGCATTTATATCATGTGACTCCAGTACTTTATGTCATTGAACCACATGAACCCTAGCGTTCCTCTTCTGTGAAAATACCAGGTATACAAGCTACACGTGTCGCAGCGTGACACTTTGTGAGCTTGTAGCAATTGGCTATCTTCGGTGAAGAGATTTGGTGTGGACGGGGTGGGTGGGGGGGGGGGGGGGGGGGGGAGGAGGGGACCAAGTATAGCCTCCTGAGGGACCCCCGGACAAAGTATATAGGGTTCATGTGGTTAACCCATTAAGACCGGGAACGCATCTGTGTAATTTTTTTGATTTCTTTGGCTATTCAAAAACAGCAGATATACAAGCTCATAGTGCGGCACCGAGTGTGTGTGCAAATCTTTGAATATATATATATTTTTTAAAGCAAACACTTGTAACTCAAATCTTTGCTTCTGGGGGATTCTACAAAAGTTATCCAAAATATATATTTTTAACGTATGTTGCTATAACATCAGTGGTTTTCGAACTTTCATTTCAAGGACCCCCAAAATTATATTTATTTGGCCGCGGACCCCATCTCAGAATATTTCGTTCCAGGGACCCCCTAGAAGCAAAGATTTGGGTTACAAATGTTCGCTTTAAAAACTATATATATATATATTCAAAGATTTGCACAAATTTTCAAGATTTTTTCAAAAATAGCAGATCAACATGAGCTTGTATATCTGCTATTTTTGAATAGCCAAAGATATCTAAAAATGACACAGATACGTTCCGGGTCTTAATGGGTTAAATGCTTTGAGGCAGGATGACAACTCCTTGCTAGGTCAGTTCAGACAATTCAGTGTTAATGCGAAGTTGCACTCTGGTAGATCCTTGTACTGCTACCTGGTCATGATATAATACTGTAATTCCAAATACTGTTGATCATCTTTATCTTTTGCATCTGTGAAAGAGGAGCTGATAGTAGGGATTCTATTCAATCTCATTGTATGAAGAAAGAGAATCACACTTTCAGCACCTAAATGAACATGAGTATTATGACAAAACATAAAAATAATTGTCATGGTGCTTAATTTTGGGAAGGTAAAATGGCTGTATTCATGCTATATTACTTTGACGGAAGTTCTCTAGCACAACAAAAAAATCGATGATGTCACCAATATCGGTGTAACACAAGCACCTCCGCTTGTGTTACTCGTTTTATTATTAGCAGCAGAATACACTTTGTCTAGTGTTCCTTTATGTGCCAATTGATTTTGAGAACTGTCACGTTATATACAACGAGAGTGAAATGAATTGCCATTTCCGGTCACGTTGCTCACAGATCACAGAATCAACAGATAAAAATGAAAACGATATGTTGACTTATATCATGTCCAAGTACACACACCACACTAACTCACCTCTGCCTCCTTTTAGCTCTAAAACAAACCTCAGAAAATCTAAAAGTACCCAATGACGAGACACCGTTTTGGAGCTCCTTTAGAGAATATTGTCTGTCAGTCTGAAGTGAGGATGGGACCTATTCTAACCAGTGTTGGAGGGCAAATAGTTAAGTACCACTACGGTTTTCACACTACTGTAGGTACTATGGGGAGTTATAGGGTCTACGGGTTATAGGGTTGACTTGACTCGATTGGCTAATTGGCTATAATGGGGAAACATGCACTTACTGGGTCTAAATACGGGATTATGACACTTCTCGCACACACACACACACACACACACACACACAAACACACTTACCATCTTGACTGACCACTGAGCAGTAATGTGTCAACCATGCCAGGCAAAGAGACAGACAATATGGACAGCATGTTAGAGGTCAGTACGTCGGCCAGCCAGGAGCGCCAGCATATTAATTAGCACATCAAACATCAACACGCCTGCCAGTCATCCAGTAAAGAAAGCCATCCAGCTACTTAAGCCAAAACAACCAGTTAAAGGGATACTTCACTTTCGGGCCGGGGACACATTTAAAAAAAATATTAAAAATAAATGAAAAAAGTTATGGAAAATTCATGGCCCCCTCACGACACGCAGTGTCCTACTAATGTGTGAGGGGGCCATGAATTTTCCATAACTTTTTTCATTTATTTTTAATATATTTTTTAAATGTGTCCCCGGCCCGAAAGTGAAGTATCCCTTTAAACAGTAGTATGTTAACCCGTTAAGACCGGGAACGCATCTGTGTGTCATTTCTAAGATTCCTTTTGGCTATTCAAAAATAGCAGATATACAAGCCCATAGCACGGCACCGAGTGCCGCGCTATGGGCTTGTAGATCTGCTATTTTAGAACAATTTTGAATATATATTTTAACTCAAATCTTTGCTTCTGGGGGATTCTACAAATGTCTTCTAAATCCTAACTTTTTTTTTTTTTTAAACGTATGTTGCTATAATATCAGTGGTTGTCAAACTTTTTCATGTCAAGGACCCCCAAAATGATATGCATTTGGCCGCGGACCCCGATCTGAAAATATTTTGTTCCAGGCAGGGACCCCCCAGAAGCAAAGATTTGAATTAAAAAGATTCTCTTTAGAAAAAGAAAAAAAAGAAGATCTACAAGCTCATAGTGTGGCACTCGGTGCCACGCTATGAGCTTGTATATCTGCTATTTTTGAATAGCCCAAAGTATAAGATAATGGTTTAAAGTGGTTACACAGATGCTTTCCTGGTCTTAATGGGTTAATCTAGCCAGTGCGGTAGGTAGGCAGTAGGCACAATGTCAGCCAGCCAGCCAGTGCCAGCCCTTACAGTCAGGATGTCAGCCAACCAGCCATCTACTCAGCCAGGCCAGTTCTTCTCTCTGAGTGCCATTAGACAGATTAAATCTACTATACGACTGATCACATATAGTAGGTCTGACAGGATTGATATGACTTTGAGCAAACAACAACGGTTTGAGCCTTGGAACTGAGCTGGGGGGGTGTGACATTGAGTAGTTGGTGTTAAAAACTGTCCGGCAGGCGGACAGCTCTGTTTCACAGCACACTGACACATCATTAGCAGAGCCATGTTAAAACACACACACACACACACACACACACACACACACACACAGAATTGCAGACTAGCTTCAAAACCAAACCTGGTTTTCTCGCCCCACACACTGCTGAAATGTCAGTGTCAAGCAGTGTTGACTTCGTCGACTAAAACGACGACGAAAAATGTTCGTCGACTACCTTATTTCACTGACAAAAATGAAATAAAAACTAAGCTACGATAACTAAAACTAAGACTAAATTTAATATTCACAATTTCGTCAACAAATAAAAAGTAGACTAAAATGTTAGGGAGGGACTTCCAGTAGTCATTTTATGTTCGGTTGCGCTCAGGTGTTGCGCTCTGAAAATAGCAGATCTACAAGCTCACACAACGCGTCGCAGCTTGCAGATCGGGCTATTATCAGCATGAAACCAAGTGTAAAATCAGCCATTAAGACGCCATCAAGGCACCGCCAAAATACATTTAAGTCGACTAAATCAACTGTAGATTTAGTCGACCACATAATCCTATGATATTTAGTCGACTAAAACTAGACAAAAACTAAAACATTTCAGGTGACTAAAACATGACTAAAACTAAATGGAAATTTGGTCAAAAGACTATGACTAAAACCTACATTTGCTGTCAAAATCAACACTGAACACAAGCCCCCCCCCCCCCCTGAAATCCACCACATCAAACCAAGGTAAAAACACAGCACACATCATCAAAAACACACACTGCACACACAGTCCATCAGCTAGGATCCCTATAGTCCTGTGATTGGAACACAAGCGTGTCTGATTCTAAAGCAGGTCAGAGATAGGGAAAGGGGAAATGAGGGAGAGAGAGAGAGAGAGAGAGAATGAGAGAGAAAGTCAGAGAAAGGGCAGCTAATGGACGAGAAACAAAGAAAGGGGACTTTAACCCATTCAAATCCGGGGGAACGCAACTCGTGTCATTTTTAGATTTCTTTGGCTATTCGAAAATAGCAGATCTACAAGCTCATAGCGCGGCACCGCCGCGCACTGGGCGGTGCCGCGCTATGAGCGCGGACACACCGCGCTCATAGCACTGCCGCGCTATGAGCTTGTAGATCTGCTATTTTTTTGAAAAATCTTGAATATTTTGTGCAAATCTTTAAATATATATATTTTTTAAAGCGAACATTTGTAAAATATTTTTGTTCCAGGGACCTCCAGAAGCAAATATTTGAGTTACAAGATTTGCACACATTTTCATGATTTTTCAAAAATAGCAGATCTACAAGCTCATAGCGCGGCACTCGGTGCCGCGCTATGAGCTTGTAGATCTGCTATTTTTGAATGGCTAAATCTGAAATGACAGAGATGCATCCCCGGGACTGAATGGGTTAAGACTAAAAACGGGGGGGGGGGGGAGAGAGAGAGAGAGAGAGAGAGAGAGAGCGAGAGAGAGAGAGAGAGAGAGAGAGAGAGAGAGGAGGAAAAAATCACTTCAATCCGTTTCACTCTAACACCTTAATCGGCCGGGCTCACCCCTCTCCTCAGGACCCTGAAAGATGGAATTCTGGGTACTGTAGTCTTTATCTCCGACAGACAGTAGCCTACGGGGTCGGTGCTGAACCGAGGGGGAGAGGGGACGTACGTGGTGGCAGGTCGAGGGCGGCGGTGGTGGCGAGGGTGGGAGGAGGAGGAGGAGGAGGAGGAGGAAGAGGAGGGGGGAGGTGGAGGGGGGGCGGGAGGAGCGGAGAAAGGGTACTGGGTGGCAGCGGGGGTGAAGAGAGGATACAAGGGGGAAGGTCAGAAGAACCACATACTGTATGAATTGGATTTCATTTGCTCTCTCTCTTTCTCTCTCTCTCTCTCTTTCATCCTCTCTGCAATGACATCACCGCCATTGCAAATTCGGCTCTCTGGTTCATGAGTTTAAGAGGGAGCGGTTCATTTTGGTCAATATTGATTGGACACGTGTCTCAGCTGTCCCAATGACATCATCTTTTTTTTGCATGAACAAGCAGTCCCATAAGACCTCTATCTGGAACAGAAGCTTTTAGGGATGAGAAATACTACTACTACTGTAGGCTATATATATATATACTGTTTATACAATGTAATTTCATTAAAACTATACACAGTAATATGCTTGCATGTTGATTTAACTTGGAGAGTGCAACAAAAAAAAAGGACAAGTTCCTTGTTACTTGGCGAACAGTCACATGATGGTATAGTTAATGATTGACCGACAGCCTTTATGGAGAGGGCCAAGGTCCACTCCGTGCATCCGGGTAAAGGCTAGGTTTGCTCTGGCCTATATTATTATCATCACACACACACAGTATAAATCACAGGACCGGCTAAAACCCTGCCACAGAACACTGACAGAGCACACAATTGCAGGAGGGGAAAAAAAATAGGAAATAAAAGAAAAATATGTGAAAGCACTTTTCTCCATAAAGAAAGGGTTGCGGGTGACGTGTGGAATGCGAGAGACGGGAAGTTGTTGTATAGTTTACGTTCCTCCTGCGTTTGTTACACCTAATTTAAACCACGGATTATAAATCAGGCTTTAGGTACTGCAGTATACATAGGAAAGACAGAATAGGTCATGTTGTTGCGTGTTCCGACCATATTCACACGGGGGGCCCTTTTCCCTCTTAAAGCATACACCTACTCCCCTCCGAGTATGACGTAAGAGCAAAATGGCCGCCATGTGGATATGGTCAAAATTTTAGTGTATGTTAGCAGTGTTGATTTCGTCGACTAAAACTATGACGAAAAATGTTCGTCGACTACCTTTTTTTCACTGACGAAAACTTAATAAAAACTTAGCTATGATGACTAAAACTAAATATAGTGACAATTTCGTCAACAAATAAAAAGTAGACCTAAAATGTTAGTGAGGGACCAGTGGAGAAGAGATCCAGTAGAACTAAAACACAAGTCATTGTATGTTTGGTTGCGCTCGGGTGTTGCGCTCTGAAAATAGCCGATCTACAAGCTCACAACGCGTCGCGCTGCGACGCGTTGTGAGCTTGTAGATCGGCTATTTTCAGCATGCAACCAAGTGTAAAATCAACCATTACGACTCCATTAAGGCACCGCCACAATACATTTTAGTCGACTAAATCAACTGTAGATTTAGTCGACTAAAAATCTTATGATATTTAGTCGACTAAAACTAGACTAACAGCAAAACATTTCAGATGACTAAGATATGACTAAAACTAAATGGAATTTTATTCAAAATTTGCTGTCAAAATCAACCCTGTACGCCTTTTTGAGTCAGCAGGTGACCCCCCCCCCCGTCCGTACCTTGGGTTTCTTTCCAAACAGCCATAGTTTGTTCTTGGCTTTGCCCATGGAGTGTTTGGGGTCGGTTCGGGGCCCGGGCGTGCCCCCACCACCACCGCCACCATCTCTGTCCCCTTTGGACGTGGTGCTGATGGTCCCGTCCGAACCGGTTCTGCTGAGATTCTGACTGAAGTCCTCGAAGGGGAAATCACCCGGCGGCTCGAAGCCCGACTTGAAGGACTCCACCACGATGACTGAATCCTGTTGGAAGAGGTGCGGGTGTGTCAGGACAATACAGACCAAACAAATGCACAGACAGGGTAAAGAAACATTATCAAAAGCCTGCCTTCCTGTCTTCCTCCCTCCCTCCCTCCCTTCCTTCCTTCCTTCGGTACAGGTTCAAATGACAGCGTTAAAGGGATAGTTCACCCAAAAAAATACTTTTTTTCTATCGATTAGTCACCCCATGGAGACTTGAATTCATGGATATTTTTTTTGTTTTTTGTCCGATTCCTAAGCCAATAAAATTTGATGACCAGCGGACCGGTAGGCAGCGGTTCCGGTAGGAGACACAAAGGAGACTCTTTGTGTCCCCTACCGGAACCGCTGCTGGTCATCAAATAATTGGCTTAGGAATGTGACAAAAAAAAACAAAATATCCATGAATTCAAGTCTCCATGGGGTGACTAAAAGTAATTTTGGGGGTGAACTATCCCTTTAACTTCTCTCAGACTCCATCTCTTTTCTCCCCTTTTCCTTTTTTCCCCCTGCACTCACACATCCTTCTTTTCTCGTCTTTCTTTCCCCCTCTATACTTACTTTCCGATCGTCGACGGCTTTGGCGGCGGTCACCATGCCCTCCAGGCATTTGGAGATGATGGGGATGACTCTTCTCTCCACCTCGGCGAAGCTCCGAAACGTCTCTCCAATTTTGACCGTCCGACGCTGGTCCATGTCCTGCAGGTTCTGTAGCAAAAAAAAAAAACTTGGAATCAACACCGGCTACTACTAGCAAAAAGGCCTGAGGATCCGATTCTACTAAATGTCTTCTAAATCCTAACAGTTTAAAAAATATATATGTTGCTATGTCAGTGGTTCTCAAACTTTTTCATGTCAAAGACCCCAAAATTTATATGTATTTGGCCACGGACCCCCATCTCAAAAAACTTTGTTCCAGGGACCCCCCAGAAGCAAAGATTTGAGTTACAAATGTTCACTTTAAAAAATATATATTCAAAGATTTGCACACATTTTCTCGATAAAAAGAAAATAGCAGATCTACAAGCTCGTAGCGCGGCACAGAGTGCCGCGCTACGAGCTTGTAGATCTGCTATTTTTGAATAGCCAAAGTGTAAAATAATGCTTTTTAGCTCAAAGTACGTCTCTTAGCAGTGCTAGCTCTTTTGTCTGGTAACCAACTATAGTGGGTATTGTATTGGGCTCTTTGGCACGTAGCCAATGTGGTTTGATTACACTATATAATGAAAACAAAACGAACACTTAGTCTGCTAAAAAATATAATTAGCTGAATTGGGCGGCCGGTTAATGAAAAAGGGACACAGGGAATGTTTGATTTGATAGGATGGGATCCGTTGAGGATAAGGTCTGGCAAGCGTAATGGTTACAGCATGGCAGTAGCACCGCCAATGCTAAGGGTTTCCACTGGTGTAAAGTAAGTACATTTACTCAAGTACTGTACTTAAGTCACATTTTGAGGTCTTTTTTACTTTACTGGAGTATTTCCAATTTTCAGTACTTTTACTTCTACTCCGCTACATCTCAGAGGTAAATATTGTGATTTTACTCCACTACATTTATTTAAAAACGTTAGTTACTAGTTACTTTGTAGATTTGGATTATTATTTACAAAACACAATTAACCACTTCAGCCCTATAGGCTATATACATTTTCGGCCATTTGAAAATAGCCGATCTACAAGCTCACAATGCGTCACATCACGACGCATTGTGCTTTTGTACTTTTGTGCTTTTGTGCTTTTGTGCTTTTATACTTTTGTACTTTTAATAATAATAATAATAATAATAATAATAATAACTTTTACTTGTAACAGAGTATTTCTACTTTAGTAGAAGTATTTAGCAGTATTGATACTTTCACTTAACTCTCTGAGTGCCAGAATTATTTCTGGCTATGTTGTCCCAGTGCCAGAGATTTTTTCAAAGTAAAAAAAAAGAGCTTAGGAAGCGAGATACAGCCTTTTTCAGTTATAAGTTAAACAAGGAGTGGATGGAGCTGATGGAGCAAATCTTCAGATAATGATATCTTGGGTTCTGAACATTTTTTTCAAACAAAAAAAAATATATTTTTTTTAAAAACACGTCAAACAGGTCATTGGCATGTTGCGCCATTGCAGTAAAACACGTGAAACACTAGCCTGGTAAACCCCCCTCCCTCCGGAAATCTCATTTGCATTTGATTTCAGGAAGGAGGTCTGGGATTGCGCAGGGAGTAAAGCTGCCCGAACACTGCGTGTTCGAACCAATCAGCGGCTGCTAGGGGCGGGATCATCCAATCACCTGCCTAGTAGCTTGAAAAAAAGAAAAACCGTCTGTCATCGATTCTGCAACCGGAGTCTCAGATGGGAAGTAGGCTGTGAAACAAATGTGTGTCGCAAGCTTCTTCCATTTGACGGTGTCAGGTTAGTGAAACACGTCAATGGCACTCAATGAGTTAAGTAAAAAAAAATTGGAGTACTTCTTTCACCACTGAGGGTTTCAATTTCTGCACAGCTCAGTGGGTTAATTTGTGTTGGTTTACCTTGAAGATGTGTGGTATGGCGTTGTTGAAGTGTTTCCACTGTTCTGCGTTAAAGTTCTGGAGCTGGGCAGCATACTCGTTCTTGCTCTCGTCCGCCATGTGAGTTCGCAGATAAAATTGAGATTTGGCCTGAACAAAAACACAAACAATACAGCCGTTTATATTAGGAAAGTATTACCCCCCCCCCCCAGCATTTATTACATGTGGTAGATGACTATTGAAATTCTTTACTAGGAATAACCTCTCGTTTTCAAGGGGGTTGCTGTGTGAGAGTACTGTTTCACCAGCTTTTAGCCAAATCCAACAAGTAAGAGAACCAGTAAACAAAAGTGTGGGTCAGCTGACTAGTTATCATATATAAACGGCAGTGGTGGAAAGTAACTAAGTACTGTACTTAAGTACAATTTTGAGGTATTTGTACTTTACTTGAGTATGGCCAATTTCCAATACTTTTACTCCACTACATCTCTTATCAGATATACATTATGATATTATGAAACATACATTAACCACTTTATGCCTATTTTATACATAGGCTATTTGAAAATAGCTGATCTACAAGCTCACAACGCATCGCGACACCTTGTGAGCTTGTAGATCTGCTATTTTCAAACATTTTAGTACTTTTACTTTTGGTACTTTAAGTACATTTTGATGCCAATACTTTTGCACTTTTAATCAAGTACATTTTTAATTCTGCTATATTGCAGTATAGATATTTTTACTTAGTAAAGTACTTTTTCCACCACTAATAAACAGCCATGTTTGGTTGCACAACAACTGTGAGCCAAGAAACAAAGAAATGTAAAACACGAACATGATTTACTCACTGCAATCACAGTGTAATTGGATGAGTTTGAGTTAAGTTACACTGCAATTTAGATTTAGGCCATCGAAGAGACTGTCAAGCTCAAGAATCTAGGTCAGCATTTCCTTATTAAATCATACTAAACCTCAATCAGATCAAAGCATTTTTTCCAGATTAATTACATAACTATTTTAAGAGTGTCTGTCTGGCAGATGGAACCAGCAGCGTACCGTACCTTCTCGCACTCTGACTTGGTGGCGTTGATGTCATTATCCAACCTATCGTAGCTTATCTGAGACTTCTCTGCCTCCTTACATTCTCGCTCAAACTTCTTCTTACTCTGAAGACGGAACGAGAGAAAGGAGGGTGAACAGAGAGGCAGATAAAAAGATGAGAGAGAGAGAGAGAGAGAGAGAGAGAGAGAGGGAGAGAAGACAGGGCACTCTGTGAATGCATGGACACAGAAAAATCTTTTATATATCCTCTTAACCCTTTAAGACCGGGGGACGCAACTGTGTCATTTTGGATTTTAACCACTATAACCATTATCTTAAACTTGGGCTATTAAAAATAGCAGATATACAAGCTTGTAGATCAGCTATTTTTTCTTTTTCTATTTTTTTCCTATTTTATCTTGAAATCTTTGAATATATCATTTTTAAAGCAATAGTTTTTTTACTCAAATCTTTGCTTCTCCCGGGTCCCTGGAACAAAATATTTTGAGATGGGGGTCCGCAGCCGAATACATATCGTTTTGGGGCTCCTTGACATGAAAAAGTTTGAGAACCACTGACATTATATCAGCATAAGTGTTTCAGAAAACAGTTTTAAAATGATTTAGAAGACATTTGTAGAATCCCCTGAAGCAATAACATTTGAGTTAGAAATGTTCGCTTTAAAGTATATATTCAAAGATTTGCACACATTTTCACGATGCCGTGCTATGAGCTTGTAGATTTGCTATTTTTGAATAGCCAAAGAAATCTAAAAATGACAGATTCTTTCCCGGTCTGAATGGGTTAAGAGACAATGCTTTGTCTCTGTTCCTTTTCATTTTCATAGAAAGAGGGGTGAGAGACACAGGAACTGGGAGCAAGGGGAGTGAGAGAGAGAGAGACAGAGGACACATCTTCCTGCATGCCAGCACCATCTGGGATGCATTAGTAGAGGGGAAGCAGAGACAGAATAGTTGAGACATTACAGTTAGATAGTCACTGCTAAAGATGTACAAACCACACACACACAAATACATTCTATACACCTGGGGTACACCATGGGGAAAATGACTGGTGGGCCCATAAAACATGAGCGAGCGTTAATATAGGTCAGTGTTGTGGTCTGACATCATGGTTTGTTAAAGGCCCCATGAATGTCTAGCAGATGACTAGCAGTAATACCATTCGATTCCACATGTTTAATATGCTTTCTAAAAGTTATCTAGCAGAAGATTTGCTAACGTAGCGGTTAAACGGCCTTTTCAATGTGTTTTCATTGTGCAAAAATCACTCTCTGGAACAAATTCTGATAAGGGCAAAATTTGGTACCCTGGACCTACTTTGGGCAGAGGGGAGTGGGGGGCGTGTGTGTGCGTGTGCGTGTGTGTGTGTGTGTGTGTGTGTGTGTGTGTGTGTGTGTGTGTGTGTGTGTGTGTGTGTAGGGGAGGGGTTGGCCATGTCCCTGGTCCCTGTAGGCCAGGCGGTTTGCCAGTGTTTTCACACTTGGAACATTGTGTATTCCATTTACTAGGACAGTAGTCCATGAAAATAACCTTCACCAATAGATAAATGTTTGGTTAGTAATGCTAATTGAGAAAAACACGCTTGGACACTGTCGGCAGTTTTAAGGTAGCTGATGGGATAGTGTTGTCCACCACATTATTATGGCATCCCAGGTTCACATATATATGTACACACAGTGATGAAACATAGAGAGCACATTTACAAGGTGCGTGACATTTAGATCTGGCTCTCTTCCTCGCCCCCCAAATCCCTCCCGTACTCACATTGTCCATCTGCTTCCAACACTGATCCAAATACTGCTGGGCCTTCCTGCCCTCCTGTAGATGCTACACACACACACACACACACACACACACAAATAAACATTCACATATGTCGCCTCTGTCGGGTGGAAACCTCAAATGTCCAAAACATACATTTTGTTTGTTTTCAGGATTCAAATTCAAAAATAGCAAAATTAGCAGGTCTACAAGCTCTAGTTTCGAGCTTGTAGATCTGCTACTTTTGATGCTTGTTTTGTGTGATGCTGTGGTTATGATCAAGTAGAAAATGCACATGGTTTCTTCTGCCCGACAGCAACGATATTGAATTCAAATCAAAACGTTTGCGGCCACAAACACAGCCTTGCTGAGGAAAACAAAAAGACTGAGGCCACAAACCACAGATCTACAGAAGTTCAGTGAACCTCGCCAGCTGTACATAACACATCATAATAATAATATAGGACTCTTTATGGGAATACCTTTTCAACTAGTTATTGTGCAAGTTTAGAGCCCTCTAAATGGTTATCGAAGGTAGCAGAGGAAAAAAAAATATGACAGAAGCTGGTATTGGTAAATGGTTTGTATTCCCTGTTAGAGAATTCAACACATTTAACCCATTAAGACCTGAGGCCGCTTCTAAACATTTTCTAAATCCTAACCGTTTTTCGGAAAAAAATGTAAAAAAATAATTTTCACGATTTTTCAAAAATAGCAGATATACAAGCTCGTAGCACGGCACTCGGTGCCGCGCTATGAGCTTGTATATCTGCTATTTTTGAATAGCCTAAATAAATCTAAAAGTGACACAGATGCGTTCCAGGTATTAATGGGTTAAAATAGGATAGCTTATGAATGTTTTGTAACAAAGATAAGCAAATAAAATAACATGTTGTGTTCATCTGCTCCTTCCTAAGGAGGAACGTTGAACACAGTGCAATGATATTCCAACACTGGGTCTGCGTCCAAATGTGGGTTATAAGTGTCCAGAAATTTTAAATCAGTGCAATTAACTGGTCAGTAGTAGGATAAAATATGGAACTGTACGATCGTAAGGAAACTAGTTAGAGCTTGAGTTGGCTCACGACGCATAATGAGAGTTGCGGGCGGGACGCGTTGTGAGATTGCAGACCAGCTATTTTTTAAATAATTTGGAATATTTATGTGGTTAACTGGTTAAATTAACACTAAGGATTTTTGTGTAGATTGGGGGGTCCCAGAGACAGAAAAAAAAAGTGTCAAATGGGGGTCTGTGGCCTAATGCAGGTCCGCTTCCCAAACGTTTTAGCTTAAGACCCAAAATAGAAATTAGATGTTTGCCAGGGACCCAAACAAGTGAGAATAGCGTCGCTTGTCCCGACTTACTGTTTGGGAAACAATGGCCTAATGCATATCGTTGCTGTCCGGCATTTTTTTTCCATAAATCAGTGCCACACCCTTTACGTCTGTGTGTTGGTAAAAAAAATATTGAACCAATGAAAAGCATTAAAAAGAGCTTCTGACAAAACCAGCTAACTCCATTAGATCCTCAAACTTTCTGCTAAACCAGCTAACTCCACCGGTTTTGCTGACTTCAGGCTCCACCCCCTTTTGACCTCCAACCTCATTGTGAGCTTGGAGGTCCATTCAGCTGTTCTTATCAATGATGATAAAAACCTCCTAACTCCACTTTTTTTTCATTTCCTGAAAAATGTACATTTTGGAGTAAGGCTGAACGATTAATCGTTTTCAAACCGAAATCGCGATTTGAAACCACGCGATTAGCTAATCGCAAAGGCCGCGATTTTTTTTATTTTATCATAATAAATCATTTTAATATTCATATTAATCCCAGAGCACCCGCGGGACTTGTCTCCTTCTCTCCAGAGTGGCTGCCTGCCTCTCTCTACAGGGAGCGAGAGGGCAGCGAGCCCCCCCCCTCTCTCTCTCTCTCTGTCCCTCTCATAGAGTTAGGTCTCCGTCGGCTACGAGTATTTAAAGTTTGTCGAACGGCCGTGTTGCGCAAATCCCTGATGCCGCGCGTAGCGGTAAAACATTATTTTCGGTGCGACACAAGCAGTGTAGTAGTAGTGTTGCTCCTATCTATGTTTGTTTCTGTAAGTGTAACTTATATTTTTCCCATCATTATTAAACTATTACTGTTGGATGCAATGTAAACAATACGATGGAAAGCACTTCCTGGTCAGTGTTGCCAGGTTTTGTGAGAGAAATAAGCAACCCTGTCTATGAAAACAAGCCCAAAAGAAGCGACTATGAACTGTATCTTTGTCACTTCTGTTATGTACAGTGGTGGAAAAAGTACTCAAATGTTGTACTTAAGTAAAAGTATCAATACTGCAATGTAGAAGTACTCTGTTACAAGTAAAAAGTCAAAATGTACTTGAATAAAAGTACAAAAGTATTGGTATCAAAATGTACTTAAAGTACCAAAAGTAAAAGTACTAATGTTTGAAAATAGCAGATCTACAAGCTCACAACGCGTTGCCTCACGGCGCGTTGTGAGCTTGTAGATCTGCTATTTTCAAATAACCTAGGTATAAAATAGGGCCAAAGTGGTTAATGTAGGTTTTACAATATTATAATTTATATCTGAAAAGTAAGTAGTCACTAAAGTTTTCAAATAATTGTAGTGGAGTAAAAGTACAATATTTGCCTCTGAGATGTAGTGGAGTAGAAGTTAAAGTATTGGAAATTAGAAATACTCAAGTAAAGTACAAATACAGTACTTAAGTAAATGTACTTAGTTACTTTCCACCACTGCGTTATGTATTCTGAGTTTTTCACTTCCAAGGAGTAGTAGTAATACAATGTACAGTAGGAGAGGACTTTGCCTTGTGAGACAAAAAAGTGTTACATTTTTTAGCTGAACTAAACAATAAAAGCCTGGAGATCGAGGCTACATTTTAGTTGAATGTTAATCTACATAAGCTAAATACTGGATATCAGTAAATATGCTTCTTTAGCCATAAGTGAAATACCTACTTATTTCACTGCTGTGAATTGTTTACACAAAAAGGTAATTATTTGTTTAATTTTATTTTTATTTATTGAACTTCATTTCAGAAAAAGCTTCTCTTCTTGAGCCATAAGTTAATGACTTAACAAGTTCAATGTTGGGTTGTTTACAAAAATAAGCTATTTCTATTCCAGCTAAATGTTTAAATATATACATGGGAAAAAAAGTACTTGGAAGATACATGTTGGAAGCAATGAAGCAATTCATATCTTTTAGTTCTCATCCTTATTTATTAGGATCTAGAACAGTAAATAAATGGTATGCCATTTGGTAATGTTCCATTACTTCCAATTACTTTTTAAACGTACACAGTGAATACTAAACTGAAGCTTGACTTAAAAAAATGTTAAAGATTATTATTATTATTTTTTTTTTAATCGCAATCAAATCGCAATCGCAATATCAGTCAGAAAAATCGCAATTAGATTTTTTCCCAAAATCGTTCAGCCCTATTTTGGAGTTAGATGGTTTCTGCCGGACAGCAGAGATATCAAACTGTGGGTCCTAAAAAAAAGGTTGGTGGTGCACTCACGTGTTTCCTCTCAGCTTTGAGGTCTAGGCTGTACCTCATCAGCTCTCCGTACACTCTGTGACCCATCTCCTCTGCTACCACCTCCCTCTGCCCTGCATAGTCATTCAGCTCGTTCAGTATGGAGTAGAACGACAGGCAGGACGTGAACCTGGTGGAGAGACACACGTTAACACATAAAAAACACATAAATGCACTGTGGCTGAACGTACCATTATCACTGCTGCTAGACAGTAAAATCCTCAATGTTATTTAGTGAGTGTAGAAACGGACCTCTTAAGAGTTAACACTGAGGGTTTTGGTGTGTATAGACTAGAGCATTGGTTCTCAAAGTGGGGTCCGCTTGTAGATCTGCTATTTTTGAAAAATCGTGAACATTTTTGCAAATCTTTGAATTTTAAAGCGAACATTTGTAACTCAAATCTTTGCTTCTGGGGGTCCCTGGAACAAAAATATTTTCGCGGCCAAATACATATCATTTTGGGGGTCCTTGACATGAAAACAACGAAGTCTGACGTAATTTACGCATCCTACCTGGGTCACGTTTTCTTTTCCCCATTCAGAATTCCCATAGACGTGTTTAATATCGCGACATATAAGAACTGTGTTCCAAAAATAAACATGATCCTGGCGGTTTGACTCTTATGATATGAAGCATCAACTGACGGTGAGAAAACGCTGACGTTACTGCTGCCGAATTAGTATTCGCCAGAAACAGACATTATCAAATATGAGTGACTGACTATCGTAAACGATACAGTCACCTCCCTGACAATAGCTGTGTGTGTGTGTGTGTGTGTGTGTGTGTGTGTGTGTGTGATAAATAGGAGAGAGAGCTGTTGTTCACTTCCTTCACTATGACCACAGCTCTCGTACATTCTCTTCCATTGCCAATTAGTTAATTATACAGTATGAAAAAAACATTCTGTGAAACCGGTTTGGCCAATCAGGGAAGCCCCAAACACACAGAGATTCGGTGTGTCCTCCGCAGACCTTCAGAATTGAAAGGCAATAGTATATAAAACCGAAGCTGAACACAAATTAACTCTCTTACTGCCAGACTTATTTCTGGCTGCATGCACCCACTGCCAGCGATTTTTCAATTTCCTTACCTTTTTTCAAGTAGTCACAGAATATTTATCTCCAGTATAATCGATCCCCTGATGGTTGCTAATCACTGAGGGTTTCACTTTGTGGTTTCGCAAATGTCAACGAGGTCATCGCGACCTCGTTGACATTAATTGTCTGCCTTTGAAAATAGCATGTCTGGGCCAAAAATACATAGTAAAAAAAAAAGTACACAGGAGCCAAGATACAGCCTTTTTTAAGTAATAAGTTAACCAAGAAGTGAATGGAGCAGCAAATCTTCTGCTGAACGTAAAAAAAATAAAAATAAAAGTCGTCATAAGTTGTTCTTGGCAGCCATGGCGTTATGACAATGACTCGTTATAAGTCGTTCTTAGTTGGCAGTGAGAGAGTTCATATAAATAGAATAACCTAAAGACAGTAGCACACTCAGATTAAATCACCCACTGCCTTTAAAGCAAATTCTCTGAAGGACTATCTGCTTCAAAGTGCTTTGTCTCTTTTAGGGCCATTTTGAGCCCTTGCAGCCTCTCTAACATTCAAGCACCTACCGGGTGACGTCAATTAAAAAGTCTGTGAGGGTTCAGCGCTTTAGGCTTCAGGGAGGACATTGGAATTGGGCCATGAGAAGCTGTGTGTGTGACAGACACAGTGTGGAACAGGAATGCAGCGAGGCGATGAGCGGAGTGGATTTTCAGGAATATACTCACTGGGGCCTGGCCCGGGCGCAGAGACAACATTAAGGACCCGTTCTCTCCCCACGACTACGGTATTATTGTTACATTTTAGTTTGGCGTGAAACCGGCAGACGGCGGAACGTCGCATCATCATCGCGTCACACACCAGCAGAATGGTCCTGACGCAGTGCAACCAAGGTGACAGTATAGAGTCATGGGAAGATGGTAGGTGCTTATGCCTTATATATATATCAGTGGTTTTCAACCCTTTTCATATCAAGGTCCATTATTTATTCGGCATTTGAGTCACGGACTCTCAGACCCAAAACTTAGAATATTTTGTTATCCTTGGATACGATTTATACATGCTGTATTGATGTGGTGCCAATAGGAGCGATAACAGGCAAACGCTGATAAAAATAACAATTCTTTAATTAAGTAATGCTGATGTTTAACAATAATTTAACTCATGAGAGCGTAAAATGAAACGCTCTCAAGAGTTAAAGATCTATAAGGGTCCATTTGGTTACCAACTCTCCATCATATAGCTGGGGACCACCTGGAACCCCCTCAAGGACCACCCCGGACCACTGGTTGAGAACCACTGCCTTATATCCTATTTGTGTGTGAGGAAAAGCCTACATTAATGTTTCTGTGTAAACGGACGCTAGAGTAGGAATGATAAGTTAAGCTGCTGGTTGTATCATAAATAAATGTTCAAGTCAATTACATAACACCAGCAGAAGACCCTAGACATAACAAGAGTCAACTTATTGGATTGACCTGCTGTGACACCGTCCTACTACTAAATTCTGCTTTCACTAGGAACCCATTGTGTCATGATTATGTGTTAAAAGAGCTTAACAGTGAAACCACTCTACGGTAATGTACTGTACTCACCTTGGCTCCTCATCTTTAGAGCGCTTTGGACAATACTTCTTTACCAGGTTCCTGAGAGAGAGACACGGAGAGAGAGAGAGAGACCCAGAAAGGCAAGCAGGTTAGAATGAAGTCGTGTTGGACAAATGGGTGGAAAGCAAGTGGAATATAGACCATAGGTATAGGTGAGTGAAAATTATAGACAGGCAGGAAGATAAGAAAAGCTATTTTAAAGCAAGGATTGATATGATGCGAGTGCATTATTGAAGATGAATCAAATATTTAACCATCAAAGTCTCTGTCTTTTCCATCCCCTGAGGCTCTGAGCAACAACACTGGCAAAGCAGGATGCAAATGATACAGCCTTACTAGAAAGCATGAGTGTGTGTGCGTGTCTACCGGCGCTTATTCAACACTAATAACACACACACACACACTTAACCCATTAAGACCGGGAACGCATCTGTGTCATCTTAGATTTCTTTGGCTATTCAAAAATAGCAGATATACAAGCTCATAGCGCGGCACCGAGTGCCGCGCTATGAGCTTGTAGATCTGCTATTTTTTTTTTAAATCGTGAAAATGTTTTTTTTAATATTTTTCCCCGAAAAACTGTTAGGATTTATAACATTTTTTTCATCGGCCTCAGGTCTTAATGGGTTAAGACTTGTGGGAGTTGAATCTTTGATGGTTGTTCAGACGTGCAGTAGCACTGTACTGTACTGTACATCGTACTCTGCAGGGATTTCCTTTGATATCAAACACAAAAACAATAACCCCCTGCAGTGGAGCATTCTACTACTGCACTGTAGCACTACTGCCTTTGTGTGCAGAATGTGTGTGCTTCATGAATGGAGTGTGTGTGTGTGTGTGTGTGTGTGTGTGTGTGTGTGTGTGTGTGTGTGTGTGTGTGTGTGTGTGTGTGTGTGTGTGTGTGTGCGTGTGCGTGTGTGTGTGTGCTATACTAGGGGTTACATTGTTTATTGTGCTGAGCAGGTTCAATGTGTACAGAACAGAGTTGTTGAGTTCAAAAGATGAAGACAACAATTTTGCCAGCAGCACGTCTTTAGGTTGTGTGTGTGTGTGTGTGTGTGTGTGTGTGTGTGTGTGTGTGTGTGTGTGTGTGTGTGTGTGTACCTACCGTAGCTGCTTGGCATAGTACTGCTCTATCTCCAGTCTCTCCTTGACAAACTTTGCGTAGCGCTCCAGAAAATCTATCCCCCACTGAGTGTGTTTGTCCAGATTATCAAACTGGTCCTGGAGCGGAGAGGAAGAGAAAAGGAAGGATGAGGGAGACGAAAGGGGGGGAGGGGCGGGCAGAGTGGGAGAGAGAGAAAAGATGGAGGTAAAGTTAGTACTTTAAAGTTAGGGGCATGGATTGTAAAATTTTTTTCTTTTTGTCATTTTCATGCTTTATTCAGAGAGAGACAGTGAAGAGACAGACAGGAAATGCGGGCCGAGAGCAGGGGAGTGACATAAAGCAGTGGCTTTCAAAATTTTTCATGCCAAGGACCCCTAAATTGATATACATTTGGCCGCGGACCCCCATCTGAAAATGTTGTGCCAGGGACCCTCGGAAGCAAAGATTTAAAAATGTTCGCTTTAAAAAAAAATATATATATTCAAAGATATGCACACATTTTCAAGATATTCAAAAAATAGCAGATCTTCAAGCTCATAGCGCAGCACTCGGTGCCGCGTATGAGCTTGTATATCTGCTATTTTTGAATAGCCAAAGCTAGGTGGTTAAATTGATTGTGATGCTATGTTAACTAATTTTGCTGGGGACCCCCCTGGTACCCCCCCAAGGACCACTGGTGGTCCCCGGACCACTGGTTGACAACCACTGACATAAAGCTAATGGTCCGGTCGGTCTGCCACGAATCGAACAGATTACTGGCGGTCAGGCACTGGTATGCGCCCTGAACACTCAGCTATCAGGTCCTCCCTAAAATCCTCTGTTAACCCATTCCATTCCCGAACGAATGAGCTGCTAATGGATTAATTTAGAGAGGCTACAAATACTGTACAAATTAAATACATTTGTACACTGTGTCACAAATGTATAGATTAGCACTGAGGATGTCTCTGTGACGTGTGTACTACTAGACTATGTTGGACGAAATTGATTCAATTCCTGACTGTAAATCAAGGAGTCCCAGTGGGATCTTATCCACTGTAGTCTCTTCTTCAAGAGGGGATTTGGGGGGCAGATGTCCCACGACTTACCCAAAATGTGACCTTTGACAGTGAACTCCCTGGTCAAATCTTCAATGTTCATTTAACTCTAACTGTAAAAATGTTTATTACACTCTTGAGTTAACAACACTGAGGTTTTTACTGTGATAATTGGTCTATGGTGACTGAAGTCTGATGTCTGAAAGGCAAGCGTACACAAGCCTCAGTTCCCAGGTGTAAACCCTAGCAGAGGCAATACAGAGAGGCAGGCAAACATGCTGACTAACAGGTCTCTCTCTGTCTCTCTCTCTGATCAGTGTAATTAAAACCCAGGTTCAGCTGAGTGGACACAAACGTAAAGATAAAATGGATGTACTACTTCTGCCAGCGACTTGACAAGTGGGGCATTTCCCCACACACACACACACACATACACACGGTTAAGTGACACGGAGAGATTTTTTTAACCTAAGATATTCGCACTTGCAGAATATTTATAAAAAGCATGGGACAAGCGGACAAAGAAAATGTATTTGTGATGTACAGTATATTTGTTTTGGGGTATTAACCAAATATTTTCTTTTTTACTCGTGCAGTTTCTGTTTCCAGGAAGTGAATGTGATATCGTTTATTTATGTTTTTGGTGTCCTATAATCCCGTAAGGGATGGGTCTTACGACAAGACACGAAAAAAATCATAAATCACACACACACACACACACACACACACACACACACACACACCTCTCTTTCCACATTCTCGTCTGTTCCTCTCCATCATATTTTAGGCATATTGCAGTCTCATCCGAGGCTAAATGAAATGAGTCCAACAGCATAACAATGTACGCTCGTCGCTTAACCATGTACAGTATCATGTTTGTGAGAAGCAGGAGTGCAAGGAACAGGACAACGGTAACCAGTTACCAGTAACCAGAGAATAGAATAAGTGAAAAGAAAACCAGTCCTTCATTCCCAGAACAGTTTCATCATCAACATTAAGTATACACATGATAAAAGGCAAAGCACACAAAAAAAGGCCTATACTTTCCACAACTCTCTCTTTGCAGAGAGTATTTTCCTATTCATCTTCCTCTTGTTTATCCGTGTGGCAGGTGTTATAATCAGTAATGTTGCTTTATCTGATCGTTAACAAGATAACTTAGAACAGATGGGCCGATTTTTGTGAAACTTTAACCCTTTACAACCGGGAACGCATCTGTGTAACCACTTTAACCATTATTTTATACTAAAATATAGCAAAAATAGGAGATATACAATATCTACATATATTCTAGATCTGCTATTTTCGAAAAATCGTGAATGTTTTGCAAATCTTTGAATATTCTAAATCCTAACAGTAGGCCTACTGTTAAGATTTAGAAAACATTTTTAGATAATGTATTTGGCCACGGACCCCCATCTCAAAATGTTTTGTTCCAGGTACCCCTTCGGAAGCAAAGATTTGTCAAAAATAGCAGATCTACAAGCTCGTAGTGCGGCACTCGGTGCCGCGCTATGAGCTTGTAGATCTGCTATTTTTGGAAAAATCGTATATCTGTTATTTTTGAATAGCCAAAGAAATATTAAAATGACACGGATGCGAATCCGGATTGAATGGGTTGAAGGAATAATCAACAATAGAGTGACCCGGAATGGGCCAAAGAGGTAAAAAAAAAAGGCCAAGATCACAGTCAAACGCTGAAGAAGAGATGTTGTGGGAAGGGTTTGTTGCACCCCCAGGGTTTAATTATTTCATAATAAATCTGGGCAGGATCTCAAAAGACAGTCACAGCACATAAATGTTTTAGTGGATGCTGCCATTCAATGGCTGTTATTCTAAAATGTTTCATATTATTTACTACTTCATTCTTTATTAGCTATTTCTATGTTTGATTCTTTTCACATGTCTTAGTTTAGATCAAGGGTCATCAACGTTTTTCAGGCCAAGGACCCCCTAGCTGAGAGAGAGATGAAGCAGGGACCCCCCTCTATATTATGTGTTTCAGATTAAACTTTTATTTTTACTTGGTCTGCTCTTTTTTCCCTCTACGCCTATTACCTCTTTGCCCAAAAATAGCCGATCTACAAGCTCACAACGCCTCGCAAAGTTCTCCTCAGAAAAGGGATGCTAGGGTTAAAATGGTTAGTGTAAAAAAATAAATAATCATGTCACACAAAGATTTGGCGGACCCCGTATAGTAGCTCTGAGGACCCCCCTAGGGGTCCCGGACCCCCTGTTGAAGACCCCTGCTTTAGATGATTGCCGCAAGGTAATGATCGACCGCAATCCAATGAATCCATGTATTTCACCAACCTGACGTCTATACCTCCCGTTTCTCAGGTCATAGTGTGGGTTGTTTATCTCTAGGGCAGATATGCTGGTAGCAGCAATAGCTCTAACTACTCAACTGGAAAAACACCATCTTTTACAGCCCCCTGCACACGGCCCCCCTACAACACAGTAACCACCACGCTGTGTGTGCAATACCTAGTGTGAGTGTAATATTTATTTATTCTCTATGTTGCGTTTACAGAAAGTAATTCAAAATCTAATTTTAGGGACTTTTGATAAAAATACACAAGAAATTATGTGAAAAGGTGTGAAAAACGTATTTTTCATGGTTGGGTTAGGCTACAATAATGTAAAAGATGCACATGCTACTGTCTTTGTTTATTTCTGAAGACCAGTTTATGGGCCAATGCAACGCTGTTATTGTAACTTGGATGTAATTGTAACTTGGATGGTCATTTGATGAAAATATTCAAATAATCGTTATTAATAGAAATATAGTAATCAAATTTCATTTTGGTCACTTTTACACATCCCTAGAGTGCATGCTAGCGAACATGTGCATGTTTGTAAAAAATATCATTTTGGGTACTGCACATAAGGAGCAATGGCATTTAGGGTTAGAATTTGATTGATTGCAAGATGTATTTAGCCTTTAGGGTTCAGTCAGATAATTAATGCAATCAACACAAAGTCCTCAAATGTATAATTTTGTGAGAATTGTACATGATTCCACTGTATACTGCATGCTCACAATAGATAGACCACACCAGAAGAGAGACGCATGATTAGAAACATTTGTGAAAACATAAAAATAATGTTTGGGACTGATTAGGGAGAAATACATATCACGGTTGTTTTGGTAAGGTTTTTTTTTTGCCTTTATTATTACTCACCAATTTTAGGAAAGAAGATGCTGAAACTTTATATGCGAGGCCCCATTTCAAGTGCAAGGAAAAGAAGGATCACATATATTAGCCTAGTTCTGTCCTGGGGTCAGCCATCTTAACCCGTTCAATCCAGGAACACAGCCGTGTCATTTTAAGATGACTTTGGCTATTAAAAAATAGCAGATCTACAAGCTCATAGCGCGGCACCGAGTGCCAGCTTGTAGATCTGCTATTTTAGAAAAATCGTGATAATTTGTAGCCTGGTAAACCCTCCCTCCGGAAATCTCATTTCTATTTGATTCCTGGAGTGAGTCTGGCCTGATCCGCCTTTCTGCAATATTGGCTGTGTATGCCAAACGGCCGAGCCTATCAGCGTCGTCGCTCATTGTTCTGTGATTGACAGCTTACGTTGGCCAATCAGGTGGCGAGTTCGAGTGAGCCCAAAACACGAACGGCAGCCATCTTTTTCTTGTGCGGCCAATTCTCCGCTATTTTTTTACTTCAAAAAGCTCTCTAACTTCTATTTTGAGGCACGGAATTTACTTATAAGATATCGTTTGGATAGAATTTAGTTGTTTAACTTCATATATGTGGTCAATTAATCATGACAAAGCCTATTTAAAAATAAAAATTTAGAGAACCGGTAGGGGCGGGCAGTGACACCATTGTATCCGAAAAAGGCAACCCATTTTGGGTATGGCTGTCTCAAAAGTCCCGTCGCGTCACATTAAGACTGGTGAACTGCTGATTGGCTGAAGGGGAAAAATTATCATTGGCTGAAGGGGTTGTCAGTCAACGGTATTACTCCCGCCCAACTCCAGCACAGCCAATATTGCAGAAAGGCGGATCAGGCCAGACTCACTCCAGGAATCAAATAGAAATGAGATTTCCGGAGGGAGGGTTTACCAGGCTAGATAATTTGTGCAAATCTTTGAATATATATTTTTAAAGCGAACATTTGTAACTGCTAAATGTTTCAACAAATGTCAAATTTTTATGAAAAACTATTGTTGCTATATGTATTTGGCCGCCGATACCCATCAAAATATTTTGTTCCAGGGACCCCCAGAAGCAAAGATTTGAGTAAAAAATGTTGTTTAAAAAGAAATATATATTCAAAGATTTGCACAAAAAATTATGTTCAAGATTTTTTTTAAATAGCAGACAAGCTCGTACAAGGTACGAGCTTGCAGATCTGCTATTTTTGAAAAGCCCAAAGTATAAAATAACGGTTTAAGTGGTTACACAGTACATGCGTTCCCGTATTGAATGGGTTAAAACAAGAAGCAGTAGTAATATCAGCCTGTAAGGCCCAGATTGTGGCAGACAGGGAGAGCAAAGAGAAACATGAGATGATTGCCTCCTTGACCGTGTATCCGGCGATCATATTCTTCAAACACAAAGACAGCAAGCAGAGAGCAGGCTCTTAAAAAGGCATCACAGAGCAGACCAAATTATTTAAACTTCCTTGTAAATGGTGCACTGCATTTATAATATAGAACCTTTATCCAAAGTGCTTTACTATGTGCATTACATTCACCCGTTCACACACACCTACGGCGGAGGAAACCTCGCAAAGGAGCACCAACCTGCTCATGGGGAGCAGCCAGAGGTTCAGTGTCTCTTGCTCAAAGACCCGGGAACCTTCTGCTTCCCAAGCGGCCACACTAGCTCCTGAGTAGTGTTGATTTTTGACAGCAAATTTGGATTTAGTTTTAGCCATAGTCTTTTGAATAAAATTCCATTTAGTTTTCGTCATATTTTAGTCATCTGAAATGTTTTACTGTTAGGCTAGTTTTAGTCGACTAAATATCATAAGATTTTAGTCGACTTTTAATCTACAGTTGATTTAGCCGACTAAAATGTGTTTTGGCGGTGCCTTGATGGGATCCTAATGGCTGATTTTACACTTGGTTGCGTGCTGAAAATAGCCGATCTACAAGCTCACAACGTGTCGCAGCGCGACGCGTTGTGAGCTTGTAGATCTACTATTTTCAACACCTGAGCGCAACCAAACATACTTGTCTTGGTTCTACTGGATCTCTTCTCCACTCGTCCCTCCCTAACATTTTAGTCTAGTTATTATTTGTTGACGAAATTGTCAGTATATTTAGTCTTAGTTTTAGTCATCATAGCTTAGTTTTTATTTAGTTTTCGTCAGTGAAAAAAGGTAGTTGACGAACATTTTTCGTCATAGTTTTAGTCGACGAAATCAACACTACTCCTGAGCCACTGCCGCCCCCAGTTGTATACTATGTACTCATACTGTACTACTAGTAACTGGTGTACTGACCACCATGGTATCACTGAGCTTTGACTGACCAGCCAAGTGGCCTGACCCGGAACCACATGGATAATCTGTGTGGTATTGTCAAGAGAGAAGATGAGACACTCAAGACTCAACCACACAGATGAGCTTAAGGCGCCGCTATCAAAGCAAACCACGGGCTTCCATAACACCTCAGCAGTACCACACAGGCTGATCACCTCCATGCCACGCCCCATTGATGAAGTCATTAGTTCAAAAGTAGCCCAGAGTCAGACCAAGTACCGAGTGAATAAATTAACATACTTTTCAGATGGTCGACGTTTCTGTATTATGAATCCTTCTTTTGAGTGGTTTCATGTAATATTCTAATATTTTGAGATATGGATTTTTGATTTTCATGAGCTGTATAACAATCATCAAGATTTAAAAAAAAAAACGGTTTTAAATATGTCACCTTATCCGCAATGAATCTAGAATATATGAAAGTTTCACTTTTTGAATTATATTACACTAGAAAATGAACTTTTCCACAATATTCAGTTTTTTTTTGAAGGATCTGCATGTAGACATGAGTATGATAAACAAACATGTCATTTACTAATAGACCTGTGCTTCGGCTTGACCATTTTGGACTGACAAGACACAGTGGTTTATAGTAGATGTTTACAAACCAACTTTTATGGTAACCAATAACCACTGAGGTTATCGGTTTCTGTCCATCTCTTATGTCTGTTTCGTCTCAGAAAAGCAGGAAACGCCATAACGCGATAGATCAATATTGGACGGTGCATTGAAAATTCTTTTGTCTTCTCTCCTCGTGTGTACAGTGTGTGACCGTGTGTGTGTCAGTGGTTAAGTCGGGCCTCTTGTCTCTGTAGTGGTGTGTCTCTTCATGAATTAATAAGGGAGTACTATGAGCTCATCATCCTGTGTAGCTACTGGCTGAATGCAGTCAGATTGGCTCACTGGGGAGATGACAGCATATTACTGAGCATAGCTTAGCTCTCAGCTTGTGGGGATTGTAGGATAGTTGGTGGAGGAGGATTATGACAGCATCGCTGACGGGAGACCGCTGAGCTGAGAGCCACAGTCTGGCTCACCATGAAGCAGCCACAGCTCCATATCTGCACCTTTAACCATACCTGCACAATATATACAGTAACATCCAGATTGTTCCTTTAATCCATTAAGACCGGGAACGCATCTGTGTCATTTTAAGATTTATTTGGCTATTAAAAAATAAAATGCAAATCATTGAATATAAATATGTTTTAAAGCGAACATTTTTTACTCCGATCTGTGCTTCTGTTCTGGGGTCCCGGACTCCCTGGAACAATATATTTTGAGATGGGGGGCCGCGGCCAAATACATATAATTTTTGGGGGGTCCTTGACATGGAAAGGTTGGAGCACCACCACCAATACACCACTGAGCAACATACTGTTAGGAGGATTTAGAAAATATTTTTAGATATGTATTTGGGCGCAGAACCCCCATCTCAAGATGGTTTGTTCCAGGGACCCCCCAGAAGCAAAAAAAATAAAATTTCAAGATCTTTCAAAAATAGCAGATCTACAAGCTCATAGCGCGGCACTCGGTGCGCGCTATGAGCTTGTAGATCTGCTATTTTTGAATAGCCAAAGACATCTAAAAAAATTCACATACGCGTTTCCGGATTGAATGGGTTAAAAAGAGTGCATATGTATGGGGCCGGTGAAGCGTTCGGCAGCACGGAGGAGGCTGCGTCTTAGTCACACAACAGAGCTAATGCTCAAAGTTGTGTGTGTGTGTGTGTGTGTGTGTGTGTGTGTGTGTGTGTGTGTGTGTGTGTGTGTGTGTGTGTGCACTGGGTTCAGTGGCAACTCCCTTTTGAAGGGAGTGTGTTTATGTTGCGTTGTCGGAATGTGTGAGCAACGGAGTGGGTGTAGGTGCAGGGAGGGGGTTGTGTGTCGTTGTGTTGTGTCCATGTGTCCAGCAGTTATGCCGGTTTATTGTTTCTTTAGACGGTATATTTTAGTTGTGTAGTATATTTGTTAAACTCATTATTTTTGTTCATATTATTTGGTCGTTGGTTGCTTCACTAGCCTAATTTTTATTGTCCCCTAGCCTAGACCATTGGTTCTCAAAGTGGGGTCCGGGGACCCCCAGGGGTACTTGAGCTAAATGATGGATAGGAACCAAATGGACCCTTATGGTTCTGTAACTCTGAGAGTGCACAAATGGTTCCATTTGTACACTCTCAGAGTTAAATTAACATTGATTTTACAATATGAATTGGGGTCCCAGAGATATAAATGCCATTAAATGGGGGTCCGTAGCCTCTAATGCATGTCAAACTGGGGGTCCTTGAAATTAAAATGGTTGAGAATCACTGCTAGAGCCGTAAAAACCTTCTCTTATGGGGGTCCCTGGCTAATAAGTGTCAATTTGGGGGTCCCTGGCATGAAAAAGTTTGAGAACCACTGGCCTAGACTATCTCAGAGATGTAACGTAATAACATTCAAACTTGAAAATTCAAACATCTTATTTTGGTCAGCTGTTGCAACTTGCCCTTGTTGTCTCCACCCTATTACACAAGGATTAATAACCATACACACACATAACTCATTTCATCGTCATCCAGTGAGGCTCACAATGGAACAATAAAATCACAAAAAGAACCATTTGATAAAAGACAAGCACAAAGTAGAAAGGCTTTACAAATATTAAATGTAAAAATATTCTCATTACAAAATAATAATATAAATCATAATAAATTGTGAATAATACTCATGATTATTACAATATTCAGCTAAAATAATTGTGGTGATGATTTTTTGTCAGTTATACTGCCCTAACCCATACCCTTTAAATTACACTCTGAAGAGTTAGCCTAAATGACCACTGCTTTTGCTGTGTAGGGGAAAAAATAGACTATGTTAACGTGACGTGTTATCAGTACACGCCGCGGCACGTTATCATCACCACAACATCCTGTTTTCATGATAATCACAGGAAGTGAATGTGAACAATAACAGGGAGAGCCTCACATGGTTGTGAGCTCCTTGTGAACTCCAAAAACAACTTTTAAAAAGAAAGGAAACAGTGGAGCCATCGGACAGAAAGGGAAAGTGGGACAGGAGGACTATTGAAACAGCATGTACACACAAGGATCTGACTTCTTGTATCCGTCCTGTGATTCTGAACTGCTGTGCTGCCATGACAACAGCATTTCCCCTGTGGGATCAATAAAGGTCTCTATCTATCCATCTATCTAATACACGCTCACAAGCCCCAGAGTGTGCAGAGGGTGTTCTGAGCCTATCCATGCGTTTTTAACCCATTAAGACCGCTTCCGTGTCATTTTAGATTTATTTGGCTATTTAAAAATTGCAGATCTACAAGCTCATAGCGTGGCACCGAGTGCCGCGCTATGAGCTTGTAGATCTGCATTTTTTTTATTTTATCGTGAACATTTTGAATCTTTGAATATATATATATTTTAAAGCAAACATTTTCTTTTTTTAACTCATTTAAATCTTTGCTTCTGGGCTTTCTACAAATCTTTTTTTTAAACGTATTTTTCATGTCAAGGACCCCCAAATTATATGTATTTGGCCGCGGACCCCCACCTCAATATTTTGTTCCAGGGACCCCCCAGAATCAAAGTTTTGAGTTAAAAATATATATATATATTCGATGATTTCCACACATTTTCACGATTTTTCAAAAAAATAGCAGATCTACAAGCTCATAGCGTGGCACTCGGTGCCGCGCTATGAGCTTGTATATCTGCTATTTTTGAATAGCCCAAAGAAATCTGAAAATGACACAGAGCTGCGTTCCCGGTCTTAATGGGTTAAGCGTTGATCTATATCTGGGTTTTCCTTTGGGATCTTAATCTCAAGTCATTTAACAGTCAGTCAAAATCAAAAGGCAGGTCGTAACTTTGCCAAGCCGTGATATTATTACCGTAAAAGGTTCAGTTTGGGCCGAACAACAAACACAGATGTTGCGTAGTAACGCCACATCAAAGGTCATCATAAAAAATATATAATTGTATTACGTTGCAGCAATTTCTGGGAAAAACACCAGAGTTAAGACATTAATGACAACTAAATAATCTTAAAAGATCACGTTGGCTCCTCACACACTGAAAATGTTGCTATAATATCAGTGGTTCTCAAACTTTTTCATGTCACGGACCACCCAAAATGATATGTATTTGGCAGTGGACCCCCATCTGAAAATATTTTGTTCCAGGGACCCCCAGAAGCAAAGATTTGAGTTAAAAATGTATATATATATTCAAAGATTTGCACACATTTTCACGACTTTTTCTTTCCAAAAAATAGCAGGCGCTATGAGCTTGTAGATCTGCTATTTTTTGAATAGCCAAAACAAAATCTTAAAATGACACGGATACGTTCCCGGTCTTAATGGGTTAAGTGTGGATAGGATACCACAAGCCCATGTGGGGGTTAAAGGGAAAAAGTGAGTGAGTATCCTGCCCTGATCCGAGACACAAAAATGGGTCACAAGTTGTGTTCCCACATTACAAGGATGCTAGTTCCTTTTAATGAGCCCCCAAGTCTGAGGGTGAGACAATAAAATCGTCATTTGGCTCCCAGAACTGGGAGAGCGTGGAATTGTTTTGTCTTTCTGCACACTCAAACCTAACCGACCAATCGGACGACAGGGACTGGTCTTCCAGGGCCAATCGGAACGGCCAGACACAACCCTAGAGCTCCTAGCTGTGCATTCCGTGGGGGACGGCAAGGTTAATTAGCATAGAAACCTCAACTAGGACAAAAGGCTCATTACGCTATGGCATTCCAGAGCATCACGCACGTATGCACACACACACACATACATACATTACACACAGTTAGGGATGGGGTGGGAAATGTCAACTTGTCTCTGCAACACTCTGAAGACCACCAGACTATGCCTGGAATAAGCCTATTGTGTGTGTGTGTGTGTGTGTGTGTGTGTGTGTGTGTGTGTGTGTGTGTGTGTGTGTGTGTGTGTGTGTGTGTGTGTGTGTGTGTGTGTGTGTGTGTGTGTGTGTGTGTGTGTGTGTGTGTGTGTGTGTGTGTGTGTGTGTGTTTATGTACAGAGAAGAAGACAACAACCTGTCTCTGTGATGCTTAAAAACTTTTTTGATCTCCATTCCTCCCAATTCATTAGTAAGTAACCACTGTATGTGTTCCCTTTTCATGTCAAGTTCAATGAATTAGAGCACAGGATTTGATTTGAATGATGAATGATTTGTTTGGATTAAATTGTTCTGGGGATTTGTTTAGTTTTTTCATCAAATGACTATCATAGGTTACAATAATAGCATTGCATTGGCCTATAAACAGATTTTTTTTTCTTCAATTTTTATCCTACAAACGATTATTCGAATATTCTATTATTCGGACCCATCCCTACTTAAATACACATCATATAGTATAAGTATGTCTAAGTATAAGCTCATATAGGTGTCATACATGTGTCACAAGTCACAACATGCTGAAATCAGATGGTCGCCTCAGTGTGGTACTGCACTTTCTGTAGCCCATACTACACCTAAAACAAGTGATAATTCACTCCCCATTCTCTCCCTTTCAGAGGAGTGTCTCTGTAGATCACTGTGCCTTGTACTATGACTGAAAAGCCGCTGTCCTCGTTACAGTGACTGATGCCTGCATAAGACAATAAAGCAAGGCTCCTCAAGTCTGTGGTGCTTATTATACAGTAGTTAGTATATCACTGACTATATACCCTGCCTGCTGAACTCTATAGGCAGCCCACCTACTTGCTTTACTTGCATTCCTAACAGATGAAGAGGAAATTAAATGGAATGGAATGTCAAAGAAATGGGGGACCGGGGAAGTCATTTTAGATTTCAACCACTTTAACTTGTACTTTGGCTATTCAGAAATAGCAGATATACATGCTCATAGATCTACTATTTTTGAAAATGTATGCAAATCTTTGAAGACATTTTTTTGTAACTCAAATCTTTGCTTCTGGGAGTCCCTGGAACAACATATTTAACAAATGTTCGTTTAAAAATATATATATATTAAAAGATTTGCACAAATCTTCACGATTTTTCAAAAATAGCAGATCTTGTATATCTGCTTTTTTTTTGAATAGCCAAAGAAATCTAAAATGACACAGATGCGTTCCCGGATTGAATGGATTAATGGTTGTTTTTTCATTATGACGTAAAACAACGTTGTTTCTTTTCTTGCATTTCATCAAGTTGTGTGTGGGGTCTTATGGAAAGGATTCTGCTGTGTATATTGAATGTATACCATACCTGAGCAATATCCACAAATTGGGGTGGGAGTTAACAACACTGGCACCCCCCGTGCCAGTGGCCTAGTGGTTAAGGCACATACCACATTATAGGCTCTAATGCAGCCTGACAGCGAGTCGTGGGTTTGATTCCCCAACCTCGACAGCCTTTTCTGCGTGTTACTCCCCGTCTCTCTCCCTGTTTCCTATCACTGTACTATCCAATAAAAGGCAGAAAAGCCCCCAAAAATACCCAGAAAACCCAGACCTGGTGGTTGGGGGATATACTGTACTGACACAGTAGCCCCTGGCAGCAATGGCAACCTGGGGGCCTGCTATGTGAATGTGAGGGTGTAATGTGAGAGGCTGGGGCACACACTCACAGAGAGGAGGAAGGAAGCAGTGGGCTTTCATCTCCAGTAAACCACTGGAGGACTCTATTTTTATCTGTACTCAGTCAGTAGAGATAATACAACCAACTACTTACTGCACACGTTTTCAAAGTGAGGGGCTTTGGCTCAAGAGTTTTGTTTTTTTTTCACATTTTGCAATAGATATTTAACCCATTAAGACCTGAGAGACCGATTCTAAAAAATGTTTTCTGAAACGCTTCTGAAGTCTTCTGTTGCAATAATATCAGTGGTTACTGGTTATCAAACTTTTCCATGTGAAGAACCCCCGAAATGATATGTATTTGGCTGCGGACCCCCCCCCCCCATCTCAAAATATTTTGTTCCAGGGACCCCCAGAAGCAAAGATTCAAGTAAAAAAGGTACCCTTTAAAAAAATATACATTCGTAGATTTGCACACATATTCAGGATTTTTTGAAAAATAGCAGATCTACAAGCTCTACGAGCTTGTAGATCTGCTATTTTTGAATAGCCAAAGTGTAAAATAATGGTTATAGCTAAAAATCAAAAAATAACACAGATGCATTCCTGAATTGAATGGGTTAAGTCTGGGACCAAATTAAAAGGTAAGAAATAAATAAATAAAATATGACGGGATATTTTGGGATCCTCATCCTTGGCATAGAAACGTTTGCGTGAACCCCTTTAAAAGAAGCTATTCTATGGCAGCAGTGCTAAAAACACACACGAAAGCAATTAAAAGGGACGGTCTGATTCAAATCATAGACCAAAATGAATGGACTGAATGAATCAGAGAATGACCACTGTGTGAGTCACAGTGAGGCCGCTTTAAAATAACACAAGGTTACTTTAAAGGGTGATTTTATACTTAGTCGCACGCCAGTGTCGCGCACCGAAAATAGCCGATTTACAAACTGACCAGGTTTCTAGTTGAACAAACCATTCATCTAAGTACATACCGTAAGGTCCCAATCGTCTAATGAGATCTTATGGTCGACAGTTCTTCACCTCAAGGCCCACACAAATATGCTTTTTTTTTTATTTTTACAACTATTCATTCATATTGTTGCTTTATTTTCTCTGAACTATACCGCACCAGAAACGCTGATTGTGTGGACACAGCCAGACACGTTGCAGCAATGTACCCGCGACGCTGAGGTGATGCTTCCAGTGTTCTGAGCCTTAAGGCAACTCTCCACCAAACAGACTACTTCAGACTGCAACAGACTGGTAGTCTGTTGGCAAGATTTGGCATTTAGTTCAGCACAAGCAGTCGGCACACATTGTCGGTACACATTGTTGTGCTAATGCGTTAGAGCTGGCAGGCTGGCCTGCCAGTGTTGCCAGGTCGGCTTTTTATAAGCGACTTTGGGCTTGTTTTCCTGTAAAGTCGCTTGTAAATATTCATAGTTGCTGGTTGCTTTTGTTTGGGCTTGTTTTATTAGGGCTTGCTTTCAAGATTTATTTTTAAAATAGCTGATATAACAGGGCACAAGTGGTGAAACTGGTCGCTTCTTTTGGGCTTGTTTTCGTAGACCTGGTCGCTTGTTTCACTCACAGAATCTGGCAACACCGAAGCCAGCTCGGACCAAACCTTTACTCTTTACTGGCTCTACCAGTCGGCCAAAAGACTGAAAATACTAGGTTTCTCATCGTCGGGTCGATAGAGGTCCGGACGCGACAGAACGAAGCTATCCGACATCAAGATGTCGGCAGCAGACGCTTTCCAACGCCTCCCACCGTCGAGCCGGGACTAAAATCGGTGCGGTGGAGAGCTGCCTTTATCTTCCCTAGGGATAATACAGCAGCTGACCAATCAGCGCAACCGTGAAGTGAATCAGCTGTAAACTAGGGATGTGCGCTGTGACTAATTTCACTGATGGTTTAACCATTTTTATTCTATTTTTAAAGATATTTTGGGGGTTTTCTGCCTTCATTTTGGATAGCATAGTTGAGAAAGACCGGTAACAGGAGAGAGAGACACAGGGAGTGACACGCAGCAAAGGTCAAAACCAATGCACGACTCACTGTCAGGCTGCATTAGAGCCTACATGTGGCATGTGCCTTAACCGCCAGGCCATCGGCACGCAGGTTAAACAATGTTTTAGTAACCGACCAAGTTCTCTTAACATGATGTCATTCACAAACCGAGTGACTGCCCGGTTAAACTTTAACCAGTCAGCCAGTTATTAGCCAACAACGGCACAAAGATGGCACAGCTTACTATTGACCTAGAAAACAATGGAACCAATTCAACAGCAAAGAACTGTATCGATACAGTTTGAGAGGAAGAAGACGCAGATAGAGAAAGAGATGGAGACGGAGTAGAGAGAGAGGGGGAGAAGAACATGTGTGCGTCATGTGCTGGAGATAAACATCATGGATGACACAGACTTAATCATCTGACCTCTGTTACCACAATAAACACACTGTTAATGCGGCCCGTGGACGCGGCAACACGCACACAAACATATGCGGACATGCACACACATACCGTACTGTACGCAGATACATATGTGCAGCACACAACAGGAAATGACTATACAAACTGTAGGCCCAAACTGTTTAACCCATTAAGACCGGGAACGCATCTGTGTAACCACTTCAACCATTATTTCATACTTGTCGCTATTCAAAAATAACAGATATACAAGCTCATAGCCATCTGCTATTTTTGAAAAATCGTGAACATTTGTGCAAATCTTTGAAAAAATATTTTTAAGCAAACATTTTTAACTCAAATCTTTGTTTCTGGGGGGTCCCTGGAACAACATATTTTGAGATGGGGGTCCGCGGCCAAATAGATATAATTTTGGGGGTCCTTGACATGAAAAAGGTTTGAGAACCACTGATATAGCAACGTACGTTTTTTGTTTGTTTAACTGTTAGGATTTAGAAGACATTTGAAGAATCCAAATGTTCGCTTTAAGAAATACATATTCAAAGATTTGCACACATTTTCAGGATTTTTCAAAACTAGCAGATCTACAAGCTCGTAGCGCCGCACTCGGTGCCGTGCTATGAGCTTGTATATCTGCTATTTTTGAATAGCCCAAAGAAATCTAAAAATCACAGAGATTGAATGGGTTAATAATGGCGAGGGAGAACAGTAGAGAATTCAGCCATGGACCATTACTATGGGATCATTGGGGACAAATGGCTCAGATATAATCCAATTTATCTCCACTTGGGATATCAATGCCCTTTAATAATGTGTGAAATAGGCAGATAAGTCAAGTAGCTTAGATCTGGCATGTCGCACCGTGGTTATTAGTATTGACTTTCAGTGAAGCACAATATCAAATTACTTTCTCCACAAGGCTATATATATGGATAGGCTAACACTAATAGCGGGGGTTCGACTTCAGACGTTAAGTGCTGCATCAGGTGCCAGGTGAAATACAGCATTTCCAATCCCCAACCCGTCTTCCTATCCAGCCCAGATGAGGCCCTGAATCCATGGAAAACACAATGGGAAACGGTAAATAGACAAATATGTTTTGGTTTTTGGTCTCTTATGTTTTGGTTTTGCGATCGACACAGATTTCCCACCGAGTTTGCCACTGCCTCTCTTGGTACTGTAAAACCAGTCGATGCCTGTGTAAACCTCTTCCTGGATATACAGTGGAAAATACACACACACACCTGGGCACACCTCTCTCTCTGGGGTTAGCTGGTCAGGTTTCATAGCAACCTGATCTCCTCTATTGTCTTGTTCCCCCGGCTGCCTCACATACACTCACCCTGACTGACTGGTTAGACAAGAGAGAGATAGAGAGAGACAGAGAGACAGAGAGAGAGAGAGAGAGAGAGAGAGAGAGAGAGAGAGAGAGAGATGCTAAATTGCGTCATGAGGTATTTGCGAATGATTGCATAATTCTATACCAGCTGATCTTCAGTATGTTAGCCATCTTTGCTGTGATGAAGCTATGGAGGACATCTTTTACATATAGCAGTGGTTCTCAACCTGTGTGCCGGGACCCCCAGGGGGGTCCCCACGTGATTTTGAGGGGGTCCCCAGGTGACAGTGGAGTGACAATTTAAGGACTTTTTTTAAGACCTTTTTAATACCTCAAAATGAAAGAAAGGAAAAAGACCATTATTGTGACGAAAGTAATCAATAAAACAAATTGTGAAAACAGCAGATCTACAAGCTCACAACGCCTCGCGTTGCGAGGCGTTGTGAGCTTGTAGATCGGCTATTTTCACAATATTTATCTGTGGATGACGAAAATGTGATGCCTCAACTCCTACATTCCAAGTGCTTATCAGGGTGGTCCCCCAGTTCAAATATGATTATTTGGGGGGTGTCACGGCCTGAAAAGGTTGAGATCCACTGACATATAGCAACCCGCCCAAACCTTTTATCTCTGGAGAGACAGGAAGGAGGCAGGAAGATCTTTGATCTATTTCCGTTGAAACGTCCACGCTTTCCAGGAAAGCTACTGCCCCTTAGTGTGTGTGCTAGCCCTGGTCAAGTTGACTGGCCAAGTGGCCATCATGTTTGGTTCAACTAAACCGCTTTTATAAACAGTCTCTCTGCCGTCAAAGTAGCCCAGCTGCCGAGTGCAGCAAATCAACCCAAATACTTCTCCGTCTCCCAAAAGATCAACAGCCAACAAAAAAATGACCAGCTGGGGCACTTTCTTTTCTACCTCTCTAAAAGTCAGCCATCATTACTGTACATCCAGCTTTGAGCTTTTTTTTACTCAAGTCTTCTTGGGTCAGGGCAGAAGGTTGTCATATTATTGTCCATGGTAGCCTGTGCGAAGACATAATGCCAAACTGAACAAAGCATTACTGTGCTTGTCAATTTGCTTCAAACTTTGGTTTGGTTCATAATCCAGGCAGGCCATTAATAAAGGCTTTTTTTAAGATATGATGAGAGCATTGGATTTTTGTTTTGTCTACTATTACTACAGTACCATCTAGGGATGGCCAACCAGTAACCGTTACCAGTTAACCGTTAAGAAATTGGCAGCCGGTTAACACTAACGGCTAATGGCAAACCGTAAAAAAAAGTCTACACCCGTAACCACACGTGACTTCCACTATACTAACACTAGTAAACACAAAATTAAGAGTATGAGGAGTGTAATGTGAAATCAGCCGTCTTATTGACACAGAGTATGTCCGACAGACACACAGCAAACAACCTGGCAGCTTAACTAAATGATGCGGTGGAGTCTCCACCGCATCGACGCTGAGACGCGTTGTGAGCTTGTAGATCGGCTATTTTCAGAGCGCAACACCCGAGCACAACCAAACATTAAAAAAAAGTGTCTGCATGTGTTCACAACCACGCAGCCAACTGCAACTCAGTTCCGTGTTTTGCACATACACTGCAATTGGCAATCAGCGATGGATTTATCCCGTGTATTTATATATTTTTTATTGGTAAATATCGCTTTTTTTTTGGGAACACATTTCCTTGACGGTTAATGATTAATGAATCGGTAAGGCCTAACGGTAACCGGTTAAGAAAATGTGCTGATTTTTTGTGTGTGTGTGCGTGTGTCTGTGTGTCTGTGTGTGAGAGTGTGAGAGTGTGAGTGTGTGTGTTAGTGCTGCACGATTAATCGATAAAAGATCGTGATCTCGATTCAGACACCTATGCGATCTCGATTTTAAATTATGACGATTTTTTTTTCAATTAAAAAAATATATATATTTTTGCTTAATATTTTTATATTTACAAGAGAATTGTGTGAGAATCGTGTGAGAATCGTGATCTCAATTCTTATGGAGGAAAATCGGGATTCACATTTGAGCAAGAATCGTGCAGCACTAGTGTGTGTGTGCGCGCGCGCGCGCGCGCGTGCGTGCGTGCGTGTGTGTGTGTGTGTGTGTGTATATATTTCTTTGCTCCATTAGCAGCGTGGCTATGAGGATAACCATGTCAGTCTGTCGGTCGGAACATTTCTCAAAAACTGCTGCCATGACATTCTGCGCCGTTTCATGAACCCAAGACAATGGCCCCTACTGTTTGGTGATGGTGACCCCCATGGCCTTTCTTCTAGCGCAAACACGAGGTCAACATGTATTTCACTTGCATACAATTTAATGAAAAATACTGCCTTAGATTGCCACGGAATTCACTGTGCATTTATCTTCATGCTCCCCAGAGGATGAGCCCTACTGATTTTTTGGTTACCCAATAATATCCCATCCAGTTTCCTCTAGTGCCAGCATTATAGGCCACAATTTCCACTTGCACACACGATCCTCTCCAAAATCTATCTGGAGGAAGAACCAAAACATTTGGTTCTAGTATTCTCAGAATTTGCCACTTTAACCCAAGACCGGGAACGCATCCGTGTGTCATTTTTAGATTCCTTTGGCTATTCAAAAATAGCAGATCTACAAGCTCATAGCGCGGCACCGAGTGCCGCGCTATGAGCTTGTATATCTGCTATTTTTGAAAAAATCGTGAAAAAAATAACTTTTAATAACTTTTTCAAAAAACTGTTTGGATTTAGAAAACATTTTTTTAATCGGCCTCAGGTCTTAATGGGTTAAACCTGGCCTACTTTGGGCACGTCATTATAGGCAAGAATTATCAAAAGGTTTCCAAAAACAAGCAGATCTAAAAGCTCACAACACATCACGATGAGACACGCTGTGAGCTTATAGATCGCCTATTTTCGCCTTGCGACACAGTCGTATGACAAAGTATAAAGTAGGGCATAAGTGGTTGAATTAACACTCAACATTTTACGGTTCATCCTTTCCCTTTGACTTCTTTGACAACAGACGCTGTATTGACCAAGATTAGATCTCCACAAGACTGGTAGGACCAGAAGGGTTGTCTTTGGGCTCGGCCAGTCTTGTCTATGACCGAGTGACCAATTGTGTGTCTCTGTCTCTCAAAGGTGAGATTAATTCATGACTTGAGGTTCACACAAGGTCACACAAAGCACACCAACATACTACATGGTGCAGACCAGCTTGAATCATGCTAGTGAAAAAGCTGATATACTGAGCGTGTTCTATTTACGTCTGGCTAGTCTTGTCAAATCTCATCTTATGCCAACACTGTCTGATCCATGCATAAACAGCTGGAAGGCAAGTCTTCACAGTCAGTCACACCCACGTAACACACCAAGGCAAGCATGCACGCACACACACAGTCACACACACACACACACACACACACACAGGAAGAGGGAACCAGTATTGTGTGTGTGTGATCCTGGGGCGAGGCAATGGTTTGCTTCATAGCCACACACACACACACACACACACATTAGCACAATCAGTTTCAGTGGTTATCCACTATTTGCCACACCATTTCCTGAATGAGGGAGAGTATGAGTAGTATTGCATGAGCGAGTGTGGTGTGTGGGGGTGTGTGTGTGTGTGTGTGTGTGTGTGTGTGTGTGTGTGTGTGTGTGTGTGTGTGTGTGTGTGTGTGTGTGTGTGTGTGTGTGTGTGTGTGTGTGTGTGTGTGTGTGTGTGTGTGTGTGTGTGTGTGTGTGTGTGTGTGTGTTCTAGTGACACAGCTTGTTGTACTGTCGAACAGGTCTACTACAGTCATCATTACATCCTGCTCTCTCATGTTGAACAAGCACGTGACGTAGACACACATTTTTAGCATAGCTAAATGCCTCAATATCCCCAATGTGTCACCAGCTCAATAAGGTTCCATGAATCAGAGTCAGAATTTAGAATGTGGCCTTATAGCTATAACGTAGTTTGTGTGTAGCTGAGTCTTCAGCCCAATACCAGCAGGTGATTGTGGTAGGCTAGTACACACAGTATAATAATAATTCTGTGGAATATCCCTTTATAGAGGAATGGGATTTTCCTTACGTTATTAATTATTTATAAAGTGGTTTAACCCATTAAGACCTGAAGCTGATTCTACAAAATGTCTTCTAAATCCCAACAGTATTCTGAAAAAAACCTTTGTTTCTATATCAGTGGTGCTCAAACCTCTTCATGTCAAGGACCCCGAAAATGATCGTTCGCTTAGTTTAAAAGATATATATTCAAAGATTTGCACACATTTTCACGATTTTTCAAAAATAGCAGCTCGTATATCTGCTATTTTTGAATAGCCAAAGAAATCTAAAATGACACAGAACAGGATACGTTCCAGGTCTTAAAGGGTTAAATATATATACTGTATATTTGCGAATTCTCTTCATTACAACAATTACTAATTTCCTTTAAATATTTAATATTTCCTGTGGAATTAGAATAACTTTAATTATGAAAATATTTCCTTATTTTCAGTGGAATTCCCCCTTTATAGAATCTCTTTTATAGCTGGATGGAATCTCCCAGCATTTAGTGGGAAAAAACGTCCGGAAATATCCCTTAACATAATTCCCTACAACAGTATAAATATGTCTTTATGTTCTGTGGGACACCCCCCCCCTCTTTCCCCCTGCAGTGAGTGACTGAGAACTGATCTAAATCAGTCATGAGACTTTGACCCCTCAAATCACATGACTCCTATAGACAGAAAGACAGCTACTGTAGTGTAGATCTAGCCAACCTGCTGAGGTCGAACCTCTTTTCCGAGCTAAAGCAAACACCGGCACAGAGTATTACAGACAAAAACGCAACACCCCACACACACACACACACACACACACACACACACACACAATGATTCTTGAAAAGGGCTTCATCTGTGTCATTTTAGATTTTAGCCATAGCCATTATTTCATACTTTAAAAATAGCAGATCTACAAGCTCATGGCGCGGCACCGAGTGCCGCGCTATGAGCTTGTAGATCTGCTATTTTTGAAAAATCATGAAAATGTGCGCAATTCTTTGGATAAATATATATTTTTTACTCAAATCTTTGATTCTGGGGGTCCCACTCCCTGGAACAACATATTTTGAGATGGGGGGTCCACGGCCAAAATACATATGATTTTGGGTGGTCCTTGACATGAAAAAGTTTGAGAACCCACTGATATTATAGCAACATACGGTTTTCAGAAAACTGTTAGGATTTAGAAGACATTTGTAGATGCGTTCCCGGATTGAATGGGTTAATTGAGTGTTTTATTTTATTCAAACAGTGCATTAGAAACAGTTTCTAAATGCACCCACATTCCCGTAACCAAGGAATAGAGTAAAAACTTAATCGGTGCTATATACAGTATTTTCAAGTTGAATTGCGTGTTTGAAGAGACAGAACAGTGTAAGATGGTCACCATGGCTTACTTATACGTTGTGTGTGTGTAATGTGTAATGTGTATGCAAGTCATGTAGATTAACCATTAACCCCATATCACCTCATGGCTGATTATATACCAGGCTAAAATCTGTGCATAATGCTACGACTTCTGTCACTACACAGTTAAAATACTCAGTGCTTAACAGGTTCATTTTTGTACACTCTTAAAAGTTACAAATTGATAGAAGATTACTGAGGATTTGAAAGTATAGCACCAGTAGCACTAATATTACAACTTCTACTGGTGCCAATGCTTCTTAAAATATGGGACAAACACTATACTGGTTCTCTAAGTTGTTTATACATCTTAAAGGGATAGTTCACCCCCAAACAGATTTTTTTCCTATCGATTAGTCACACAGACTTAATTATTAATTATTGAAATAATTTGATGACCGGTCCGGCAGCGATTCCAGTAGGCGACACAAAGAGTCTCCTTTGTGTCGCCTACCGGAACCGCTGGTCATCAAATTATTGGCTTAGGGATGCGACAAAAACATATCCATGAATTCAAGGCGTGACTAATCGATAGATGAAAAGCATTTTTTGGGGTGAACTATCCCTTTAAGGTTTTCATCTCATGAATCTTAATAAACTTAAACTGGTCTAGCGTCGTAGTAAACTTTAACTTCTTTACAAGAATGGGCTACATTATGAGCTAAAGGTGGGGGTCACAGGGCTATCTCCCTCCAGGGATCAATAAAAGGTTTATCTTATCTCGAAAGAACATTCTGGACACACCGGTTTGCAGTCCAAAGCTACTGTAAGTAAACTGTATGGAATCTCAATCAAGCAATACTTGTTCTCACACAACGATGCCGTCTTTGAAGGATCTTAGCCAAGTTCCACTATTTTGTATAGATAACTGAAGTTTGCTTATTCCATTAAGACCGGGAACGCATCTGTATCATTTTTAGATGTATTTGGCTATTCAAAAATAGCAGATCTATAAGCTCATAGCATGCTATGAGCTTATAGATCTGCTATTTATTTTTTTATCGTGGAAAAATATATAAATATATATATACTCCGATCTGTGCTTCTCGGGGTCCCTGGAACAACACATTTTGAGATGGGGGTCCGCGGCCAAATACATATAATTTTGGGTGGTCCTCGACATGGAAAAGTTGGAGCACCACTGATATAGCAACATGCTGTTAGGATTTAGAAAACATTTTTAGATATGTATTAGGGCGCGGACCCCCCCATCTCAAAATGTTTCGTTCCAGGGACCCCCAGAAGCAAAGACTTGAGTTACAAATGTTCGCTTAAAAAAAAATATATATATTCAAAGATTTGCACAAATGTTCATGATTTATCAAATAAATAGCAGATCTACAAGCTCATAGCGCGGCACCGAGTGCCGCGCTATGAGCTTGTAGATCTGCTATTTTTCTATAGCCCAAAGAAATCTTAAAATGACACAGATGCGTTCACGGTCTTAATGGGTTAGAATGCAGCAGCGTTTTGCCCCAAAACATTGGATCTCAGTCAGTGTTGACTTCCATCGTAAAGTACCACCTGACATACAGTATATTATGGTCTGGGGGGGTAACTAACTACTGGGGTATCTTGGCAAACTAGTGTAGCCCCTAGTACTGCAGGGGACAGGCAGCATAGTGACCTTGTTACCTGGGTAACCCACAAAACCCTCCATCCCCAAACAGCTCCGGAGAATGTATTGATATGCAGCACGGCAAATGTGCACAGACACACACACACACACACACACACACACACACACACACACACACACACACACACACAGAGCATTTCATAGGGGTCTGAAACAGGAGCAGTCAAAATAACCCATTCAATCCGGGGACGCATCTAGTGTCATTTTTAGATTTCTTTGGGCTATTAAAAAATAGCAGATCTACAAGCTCATAGCGCGGCCGCGCTATGAGCTTGTAGATCTGCTATTTTTTTTTAAATCTTAAAAATCTTTGCAAATCTTTGAATATATATTTTTTAAGCAAACCGTTTTAACTCAAATCTTTGCTTCTAGGGGGGAGTCCCTGGAACTAAATATTTTGAGATGGGGGTCCGCGGCCGAATACATATAATTTTGGGTGGTCCTTGACATGAAAAAGTTTGAGAACCACTGATATAGCAACAATAGTTGTCAGTGCCGCGCTATGAGCTTGTATATCTGCTATTTTTGAATAGCCCAAAGAAATCTAAAAAATGACACAAATGAGTTCCCGGATTGAGTGGGATAAATAGCCTGGGAAAGCTGTGGCTGTTAGAAACGACATTGTTCTCTCCCATGTAAACAGAATGTATGTTGGGGGGGGGGGGGGGGGGTGATGGAAGAGAGAAGGGAGGGAGGAGGGAGCGAGCAAGGTAGGACAGGAGGAGAAGAAAAAAACGGGGAGAGGGAGTGAGAGGGGAAAAGAGTGGGAGGGGAGGAAGGGAGGGAGGGCAGAGGCGAGGGGGAGGAGGAAATGTCCTACTTCTTTTTGTATACAGTATAAACTATGTGAACTATGTCACATAATGTCTATTTATGGTGTATGAAGGAAAGTCCTCGAGGTATACAGTTTCCCCTACATGGCTTCATTGGCAGCTCGCCAAAAATTATTAGACAAACATGCTGTACATTCAATGAAAAGTGTTTTGTTGCAATGCTGTCGTTTTAGTTGTTGTTGATTTCTAATGAAGTGTAGTTTAAAGGAGTAGTTCACCCCAATAATTACTTATTTCCTATCAATTACACACACCCCATGGCATGAAGCATTGAATTCATGTTTTTCTTTTTGTCGCATTCCTAAGCCAATAATTTGATCTCTCCGGTAGGAGACACAAAGAGTCTCCTTTGTGTCTCCTACCGGATACATAAGCATCTTTATTATTATCATCAAATTATGGGCTTAGGAAAAAAACAAAAAAATCGCCATGAATTCAAGTCATGTGTCATGTGTAATCGGGTGTCTAATCGGGTGAACTATCCCTTTAATGACAATTTGACAACTATTAACCGCAACTAGTAAATTAGTCATTTTCAGCGGATTTCTGCCCTCTGCCTGTTTTTTTCTGATGACACATGACACCCTTGCCTTGTGTGTGTGTGTGTGTGTGTGTGTGTGTGTGTGTGTGTGTGTGTGTGTGTGTGTGTGTGTGTGTGTGTGTGTGTGTGTGTGTGTGTGTGCCAGGCCTGGAGCCAACCACCACCACAACCAAAAATACCCAACGATGATGAGACACTGCTGTCTGTGCTGACATTGCTGATGGGTAAACGTCGTACAGGCATCAACTTGTTTTCTCATGGAAGTAATAATGAGGAGGATAAGGAGCCCTCGCTCTGCACGGAGACCCATGCTAGAGCGAGAGCGATGAAACAAAAAGGGGTGCAATTATTAACCATCTAATATCTAGGACAAGAGGTGACCGTCAAAATGAAACATACAGTCACCATCGCCCATGGATCGTGCGCTGGCACACACGTTACAATAACGTGCATCCACCGCACACCACGCATATCATTATTAACCCATTGAGGCCTGAGGTTCCGATTCTGCAAAATGTCTTCTAAATCCTAAACGGTTTTCTGAAAAACTTATGTTTCTATGTCAGTGGTCCTCAAATTCTTTCATATCAAGGACCCCCACAATGATATGTATTTGGCCGCGGACCCCCATCTCAAAATATTTGGTTCCAGGGACCCCCAAAAGTAAAGATTTTAGTTAAAGTGTTTGCTTTAAAAGAATATATATATTCAAAGATTTTCACACATTTTCACGATTTTTCAAAAATATCAGATCTACAAGCTCGTAGCGCGGCACTCGGTGCCGCGCTATGAGCTTGTAGATCTGATATTTTTGAATAGCCAAAGTGTAAAATAATGCTTTTTTAGCTCAAATCAAAAAATGACAGATGCGTTCCAGGTCTTAATGGGTTAAGGCTCATGTGGTTGCAGTGACAGACACACACACACACACACACACACACACACACACAAGAACATAGATCTATGGTACAATGGTAGCTAGGGGAAGTGTACACACACAGCCGCAGTGACCCTCGCTCACACAATGCTGGAACGTAACCCAGAATGTAGCTAAATCATGAAAGCAGCACAAAGTAACTGCCTGGTTGGTTTTTACTGGATTTCTATGAGAATTTGACTGAATGACTAAGCAGATTTTTTTACCCTTTTACTGTGTCCACGTATCAGGCCCTTTGTAGTCACTAAGTGAGCCAGTCAATCGATCATGTGTCAGTCAGCCAGTTCTGACGCCAATTTATACGAGTGTTTATACGAGTGTCGGTCCCTGTTGGTCATTTTACACTGGTCTGTCAATCTGTAATTTTGTATGGTCTGCCTACGCAGCAGATAGCCATCAAAACAGCGGAGCTCAGCAGGTTCGTCAGGCAGCTGATGTGTTTAGTACACACTCAGAAACACAAGGACATCAGCTGATGTCCCCCACACCTCCGCATTTACAATATGATACACATACTGGACGACGTACAACCTGTGTTCTTCAGGGACAGGGTCAAGGTTTCTGAAGTGAGACGGTGAATTTATCTAATAGTTTCAGTTGCTGTGTGTTCTTTAAAACTTTAAAGTCCTCCGAGAGGCAATTTTGGTACAGCACAGAACCTATAGTAGACAAATAAAAGGCATATAAAATTAACCAAAAAAAAACACAACAATCCAAAATAATCTGGAAGGGGGGGGGCAATGCCATTTACCTATTCTCAACCGGTATCACAGTTTGAATCCATTAAGACCCGGAAGGCATCTGTGTCATTTTAGATTTCTTTGGCTATTCAAAAATAGCAGATCTACAAGCTCACAGCGTGGCACCGAGTGCCGCGCTATAAGCTTGTAGATCTGTTTTTTTATCGTGAACATTTTGTGGACCCCCAAGAAGCAAAGATTTGAGTAAAAAGAAATCGCTTTAAAAAAAGAATATATATATATATTCAAAGATTTGCACAAAGTTTCACGGTTTTTCAAAATTAGCAGATCTACAAGCTCGTAGCGCGGCACTCGGTGCCGCGCTATGAGCTTGTAGATCTGCTCATTTTGAATAGCCCAAAGAAATCTAAAAATGACACAGATGCGTTCCCGGATTCAATGGGTTAATGCAGGTGTGTAGGTTAGCTTTCGCTGCAAGTCCACAAGATGAAAAGATACTCATCAGCTTGTACCTGGTGTAGCTTGATCACGGCTATGTTTAACCCCTTGAGCATACTGTGCTGCAAAGAGATTATGCCATCCAAAAAAAAGGATATCATCATCTTTACCTACAGGCCCTATTTGTATGGTTACCGACGTATTGCCAGGGAGATGGTGAGGTTATTGTGTGTAAGCATGTTACACCACTACAGTATGCACGAGGATCACCATCCAGCAGAGGTTTTAGCATAATGACTGGTTTGGAAATCCAGGGAAAATTCAGCAGAAAAAAAAGGAAATCACGCCATCTTCCAACTTTCCAATGCACCCCAAAGCCTGCATTTTTATACACTGTCTAATAAAACAAAAACGGACTGATAAACAGATGGCAGACATGAAGACAGTCTGACTGCCTAGTAGACTACAGACAAAAAGAGAGACAGACAGATAACAGTGGATATACCTGCAGTAAATGAGTCTTGTGTGTCTAGAGTGGCTGTTTGTGCTGAGAAAAAGGTCTGTGATTCAATCTGTACTTCCTGGAAAGAAAGCTTGTTACTCATACTCAGCAATTAAGGCTGAACCGAATGTCATTTCTTGACATTCAAAGCATCTACTGAGGTTGCCAAATGAATTTTCGAACGTCTGACATCATGGTGAAGTCATCATTAAATCCATGGGAGAAAAAAAAAAACATTTTCAATAAAATAAAAGTTCACATACGGTGGTCGCCTGGTCGGTAATCGTGACATTGATTAAAAGTCATATCGCTCAGCCCTACTTAACCCCTTAAAGACCCGAGGCCGATTCTACAAAGGCCTTCTAAAATCGGCAGTTTTCACACTTTCAAGATTTTTCAAAAATGTTCAAAAATAGCAGATGTACAAGCACCGCAAGCTCGTACATCTGCTATTTTATTTTATTTTTTAATAGCCAAGGTTTTGATCCACTGACAATGGATGAGACTCAGGGGATTACACAAATTAATGTTAATATCCATCCATGTGCATTTTGTTGCAATTCATTACAATTTGTAATTTACAAACTCTATATATCAGCTACACTTTGGCCTCGCCGTTAGGACTTGAACTGCTGGAGTATTTGGGGGATTGCGTCTGTTTCTTAGAATGTAAGTATTGGACATTCGATGATGGCCAAACAGCTGGCCGGGGTCGTTTGACCCAGCTTTGACTGCAACCAGGGGAGGACAAGGGGATGCGAGGGAGAGGAAGAGAGGGAAAGAGGGAGATGAGGGGTAGAAGAAGAGGAGGAGGAGAAGAGGGGAACACATTCTAGAAGAGGAGTCAACAGGAAAAGACAGGCAGCTGTGTTTTCAGGGGGTGGGAGGAGGAGGAGGGAGAAACGGACAAGGGAGAAAGAAAAGGGTGGGATTGGGGGGGGGGGGGGGGGTGAGCGACCAGAAACAAGGTTAAGGAGGCTGAATAGAACTTGATGTTGCAAGCACATGCAATCCATCCAATGCAAGCTGCTATTATGTCTGTTTGGTTTCATGCTCACTCAGCATGCAATGTGTGAAGATCTCTAAGAAATACTGAATGCCTAACAGTAAATTGTGCTTTTGCAATGCAAAACATGTGGTCAGGTGATTTTTACTATTTGAATGCCCATTTATGATTCCACAAGAACAAGCCTGTTCTCTTTCAGAATTCACTTTCTCCATTCATCAATACAGAGTTACAGACACCTGTTCCTCTGTCCTTCACTCTTGTTTCAGCACTTTTCTGTCTCTCCATTATTTATCGTCTCTCCTTCCCTGTGTTCTTTCTCAATCTACACCCCCCCCTCCCCCTTCTCTCTCTCCCTCCATGTGCCCACAAGGCATTTTGTTAACACAACATCCTTAATTAAGAAAGACATCCACCCTCACACATAGACACGCTAGCGCACACACATGCCCTTGCTCCATCAGACTCCATCTTTATTTCACTGTTTAACATATTCTTTGCAGTGGCACACTTGCAATCATACAAGAAACACACACACACACACACACACACACACACACACACACACACACACACACACACACACACACACACACACACACACACACACACACACACACACACACACACACACACACACACACACACACACACACACACACACACACACACACACACACACACACACACACACACACACATTTTAGATTTGAGCTATAATAATGTATTATTTTATACTTTCACAATTTTTTTAACTATTCAAAAATAGCAGATGTACAAGCTCATTGCCGCGCTATGAGCTTGTAGATCTGCTATTTGTGAATAGCTAAAGAAATCTAAAATGAGAGAGAAGCTTTCCCTGAATTAATGGGTTAACAGCATGCCAATGCATGTAAGGGCAACCATGCCCTTACATTGCATGTGACTTCACACACCCTCTTCAACCTGTTAAGAAACTAAGCTCTTGCCCTACTAACCACACAGAAACCTTCTCTACTGCCTGTCTGGCATGTTTATCTCATTGACTGACTCACGGTACACTGACATTACCGCCGACCGTTTTCCAAGGCATAGTTGGGTTTGTTTGATTTTCAAGGAAGCCATTCGGTATGAAAATCAACATGCAGAGTTTTGAAACTTGCTCGAGATATGTAATCCAACACACTAAATATAACTGTGTAGTAAGTTTTTGTCTAACTGAAAACAGACCCCTGGAGAAAAGATGTAATAACAAAATGCCATGATTTATTGACTGCAGTTATGTTTGACTAACATTTCGTAGCATCTGGTAACGCTTTAATAACTCTGGAGAAATGTAAACAAACAATAAGTCTACACATTATGCCATTAATGTTAAAATGGTCTACAGTGTGTTTATGTACAATATATGGCCAATATGGGACTTTAAATGCAGTTTTATGCCTTATGTAAAGCACTTAGAATTGCCTTTGTTATGCTATACAAAAGCTTGCCCTGCCATTTTCTAGAACTAAAAGATAACTTAACTTACTAGTCTTATTTACTTAGTGCATTTCAACCACTATCAGTTTTTCAAATTTTTTAAAGGAATTTACAAGGTCTTCAAGCAGATCGGCTATTTTCGCTGTGCGATGACATCGTATAACAAAGCATAAAATAGGGCTTAAGTAGTTAATGAGAGACTGAAACAGCGACTGTGGCAAATCAAACGTTTGAGTTTTGGACTCTCTGCTCATACTCTCTCCTCGTCTTTCAGTTTGACCAGTCAGTCGGTAGAGTGGACCCCCTGTCTGTCTCTTGTCTTTCAGTCAGACAGACAGTCAGACAGCCATACTTCACTTCAATGGCCCACAACTCACCTCAAGCAGACAGACAGACCAGGTCACAGCATGGCAGCATCTCAGTGGCAGCACACAGCACACACAGCTTTCATTCAGGCAGACACCCTCCCTCTGTGCATGCGTGCGTGCATGTGTCTGTGTGGTGTGTGTGTGTGTGTTAGGCGGCAGGAAGCCAGCCCAGTAATAGGATGTTCCTCATTGGCAACATGCCTGGCACACACTAAGACGCTACAGTACTTCCGACACTAAGCAGAACAAACACACTAGCAGGTTGTAGGCCATGCTACCAAAGGTAAGAGAATCCACTGTAAAACTAAAATTCACCCATGTGCCAATTCCTGTGATTTTATTCCATTCCAACATCTTAAAATTGTTTTGAAATTACATTAAAACATAATACCCATCTATTGACAATGTCTTTTGTAAACGTGTGAAGTGGTGCTCCAAAGATATGGGCTGGGGCATATTTTATAATCATATTCCACAAGTGTGAATCATTTACAACAAAAAAAAACACTTTCCGAGTCCCTGAAATAAATCTCCAATTCAGTGCTGATGTCCACGTGCACCGTTGCACACGACACAATTATCTTCAGTGTACTTGGGTTCAAAATGAAGCCATATACCCCAATAACAGGTCTATCTCAACTTTTTTTGACATACAGTATGCACACATTTAACAAGCTGAGAGAGAAATCAGATCAATGTTTTTACACAGCTTAAAGGCTAGAACATGAATCTAGGTGTGTTGACCGGGCTATGATTTAACCAATCATTAGTTTAATCTGATTAGGACGAACAGATAAAAGTGTTTACATAACAACAGCATTTGCGTCAGATTCAAATCAGATTATTGGGGTTTATGAAGTCTACCCATTGTCAGAACTCTGTTTCAGTACTGGAATCCGTTTTATCGTGCAAATTATGTAATTATGGAAATAATATTCGTATTAGACTGAATGATATAGCAGTCTGTAATCTTAACCCATTAAGACCGGGGACGCATCTGTGTCATTTTAAGATTTCTTTGGCTATTCAAAAATAGCACATATACAAGCTCATAGAGCGGCACCGAGTGCCGCGCTATGAGCTTGTAGATACGCTATTTTTGAGAAATTTTGCAAATCTTTGAATATATATATTTTAAGTGAACATTTGTAACTCAAATCTTTGCTTCTGGGGGGTCCCTGGAAAAACATATTTTGAGATGGGGGTCCGCGGCCAAATACATATAATTTTGGGGGTCCTTGACATGAAAAAGATTGAGAACCACTGACATAGAAACATAGGTTAGGATTTAGAAGACATTTTTTGAATCGGCTTCAGGTTTTAATGGGTAAATTATAGATAGGATTGACAATCATTAGTAAATTCTGACACTGAACAACCTGCAAATGACTTTTAAGATGGATGATAAGAGTTGTATGTGAGATGATGGTGATTTCCACCACTGATGCCAACTATCATGTCATCATGGGATACATTTAGAGTAACGTCTTGTGTGGAAAAAGTTTCTTCACTTTGCCTTTGGTTTATTTTTGTTTATGGTTTAGCTTTTTTCATTGAAGCCTAGGGGCACTGTTGGACAGTAATCCTGTTTTAGGTATGAGAACAAATATAGACATCTTCAAAGTAGTAGAGCTCTAATTTGAGCACTTTTCTCTATATAAAGTATTCTAGTAAAGTGTTATAAATGTGCTACATGATACTGTATCATCCAACCGAACCCAATATTTTTACATTTACTGTATGTCTGAAGATACTATTAGCCTAACTGCTAAGATATTCTTTCTGAAGCCTGGGGTCCAGGAAAAGTTAAAAAGTAAATCCAATTACTTTCAGATAAAATGAACTGAATGAACTCACAAGCTTCGCTACAATATGAGGGAAAGGAAGTTGAAAGCTAATCTTCTGGCCTCATTCCTCTGGTACCCTCTCAGTCTGTCTCAGCCTAACAACTAATAACTACTCTATCCTCATATTCCACAACCAAGGACACGAAAATGAAGTAAGCTCCCATTCAGTGGTGGAAAAATATATTTTACAAGTAAAAGTCCGGAATTCAAAATTCACTTGAGTAAAAGTACAAAAGTATTGGTATCAAAATGTACTTAAAAGTACCAAAAGTAAAAGTACTAAAATGTTTGAAAATAGCAGATCTACAAGTTCACAACGCTTGTAGATCGGCTATTTTCAAATAGCCTATGTATAAAATATGTTCTAATAATTGTAGTGGAGTAAAAGTACAATATTTGCCTTTGAGATGTAGTGGACTACAAGTAAAAGTACTGAAAATTGGAAATACTCCAGTAAAGTAAAAATACCTCAAAATTGTACTTAAGTACTTGTACTTAGTTACAGTACTTTACACCACTGCTCCCATTGCACATGGAAGAGTTGTCTCTCTCTCTCACACATACGCTTCACACACGCTACACACTCGCGCACACACACACACACACCTCAGATTTAGGAGAGTGCTGCCTGGTTGCCACAGCTGACCACAGCTTTTGATAGCCAACACCCCAGCAGCACACAGGCTGTCATACTTACTACACTGTCCTTTAAAGTGAAATACAATTCTACTAGTCCATTCACAAATATCCAGAATGGCAACGTCACCTACTAGCACATATTTCGATTTTTCTTTTAAACATGATGTCAACCCAATAAGGAGCCGGCTGATGTAAGTCGGGATGAAAAGTGAGACACTGACACACAGCCTGAGATCTACTGAATCTGACCAAGAGCAGAGACTGTGACTCTGGTCTAGTCGAGTGAGAAAACACCATCTGATCAATGATCAGTAATCTGCTTATAAAGGGGTGGGGGGTGTGTGGGGGTATAGGATATGCATTATGAGGGGTCGGATGATTCGGCTGCTTCACAGTTTGAATATCATCCATTCCACCCATTCCCTGCTTTAACATTTTAAGTTGTAGGGGGGGGAAAAAACATGGGACAAGACCAGACCACAACACACACACACACACACACACACACACACACACACACACACACACACACACACACACACACACACACACACACACACACACACAGTCAATAAATCCATAAAGAATATACCGATGCATTTTCCATTGTGGATGTTATAACCACTTAAACCCCATGCATCCGTACAATAACAGAAAACTAAATATACTAGCTACTATACTGAATTTGAGCCCTGAGGGACTCCACTCAACCATTTAAGGGGTTTAAGTGGTTAAAGGACTGGGGGGTCTCTCTCTCTCTCTCTCTCTCTCTCCAATCTGCACACGTTAACGGTATTCTTTCTGTCTGTCTTGTCCTGAGTCCCCATCGCTGAAACAGGGTGTGACATCCACCAATCCGCCTTAGGACATAATACTCCATAAATACACACATGCTGCTGCTCTCTCTATCAGCCAACAAAATCACTGCAACGCCTTTTTTATCTAAAGACAACAATAAGCTAACCTGAGAAAGAAGCCAAAAAGATTCGCCACACTTGACTTGACATTTCAGTGTGCAGGACGTTTGTCTATTGTTCAGCCGGTAACCGGAAGACTCGCCCCAAAACACAGTCACCCCCATTTTTCTTTTCGCCGACCGCTCGCCACCAGCGGTTCTTGTATTTGTTTTACTGAGGTTAGGTTTAGGAATAAGGTTAGGTTTAGGCATAGTTTACTCAGGTTAAGGTTAGGAATAAGGTTAGGTTTAAGCATAGTTTTACTGAGGTTAAGTTTAGGAATAAGGTTAGGTTTAGACATAGTTTTACTAAGGTTACGTTTAGGAATAAGGTTAGGTTTAGGCATAGTTTAGTGAGGTTAAATTAAGGAATAGGGTTAGGTTTAGGCATAGTTACTGAGGTTACGTTTAGGAATAAGGTTAGGTTTAGACATAGTTTAGTGAGGTTAAATTAAGGTATAGGGTTAGGTTTAGGCATAGTTACTGAGGTTACGTTTAGGAATAAGGTTAGGTTTAGACATAGTTTAGTGAGGTTAAATTAAGGTATAGGGTTAGGTTTAGGCATAGTTACTGAGGTTATGTTTAGGAATAAGGTTAGGTTTAGACATAGTTTAGTGAGGTTACGTTAAGGACTAAGGTTACGTTTAGACATAGTTTTACTAAGGTTACGTTTAGGAATAAGGTCAGGTTTAGGCATAGTTTAGTGAGGTTAAATTAAGGAATAGGGTTAGGTTTAGGCATAGTTTACTGAGGTTACGTTTAGGAATACATTTCCATAGTTTTACTGAGGTTACGTTTAGGAATGAGGTTAGGGTTAGGCATAGTTTAATTAAGTTAAGGAATAAGTTTAGGAGTTAGGCATAGTTTTACTGATGTTACGTTTAAAAATAAGGATAGCTACGGTCGCCGGTTTTGCCGCGGGGGGCGACTGTGTTTCGGGGCGAGTCTTTTGGTATTCGCTGTCACCACCATGGTCCCCACGGTGCGTTGGCTTCGTTTTAAGACTTCGTCCCACGGCCGTGGGGGGAGAAAAAACCCGTATTTTCAACAGTAAAGTGTAATTTCAGAGGGGAAATACGTGACCATGTGCATAAATATAACAAACATGCGCCAAAGTAGTCAGTGGGCTAGCTGGCTAACGTTAGCCCCGCCGCTCCACACAAAGCTAAAGGTAACACAGCACCTTCCAGTTCCTTCCCCTGGATCCCAAGTCTGCAAAAAAAAAAAGCCTGAACAACAAACATGAACGTCAACACAGAACACAACGCAGCAGTTTAGTCACACACACACACACACACACACACACAGGTTAATACAGTGTTAATAATACATACCCAGAGCTCTGTTCCCCATTGCCCCATCGCGGCTTCCACTTAGAAGATAAGTTCTCCCCAGATTTGACGCCGTACTCCCCGCTCAAACTCGCCTCGGCTGCCGCTTGGCTTTGGCTTGGCTTCTCCCAGTCCAGTGTGTGTGTGTGTGTGTGTGTGTGTGTGTGTCACTTCCTTGGCCACAAGCTCCGCTCTCCTCCTCCTCCTCCTCCTCCTCCTGGCCTCCCAGTCAGAGACCCCGTGCCCTCGGGGCCCCCGGCCCAAGTTTTTGGGGGCCATTGACAAAAAGTCGGAAAGTCTAATTAATGGGGCCCAGGCGCTCCTTAGGGCTGCAATACATTGGTTATTTATTTTCTTGGCGATTAGGGATGACTTTTTCGATTAATCGAATAACCGTGAAGCTTTTTTTTGTTTTTTTATTTTATTATTTTGTAAAAAAAAAAAAAAAAAAAGTTTAAGAATGATGAACCATTTAAGCATTAGGCTTATTTTATAGCCTACTACTTCATCGCACAAGTATTGTGCAAAAAAAGTTAAAATAGCAGATCTACAAGGTCACAATCTGTCACGTGAGTTTGTGGCTATTTTAATTATTTTTTCAATGATCTAATTCATTATTCTTTTAAAAATGTGTTTAAGCTTTCCGCCACGCCTATAATGAAAATATTTTCCGATTAACTGTTGCACCCCTACCTCTTTACCTCTACTACATCCCGGCCCGGGTATGGATAAGTAGTAATAATAATAAGGATAATAATAATAATTATTATTATTGTCTTGAAAGGAGGGGGCCCCGAACCAATCGCCGGGAAGATAAACGTAATGTTTACAGTTGAGTTGGGACTTGGGCGGGGTGGCCCTGGTCAGTGGTCAGAGATGTACATAAACTAGTACCTCAGTACCTCTCATCTCCCTCCCAGAGATGTACATGTATATGCAAATCAAACCTCTCAGCTCTCTCCTCCCTGCCTTCAACCAGAGATGTATGTTACAGTATGATTGAAAAACCAGTAAGATTGAAAAAGGAGTGCTTGGTATCTTCGACTTCACCTCCCGCACTCCCCCGCGGCGGGGAAGGCCCCCTGTCAAAAACAAAAATGACGTCTCGGAGCCGGAGGTACCGAGATTAGGGGGGGGGGCGATGATTTAAGATTCTGTCCCTATCGATACACAACTCGGACGGCGCTGAGTCGACTGAAGGTGACTTCGCAACGCTCGGCATGGCGACTTGCTCACCTAAGCTCGCACGGCGGTGCCTCTCGTGGCTCAAGTCACCTTCAGGCGGCGCGCCTCCGTCGTGAAACCGAGTGCACCTTATACAATCTGACTGGGTTTCCAATCGTACTGTGACAAATACACACACCTCAGCTCCCTCCTCCCTGCCTCAGAGATGTAAGTACATACACACAAACACACACCTCTCAACCCCTCCCAGATGCAGCCATATCACCCAGGGCCCCTGGAACAGCATCCAGGGCCCCTGGATTTTATTGTAGGTTAACAAAGGTCAGAAAATGAACCCTGAAGCTCTTAAAGTCCCCCGAAATCTGGATAAATTAACACTGAATATTTGACTGTGTTCTAAGGCTATTGTGTTATTGTTGACCCCTGAGGCTGAAACTCTTAAAGGCCCCCCAAATCAAAAGGAGGGAAACGAAATTGTTATCTAAATTAATATGATAAATTGCACTTTCTGGGACAACTCCGATATGAAAGTATTTTCAATGAAATGTTAAAATATATACTTGTGACTTTTACATTAGAACATAAAATATCTATAGCCTAATTTAAGTCTGGCACAAGTGTCTCTCGAAAAGGTGTTTGTAGAGATACATAACTGGATAATTTGTTTCTGCAGAATGGATAAGGTTGCCTCTGATTCTTTCAAATCAGAACAATTTTAATCGTTTGAAATAATCCCTTTTCTTGGCAAATTGATATTTTCCCTTGAACCGTCAACTCGACCAACTCCCGAAAAGAAGACGGACCCGTTAATTAGTGAACACCCCCCTCTAGTGGCGAAAACCTCTCTCTACAGTTCTGTGGTGGATGGAACTTCTACGCCCACCGTTGTTTCCGTACCGGCAGTATTCGGTGTGACACCTATTGAATATGTAGCAGTGTTGCCATGTCCGCGTATTATAAGTGACTTTGGGCTTGTTTTTCTGTAAAGTTGCTTGTAAATATTGGTAGTTCCCTGTATTTCACTAGCATTATTGTCATCACTCATCGTAAGAACTTTCACCCTGGTCTGATATTAACACCAAACGCAAAAAGAATAACAGACTTTCTCCATGAGTGGTATAAAATGTCTGGTTAATGTCTCTTTTATTTCAACCTGAATAAGAGGAGCTGGAACAGGGATACCCTGTTGAGCTGGGCAGGGTGGGCACTAGTCTGGACACACACACACACACACACACACACACACACACACACACACACACACACACACACACACACACACACACACACACACACACACACACACACACACACACACACACACACACACACAAAATATTCAACATTTTTAAAATGACTTAAAGTTAAAAAATAAATAAATAGCAGATCTAAAATATATTTTCAAATAGCCAATGTTCAAAGTGCCATAGTCGCACCATAGTTGCTTCTTTTTTTGGGCTTGCTTTCATAGACGTGGATGCTTGTTTCTCTCGCAAAACCTGGCAACACTGATATGTAGTGTTTTGTGTTGTTGTGAATTTCCTATTCGTGCAGTTCTTAAAGATCACTGCCATGTACAGCTGCATATCAAGGTAAGAGCTATTACACGTATGTTATTACACAGTCATGCACTTATGTAATGATCGCTTTTATTTCACTGGAACGTATACACTCGCCTTTAAAATCCTCATGACCTTTGGCATAGATTTACTTTCTTTACATTATGCTGTTTTGAGCCATGGTTGTAATTATAGGCAAACAAGTTGGTGTATAAAGTAGCTGTAACATCAGCTTCTGCATTTAGTTTGCATCAATAGGACTGTAATAATCTGTTCACTTTAACATTTTCATATATATAGTCAAGTGAGCCCTGGTGACAGTTACCCCACATGACCTGTCACAGTGGTGGGAAAAGTACTCACATTTTGTACTTAAGTAAAAGTATCAATACTGCTACGTAGGAATACTCAGTTACAAGTAAATGTCCTGAATACATTGTTTTACTTGAGTAAATGTACAAAGGTATTGGTATCAAAATGTACTTAAAGAATCAAAAGTAGAAGGTACTCCTTATGCATAATGTCCCATTTCACAAGCTTTCAAATGTATAAAAAAATCTAAGAGTCGACCTAATCTAAAATCTAATCTAAAATGAAAATAGCAGATCTACAAGCTCACAATGCGTCTCGATGTGTCGCGAGTACTTGAGTAAATGTACTTTGTTACTTTACACCACTGCCTGTGCATACATGCTTGCCTGCATTGCCTCTGCACGTGTTGTGATCATAATATATTTGGACACCACTTTCTTTTATGTCTTTTGACTTCGTGTAACACTACATACAAACTGAGCCTTACCTATGATAGCATACATGTATCAGCCATGCCCATTAATGAATACCTACCATAACCACCTGTCTATGCCTCTCCCTGTCAGGAATCTATGCAGCAGAGGGAGAGTGTGTCCTGCCTTGCTATCGCCTCACTGTCAGCCTCTATCATGGAGGGAAAGAATCACAAGAGACCAAACGCAAAATTGGTAAGTGTGTGCGCGCGTGCGTGCGTGCGTGCGTGCGTGCGTGCGTGTGTGTGTGTGTGTGTGTGTACAAAAGGTTGAAATAGCTCTGGAAACATCAGCATTAAAAAAAGCACTACGTCCATTCCACCTGTCCCCAGACTGCCCACCCTGCCCAGCTCGACAGGGCATCCCTGTCCCAGCTCCTCTTATTCAGGTTAAAATAAAATAGACATTAACCAGACATTTACCACTCATGGAGAAAGTCTGTTAATTTTTCAATATCAAACCAGGGTGAAATGGTTTTTACGATGAGTGATGACAATAATGCTAGTAAGTGAAATACACGCAAAGAAAACTACATACCTGGAGTCTTATATACTGGCAGAATCTGTTTTTGTCTGGCAATCATTGGAGCATCTTAAGTGGCAAACCACACTCACCATGCAGGAGACGCACTAGAGTAAAACAGAAGTTTCATATTCTATATTATAGTCCAGTTATGCTTAACCTATTAAGACCTGAAGCTGAAGCTTTTCATAATTTTTCCAAAATAGCAGATCTATAAGCTCATAGTGCGGCACTCGGTGCCGCACTATGAGCTTACATCTGCTATTTTTTAATAGCCAAAGTGTAAAATAATGCTTTTTTAGCTCAAATCTTAAAATGACACAGATGCGTTCCCGGTCTTAATGGGTTAATACATATTGTTACATCTGTGCTGGTGACATAATGACATTGCTTCTTTTTTTGTGTTCCCCTCTATGAAGCAGGTTAGGTCAAGGGCAGGGCCAGTGTGTGGTCCGCTCTATGGGCTCTGTAGCCAGGAGGAAGAGAGGGAGAGCTCTGCCCAGTGCCTTCCCAGTGCTGGAACAACCCCTCCAGCCTATACAGCAACATGTCTATGAAGCTAACCTCCGAAACAGTATTGCCTGCCAAAACAAGTACGTTCTGTCCCTCCCAGCTCTGTTTTATGCTGTATATTATTCTAATTTTTTCTACTCGGTTCTTTTTTTCATAAACATGCTGATTTAGCCCCAGTTTATCAAAAATTCACATCCCTGAACCTTCTGTGGGATATACAGTATGACCGGTTTCATGTACCAACTGGCAGTGCCAAGCTAACATAGGTTAAGTTAACTTTCTAGTTCAAATAGTAACCATGGATAATTGGATATAACAGTAGCCTGGTGTAAACTTAGCAGAACATGTCAACAGCGGAGGGCAGTCTACTACACTGGGAAACATGAATAGTGACAGTAAGTAGGAGAGCACTAATGTATAGTAATTGGCTTGAATCCTTTCAAGTGTTGCAGGCCAATAGTTAAGCCCTTGAAATATATGATGACTGTTATCATGTTGTCATTTTGTTATTACGCCGTAAAATCTTCAACGTTGATTAAAGGGATAGTTCACCCCAAAAAAATACTTTTTTTCTATGGATTAGTCACCCCATGGAGACTTGAATTAATGGATATGTTTTAGTTTTTGTTTCGCATTCCTAAGCCAATAATAAGATGACCAGAGGACCGGTAGGCAGCGGTTCCGGTAGGAGACACAAAGGAGACTCTTTGTGTCTCCTACCGGAACCGCTGCCGTTCATCAAATTATTGGCTTAGGAATGCGACAAAAACAAAACAATATCCATGCATTCAAGTCTCCATGGGGTGACTAATCCATAGAGAAAAAAAAAGTCATTTGGGGGGTGAACTATCCCTTTAAACTCTGAGAGTGCACTCTAACCAATTGGATAAATTACCACTGAGGATTTTACTGTTCTCTCTCTCTCTCTCTGTCTCTCTGTCTCTGTCTCTGTCTCTCTCTCTGTGTCTGTCTCTCTCTCTCTCTCTCTCTCTCTCTCTCTGTCTCTCTGTCTCTCTGTCTCTCTGTCTCTCTGTCTCTGTCTCTGTCTCTCTCTCTGTGTCTGTCTCTCTCTCTCTCTCTCTCTCTCTCTCTCTCTGTCTCTCTCTCAAATACCCACGCACAGGTACGTGGAGTTAAGGGAGCAAATCCAGAAAGGCGGTGGGGAAAGTGCCATAGTGAGACACACTCAGAGAAACAAGAAGCTGCTGGTCAAGGAGCGCCTCCGCCTCCTGTTGGACGATGAAGACTACCTGGAGCTGTCTCCGTTCGCCGGTCTGGGACTGCCCTATGGAGACATCCCTTCAGCTGGCTGTCTGACTGGTCAGTAACCCACTACTGATGATATACATACAGTACCAACCGACAAGCTAAATAAAAATACAGTGTTTGGGAATCACAACCAGCCATGGGGTTAAGGGAGTGTGTAGCCAAATACAGTATATGGACTGCCTCAAAGTAAGTGTGTGTGTGTGTGTGTGTGTGTGTGTGTGTGTGTGTGTGTGTGTGTGTGTGTGTGTGTGTGTGTGTGTGTGTGTGTGTGTGTGTGTGTGTGTGTGTGTGTGTGTGTGTGTGTGTGTGTGTGTGTGTGTGTGTGTGTGTGTGTGTGTCCAGGCATAGGCAGGATCAATGGTCTGTGGTGTGTCTTCATTGCCAATGATGCCACAGTGAAAGGTGGCACGGCTTATCCAATCACAGTGAAGAAGCAGCTGCGGGCACAGGATGTGGCAATGCAGAACCGACTCCCCTGCGTCTACCTGGTCGACTCTGGAGGGGCCTTCTTACCACTCCAGGTACACACACACACACACACACACACACACACACACACACACACACACACACACACACACACACACACACACACACACACACACACACACACACACACACACAAACACGCAGCAAAGGTCATCGGTATCGGGAGTCGAACCCGCAACACGCTGTCAGGCTGGATTACCAGCCTAGGTCTGGTAACTTTCCTCAGAAATGATATTCGAATATTGGTCTTAAAAATTTGCAGATATTCAAATATATTCGAATATTATTATTATTATTATACAAACATATATATAATAATATTGTTTTTTTATGTTTATTTGACAGGAACAATACAAAAAACAATGTATCAAGTGCTCGGATCCAATAAAACATATATCTTGTTAGTTTTTATAACTTGATACATTGTTATTTGTATTGTCTATATATATATATATTTATATATATTTTTTTATACAATATTCGAATAATATTCAAATATCGAATATTCGTTTACCAGCCCTAGGTTACGCCTCTATTTAAACTTTTGATAATAACATTTGTAAACTCTCAGAGTTACAAATATCAAACATCTCATCAAATTCCATTTAGATATCCACTCTTTTCTGCATGGTTCAATTGATATACATTTGTAGTTATCTACAGCTTGAGTTTGATTCATACTGGCAATCTTTTCAATGAATTCTACTTGTGTGTCTGTGTGTCCAGTCAGAGATCTTCCCCGACAAGAACCAGGGAGGGAGGACGTTCTACAACGAGGCCATCTTGTCTGGCATGAAGATCCCTCAGGTAAAATAATAACAATAATGTAGGATGCTACAACAGCACAGCAAACACAGCATAGTTGTGTGATACAGGCCTAAAGTGCTTAGTGTACACATAAAGCTGTTCAGGCACTGCTAGTGACTATTCTCACTGTGTCCTGCAGGTGGCAGTAGTGTGCGGGTCATGCACAGCCGGTGGAGCTTACATCCCCACCATGGCTGAGGAGACCGTTATGGTCCACCGGATAGGGACCATATTCCTGGGTGGGCCACCTCTCGTCAAGGCTGCTACCGGGGAGGAAGTCACACCTGAGGACCTAGGAGGAGCCACACTTCATGCTGAGTAAGTAGGTCAATAATAAGATATAATAATACAATATTTAAAAAAAACACCTTAAAGAACAAAATACTCAGTTTTAGCTTGAACAAAAAAATGCATTATGAGGAATGCGTCAGACTTGCCTTGCTTAACCACTTTACCCCTATATACGTTGTTGTACGGCAAACAGTGAAAATAGTCAAACTGCAAGCTCACGCAAGCTTGTTGATCTTGTAGATTTTTGCTTTTATTGACAATTTCGGACAATGTCCACCAATAATGATATGCCCAAAAATAGAGAACGGCAGGTTAAAAGTGGTTAAGGAACCCAGCGAGCCCCCCTGGTCACATGATGAGCCGAGAAGGCAAAGGAATGTGTTTACGTTCATCCAGTAAAGTGTAATAATGAGTCCATATAGCAGTGGCAAAACAGACCTGTCTCTGTTTACCAATTTGATTGGTCCTCTGTAGTAGTTATTGTTTTTTTTTAAAGATTTATTTTGGGGCTTTTATGCCTTTTATTATTCATAGGATAGTAGGCTGACAGGAAATGTCATGCAGAAAAGGCCGTCGGGATCAGGACTCGAACCCGCGACACGCTGTCAGTCTACATTGCGTGGGTGCCCGGGTAGCGGTCCGGGCCGGTCCTCTGTCATAGTTTGGTTCAAAAGGCTGCTTCCCACTGAGGCTGAAGCCCTATTTTAAATGTAGTGCAAGCTCCACAAACCAGTTTGTCAATGTAACGACATGGTGATGGTGCACAACCTTTTTTAACCTATGGAGGGCAGAATTGATGTGATTTCCTCTGATAATGGAAGACCTGAACCATTGCAATAAAACACACTTGATTGCGATAAACAATCAACTGATGTCTGATGGTTGTTTATTGTATGCTTGGCTTTTCAAAAGATGCATCTGGACTTTTAAAGACCTTATGACATCCAGATGCATCTTTTGAAAAAGCCTGTCTGTCTTATCGCCTTGTCTCTGTGTTTCAGGGTGAGTGGTTGTGTGGACCATTTTGCCTGGGAAGAGAAGGAGGCGTATGAGTACACCAGAAACATCATATCCACCCTCAACTACGAGCTCCCTGAGGAGGAGGAGGAGGAGTCGCTAAGGAAGGAGGAGCCTGTTAATAGTTCAGAAGAGCTGATGGGACTGGCTCCTCTAAACTATAACCATAGCATGGATGTGAAAATGGTACATTATAACACACTACAGAGAATACATGTGTCTGGCTGGTGAAAAAGGTTGTTGCATAATGTTGCTGTCTGGTCCAAAACGATTACTTTTCAGAAAATGGAAAAAAGAACCTGTGTTCCAATAGATCCAGTGTAGTTATTCTTTAGTCTCAAAGCTGTTGTTAATACTTTCCACTGTGGTTCAATATTTATAAAACCCACAGACAGACTTTACTCCTTTCACTCAGTGGTGGAAAAAGTACTAAATGTCTTTACTTAAGTAAAAGTATCAATACTGGAATGTAGATATACTCTGTTACAAGTAGAAGTACATTTTTCAAAATGTACTTGAGTAAAAGTACAAAAGTATCGGCATCAAAATATACTTAAAGTGCCAAAAGTAAAAGTACTCATTGTGCAGAATGTCCCATTTCACAAGTTCAAATTGTATGAACAATCGTTTGAAAATAGCAGATTTACAAGCTCACAATGCGTCTCATCATCTCCCCACTTGCCTGTACAGTGATGATGACGTGTTATTGTTTCTGTCCGTCCAGGTAGTAAGCCGGCTGACGGACGGGAGTCGATTCCAAGAGTTTAAAGCTCGCTACGGAACCACACTGGTGACTGGCTTCGCTAAAATACATGGGTAAAGGACACACAACCACATACACACACACACACACACACACACACACACACACACACACACACACACACACACACACACACACACACACACACACACACACACACACACACACACACACACACACACACACACACACACACACACACACACACACACACACACACACACACTCCAGGAATGCACACATACAGTACATAGACACAAATAGGTAAACATGTACACACACTAACTTTGTTTGTGCTTTGACGTTGACTTTGACGTCTTTCGTTATTATTTATTCTTCTGTATTTACACCTTGAGATAATAAGTTATGCTAATGATTTGTCTGATAAATGGTAAAAATCTATATGAATAAATTGGAAGCAAAACAACAAGCAATTAACAATAATTTGTCTCTGTGAAACTGGTGTCATGCACATCAATTTGTGACATGGATTTACTGACACACAGGGACTAGACAGAGTCTTATCTATGGTGGAAAAGATTGCAAGACAATAAAGAGGACTCATTTGGTAATGTGTAGTAACAGACTATCCTGTATAGGCTTTAGAATGAAATCAGCTTATGTTATGAACCTCACTGGACCCTGTAAACAGCCTGTAAAACCTTGGATGAAGGCTGCAGTCCTACCCTGGCCCACACCTACAAAACCAGTGACCACCCACCCACACCCTAATGAGATTAGGAAGCCGCCATCCGACTTAACTACTAATCAGATTATCATACTGATGTCAGCAACCAATCCAAACCTTAACTGACTGGGTTAACGGCCAGTTAACTTAAAATGTCCCCTTGATCCCTCGATACCCACAGCAACTGTGGTAATGGTCTTTGGTCACACAATAATTGCAATTTGATTGTGTCTGTGTTGTGTACATGTGTGTATACTTGTACTTATACTTGTGTGTGCTAAATGTATGTGTGTGTACCATATGTGCTGTGCTAGCCACCAGGTGGGCATAGTGGCAAGTAACGGGGAGCTGTCGAACCAGGCATGCCTGAAGGGCTGCCATTTTGTCCAGCTGTGCGACCAGAGAGACATCCCTCTTATCTTCCTGCAGAACACGGCACCCACACCAGGGCTCACTCTCTCTACACCTCAGGTATTATTCTGTCTCAACACAGCACCCATACCATGGTTCTCAACCTGGTGGTCCGGGGACCACCAGTGGTCCTTGAGGGGGTTCCAGGTGGTCCCCAGCTAAATGATGGGAAGAGTTGTAACCAAATGGACCCTTATAGATCTTTAACTCTTAAGAGTGTAAAATGACACTCTCATGGGTTACATTATTGTTAAACATCTGCATTACTTAATTAAAGAATTGTTATTTTGATCAACGTTTGCATGTTATCTCTCCTATGGTACCAACATCAATACAGCATGGAAATGTGGACAAAACCTTATCCAACGATAACAAAATATTCTAGGTTTTGGGTGTGAGAGTCTAAATCTCATCAAACGGTGGTCTGTGGCTCACATGCCGAATAAATAATGGACCTTGATATGAAAAGGGTTGAAAACCATTGATCTACACCAACCACAGGTATTATACTGTCTCAAAAAGACACACAGCACAACCAGCAAGGGATAATGTTGAGGGCTATAAATCTAGCATAATGCCATTTTGTAGCAGGTCTGTTACTCGGTGTTCATATGTTTAGAAAGTCGGGAAATCTTCCAATAAAATGTAAGTAAATTGGCTTAACAAATACAATAACATTGATGTCTGACTGAGTTTTGCGGTCATTGCAGCAGAAATGTCTCTTCTACAGATTTGTGTTTAATTTAAAATGTGACCTTAAAGGAGCATTTCACCCCTGGAAGAAGTTCCAGGGGTGACCACAGGGGGGACCACAGGGGGGACCACAGCGTATCACTGCCTATAACTTCAACTCCCAGAATGCTTTGGTGCCTTGTGGCAGGGGAGGTTCCATGTGGGTGTGATCTCCAACAATAACATCCAAACAGCATGCCAGTGTCGCCATGTCTGCTTATTATAAGCGGCTTCTTTCTAAAATGTAGTTGATATTTGGGCTTGTTTCCAAATGTTTTGATTGCTGTTTAAACCAGTGGTTCTCAAACATGTTCATGTATTTTTCCACAGACCCCCATCTGAAATTATAATTTGTGGCAGGGAGCCCCTAACAAATATGTGTCAAAAATATTCCACATTTTGAAAAGCAAATAAAAATATTTTGCAAAAAATCCACATTTTGGACTTTTTCCCCCTCAAGATCTTTTTGTAAATAGCAGATCTACAAGCTCACAATGGGTTGCGAAGCGTTGTGAGCTTGTAGATCAGCAATTTTCAAATATATAATATCCCATGTCTAGGTAAAGTGCTCTTGGCATAGTTATTTTTCTTTTGGGCTTGTTTTCATAGACCTGGCTGCTTATTTCTCTCACAATATCTGGCAACACTGGCTGTCCTCGCAAACGTTCATCTAGTTACATATTATGTCCAAGGATTCGTTAGTGATGTCATATCACTGGGACATATAAGTATCTTCATGCAGTTTCACTTCCGTGTCGCATAGTATTGACATCACTGTCACATCCTTGGTATTATGATCCTAGCCTTTCGTGACGGTGTTTGTTTACCAGCGCTGCTACTCCACGCTGTATTTTTTTTTTCAAGCTTGCGCTTATGAAACACTACACAGGATTATTATTTCATGTCAACATTCAAGTACAACTATCAGAAGATAACTCAGGTAAAGTAATGCCTCACTCTGCAAGGGCCGCTGGCCGCAGCTAATGGGAGTGGCCGAGTGGCGAAAGAAGGTTGAACAAAGTGTTACGGACACCCCATTGGGGCTGTCTTTTGAGATGGTCTGACTGAGACACGCCGAGACATGTAGTGCGGAAAGGAATGAGACCAATCTCTCATGATGCAAATAACGTCACGAATATTGCGAAGATTACTAGATATCTAAAAACACAGATTATTCACAAAAAAAACCCAGGATCTTGTTTCTTGACTCCTAAACTTCATTAAAAGACCGAAAACTTCTTCCAGGGGTGAAATGGCCCTTTAATGTGTGTGTGTGTGTGTGTGTGTGTGTGTGTGTGTGTGTGTGTGTGTGTGTGTGTGTGTGTGTGTGTGTGTGTGTGTTTGTGTGTGTGTGTGTGCTCGCGCGTGTGTGTGTGTGTGTCCGTGTGTGTGTCCTTCAGGCAGAAATCAACAGCAACCGTCTTAAGGCACAAGGTTCAATGATGTCGGCAGTGGCGTGCGCCTCTGTCCCCAAAATCACCATAGTGATTGGAGGGTGCCACGGTGCTGACAGTTATGCCATGGTGAGTGGCACCAACAAAATAAGTACGATCGACAATATCTGGACTTGGCGCCACTAGTTAACCTAATGGTTAGGGTGCATTCCACATAGGCTCTTTAATGCCAGACAGATTTCTGGACTTATATCATGCACAGGTTGCAACCCAAGGTTCTACCAAAGTTCAACTTTGTTCGGCCTGAAGTTGAATCCCACTGCCTGTCTTTCTCCAGTGCGGGCGAGCGTTTGACCCCAACTTCTTGTTCCTGTGGCCCAATGCCAGAGTGTCTATGGTGGCCCCGGGTCATTGTGACTCGCTGCTGCCCCCTGGCACAGAGGAAGAGGAACAACAGGCGAAGAAGGAGCTTGAGTTGAACAGACGACTGGAGAAGGAAAGCTCAGCGTTCTTCTCCTCTGGTCGACTCTGGGACGACGGAGTCATTCTGCCTCAGGACACCAGGAAGGTAATGTAGAACGATTATACACTTATATATCTCTTCACTCTATGCCACTCTATGGAAAAAGTACTCAAATGTTTTACTTTAGTGAAAGTATCAGTACTGCAATGTAGAAGTACTCGGTTACAAGTAAAAGTCCAGAATTTAAAAAGTACCGAAAGTAAAAGTACTAAAATGTTTGAAAAATAGCAGATCTACAAGCTCACAACGCGTCGGTATATAAAATAGGGCTAAAGTGGTTAATGTATGTTTTATAATGTAATAATCTGCAAAGTAACTAGTAACTAAAGTTTTCAAATAATTGTAGTGGAGTAAAAGTACAATATTTGCCTCTGAGGTGTAGTGGAGTAGAAGTAAAAGTATAGACAATTGGAAATACTCCAGTAAAGTAAAAGTACCTCAAAATTGTACTTAAGTACAGTACTTGAGTAAATGTACTTAGTTACTTTACACCACTGCACATTAAATATGAAAGTACATGAAGGATATAGTACTTTATAACTACTATGTACAAAACATCCTCCTGCCTTTCTGCTGTTATGCTGTAGTGATGCATTTACTAGCACACACACACACACACACACACACACACACACACACACACACACACACACACACACACACACACACACACACACACACACACACACTGAAACAGACTCGAGACTTGGAAACTAGTACTGATGTGGCTATACAGTATCTTGTTGCCTTTATGTTGTCTGCCTGTCCGTCTATCTCTCTGTGTTCTTTCCGTTTTGTTTATGCTCGTCTATATGTCCACCCCTCTGTCTGTAGGTTCTCAGAGACTGCCTGGATATCATCAAACAGCAGCAGTATCAGCTGTCCATAGAGAGGCTGCGAACTCCACTACTTCGCTTCTAGAACCCTCCTACTCCTTTTCATCCACAGGCTAGAAACGTCTATCATGGATCATTTCTCGTCAAGCACGAATGGTTCGAACGCCTGTTGGAAGAGGATGGTATCTGCCTGATTTGTTATTTATTTTATATAACAGTATACTAATACACAGGATGTGGTGTAACCCTACTGCTGTGAAGTGAAACAAATTCGGAAATACATGTTATTTTACTATTATTATTTTGCAAAATCAACACTAATGTGCCCTGTATGTCTCTCTCTCCACTATTTTTTATTTTTTAAAGTGGAATGAATCACTGAAGAATGATGAGAAGGTATTTGACTTGTAACAGATCCTTTCACAGAAATGTAACATTTCATTATTTCAGTCTTGCACTCAATGATCTCATTAATTTCCATTCATTTCTTGCTTCGTGGCCAGTTATTGCCTATTTTGTTTTGGTTGACTTTGCACCACATCCATTACTTCCAGGAATCATACGCTTGGTGCCTTTTTGTGGGGTTTTGTCCACAGAAACCAATGACTACCTCGTTTTGGGCTGATCTGGGTTGTATAAGACAAACTGTATAAAACAATGCCTTGGCCAGTGGTAAGTGTGTCCTGGATCTTTAACAGCCCCTCCAGTAATTCGTGATTTGGATACTGCAGTAATTAATGTAAATTCAGCCAATTCCCACCATATTTGTGAAGATGGTTAGAAAAACACTGCGCTTGGTGGGACTGTTTACAAGTGGGATTTTCTCTACATTTTAAAGTAACTTGTGATTACAATCTAATTTAAACAAAATGTTTATGTTAATTTGGTTAAATCTTTTCATTTCCAATTCCCTATAAAGTCTGTGTAAATTTGAATTAGTAAATCACACAACACTGTAGAGGAGAAATAATTAATTGCTGCAAGGACGTTGCCTGTTCATTGGCGCTATGGAGCGTAGCACTAATATTTGTTAATATTTCGCTCTGATGTACAGAGAAAATCCTAACTTGAACAAATGGTGTGTTTTTCAAATTGTATATCTGTGGAGACGTTATGTCCATGCCTTTTTGACGAATGTATTGTAACAATAACAAAATCTTTGTTATGCAATTGTTTTTTATTTGTATAAAAATACAAAGAACATGTTTGTAAATAAATTCTGGACCGCTATTTAAGCAGTCTATCACATAGCTAATGTGCCTGTGTTTTTATTAGTGATATATTGATTCATAGGTTGAAGGGGGTTTTAATACCAAGATAACAACTCTTAATTTGTTTTGACAATGCCACAGTTCTCTGAAACATGTAGTAAATACCTGGTAAACACGGAAAAACTACTATATATTTCATACTAACCCTATAACAAGTCTTCCATTTTAGAAGGAAAAGACATACATTATACATACATTACATAAACATAGTTGTTACAGAATGGTTCTTTACCATTCCATATGTCATGTGTACACGAATACAAGCAGTGACAAACTTTCTGTGTGAAATGCTTAAGTAAATGTACTTATTTACTTTCCACCACTGAAATAGGGTAAAAGTTTTAAGGCCAAAAGATGGTGGTGCCATGCATGACCTTCCCAACACCTTCCTCGTTCTGGCCTGTGTCTCTAAGGCCATTAATTGGACTGAAGGATGTGGTTCAGGGTTTTAGGATCATGGTTTGTACAGCCCGTGGAGGGTCATCGGTATCATAGTGTTGACCTCTGCTCTGGCTAGCTCTTTCAGTTCCTTGGCGTCCAGCACCAACAGGCAGCCTGGTCTCTCTGCCCCCGGCTTTACCAAGATGGTCAGCAGCACACCTGGAGACACAGAAACGCATGGTCAGAGAGTGTGTGCCTGTGTAATACGAGCCTGTGTGTCAAACTATGTTTGTCCATGTGTGTGTCTCTGTACACAGTGAAATCCTTAGCAGTGTTGGGCAATATTACTCAGGAGAGTAACATGTTGCTTATTACATATTACTCCTTAAAAAAGTAATAATATTATATTACTTAATACTTGGAATCAAGAGTAATATCTTATATTACATATTGTATTACATATTACTTTTGCCCCCTGCAAAAGAAAAAGAAAAAGAGAGATGTACAACAACACAATCTGTTTAGCCAGCTCTTTTTAGAACTGAATCATATTTTTTGGAATAATAATAAGAGTCACCAATTAGCCAAAAAGGCTATGAAATAAAGCCTGAGTAATATGTACTATTTTTACATAGTAATGGACTGGTATAATATTACTGTTTTGGCAAAGTAATACCTTACACACTCGTTACTGGGTAAATTAATAATATTACAGTAATATATTAAAAGTAACTTGTTGCTGCCCAACACTGATCCTTAGTGTTAATTTAACTCTGAAGAGTGTACAAATGGAACCAAATCGTACTGTGTGACTGTCTCTTACCATCGTCCTCTTCTGTAGCTGCCGGTGTCGGTATGAACAGTGGTTCTGACGGGTAGGAGTTCTCTTCCTGCCACACCCATGTCTCTTTGGTCCGCACATTCAGCTTAACAATCTACAATGACAGGCAACCATGTCAGTACTTGTGTGTGTGTGTGGTTTTTGTTTTTATTTTTAATGACTTTTTACGATTCATTACAAATAGCCGTCTCCTAAAGGCCAGTCCACACCAATGCAACTCCTTGCAACATGCAACTACTCGCAACCATTATCCCCAATGGCAGTTGCAAGGAGTTGCATTGGTGTGACATGGCCTTAAAACTGTTTTGTTGCAAGGAGTTGCGACTAGTTGCATTGGTGCAGTTTGGCCTTTACACATGACTGTGTACTGTATTATTTGTTAGGTCTTCCATTCCTGGCTATAAAGGCCACTCCACACCAATGATTCGCCATGCAACTCCTTGCAACATGCAACTACTTGCAACCACTTGCAACCAGTATCCCCAATGGCAGTTACAAGGAGATGCATTGGTGCGGTTGACCTTAAAACTGTTTTGTTGCAAGGAGTTGTGACTAGTTGCATTGGTGCGGTTTGGCCTTTAAGATAATCACATTTTTATTTGCTTGTGAGAAAGCCATGTTAGGGCAGCTGCCAACTTATTTAGCCAGGAGGTGGACATTTATGAACTGAGATCAAAAAAGTATAATTTGTATACATTTTCCCCTCACAAGAACTAAGTTATGCTAACTTAATTTACTGCAGAGAAATTGAGAAAGATTTCTCCCATTGTAGTTGTAATAATAATCAATCAAATAATAATTTTAATCCGAAATTTCCAGACATTTCCTGCACCCCTTAAAAAACTTAAAATGGCTAAATCCAGTACAAAGATGTATTGGAACGAAGGAAACCACATTGATTTTCCAGGTTATGTTCTTGTATACTATTTATAGTTTTATTTTAATCATTCATAACAAGTCAAGCAGAACCAAGCTATACAATGAACATGCTTGTACCCTGTCTGGTATGAAGTGGTTGAGTCCCAGGCCGTAGGCAAACTGATAGTTCTTGCCATTGCACCGTGAATAGTTGATCTGGGGAAATTCAAAGGCTGAGAGAAAGAGAGAGTCAGTCAGACAGACAGACAGACAGACAGACAGACAGCAAGAGAAACCATGAGATGGAAAGGGAGAGACATTGAAGATTTACGCATACTGTGTCATAATAAGATGCACTGTGTGTGTGTGTGTGTGTGTGTGTGTGTCTCACCCTGTCGGGGTCCAGAGAATAGGACTTCGGGTTCCAGCCAGACTGTTCCATCACTACAGAGAACAGCTGTTGCCGTGGTGTATGGCAGGGAGATCAGATTTTTCCCCTGCTCTTCCTAACACACACACACACACACACACACACACACACACACACACACACACACACACACACACACACACACACACACACACACACACACACACACACACACACACACACACACACAATATATACATTTGAAAACAGCCAGTCACTTTTTTCTTTTTGTTTCTTTTTACACCTTTTTCTCCCCAATTTAGTCATTTTGACAATTAATTCCTCCGCACACTATTTGTTGTATCCTACTGACTCATCTGCCAGTGAGGAGCCCCTACCGGGAGGCCATAGAGCCTTCGTTCTACTCCTCCCGCCAACACTCCCTGCTGACAGGTGCCGCCCCAGCCAGCCTGTACGGTTACGTGCAGTGACAAATATCACCCTCCTCCCCGCCCCGGCTTCCCTCCCCAGAACACGGCCCAATTGTGTTCGTGTAGACGCTCGACAAAGCCAGATGCACCACTGTGGATTCAAACCCACAACCTCTGCAGTGGTGGGCAGGCACTTTACCACTGCGCCACCCGAGCGCCGAGCCATTCACTTTGTACAATATTTGCCTCTGAGATGCAGTGGAGTAGAAGTAAAAGTATTGAAAATTGGAAATACTCCAGTAAAGTAAAAATACCTCACAACTGTATTTAAGTACAGTACTTGAGTAAATGTACTTAGTTACTTTCCACCACTGGTAGTGGTGTGTGGTACCATGTATTACTATCCTCGTATAGGGACCCAAAATCCTCACAAGGATAGGAATATCAATCCAAATTGACCTTATGGATCCCTATGAGGGAACAGGACATTTTTATGGTTACGAAATATTAGGCTTACAGTTAGGGAAAAGATTCTGGTTGGGGTTAGGGATAGGACTTTTGAGGTTAAGATTAGGCTTAGGTTTAAGGGTGGTGTAAAAGAAAAGGGTTAAATAGCTCTATATTCAGTACAGTAATCATTGTTATATAGAGTGTTTGTTCTCCCTGTCTCTCCAGCTCTTTAGTAAACGGAAAATACATATTCAGGTCGGGATACCAATTTCATCCAATCAGGACAGAGAACTCATACAGGATAAACAGTTGAAATAGGAACTGATTAAACAAACAAAACAAAAAAATAAAGAACTGGAACTGGTACACTATAAAATTAAAGCTGATAAATGTTCCAGCTACTGATTGGATATAATTGGCAACCCACCTAAAACGTATTTTCTGTTTGTTAAATAGCTGAAGGGAGGGGTAGTAGAGCTGTAACCTTTTAACAAAAGCTTTTGTTTTCACTATCATCACTTAGACAGCACCTAATAAAATGCAAATGCTTCTGGCCTCTCCATACGAATAACAATACAAGAAGTGTGTGTGTGTGTGTGTGTGTGTGTGTGTGTGTGTGTGTGTGTGTGTGTGTGTGTGTGTGTGTGTGTGTGTGTGTGTGTGTGTGTGTGTGTGTGTGTGTGTGTGTGTGTGTGTGTGTGTGTGTGTGTGTGTGTGTGTGTGTGTGTGTGTGTGTGTGTGTGTGCAACCTGATCTCCAGAGATTACCGTAACATTGCACGGAACGAGTGCACTTCATTCCGTGGATAGCCGCCTCGGAACTCCCGAATTGCGTGCATATGGTACGGCGCTGCCTTTGTGACAAAACCATTTCGGAGGCGCGCAGTCACAGGCGAATTGTCACCCCGTGAAGGACCACCGAGGGAGCTAAGGCGACCGAGTTGCCGTCCTGAACGGTGTGACATTCGCCTGTGCCTACTCAGCGCCGTTTGAGTTATGTACCGATAGGCACAGAATCGTAAATTTTATTGTGCGGACTGCTCTGCTTCCGGGTTTTTCCGTGTTGCGACTGGTTACGCCCACTGTGGGACTCGCCGTACATATGCACGCAATTTGGGAGTTCCGAGGCGACTATCCACGGAATGAAGTGCACTCGTTCCGTGCAATGTTACGGTATTCTCTGGAGATCAGGCTGGTGTGTGCGTGCGTGCGTGCGTGCGTGCGTGCGTGCGTGCGTGCGTGCGTGCGTGCGTGCGTGCGTGCGTGCGTGCGTGCGTGCGTGCGTGCGTGCGTGCGTGCGTGCGTGCGTGCGTGCGTGCGTGCGTGCGTGCGTGCGCGTGTGTGTGCGTGCTTACCCTGTGTATATCCAGAGGCAGAACGTATCGTCTGACCTCAGGTTGTGGGGCTGTCATTGCTGATTTCTTCACTTCTTCCCACTCCTGCTTCAGGTTCGCTAAGTACAAGTAGTTAAACACAAACTCATACCTAGAGAGAGAGAGAGAGACACACACGCACGCACGCACGCACGCACGCACGCACGCACGCACGCACGCACGCACGCACGCACGCACGCACGCACGCACACACACACACACACACACACACACACACACACACACACACACACACACACACAGACAGACAGACAGACAGACAGACAGACAGACAGACAGACAGACAGACAGACAGACAAAGAGAGAGAAAAGGGTTAGTCACTGGAAGTCATTTGCAACTGTTTCATTAGAAAACTACAGGCATACACACTGAGTGGTTAGTATTAATGTAGTTAATTGTGTGTAATACACAATAAACATGAGTGTAGATGTTAAATTAACTCTACAGATTTTGCTGTGTAGTTGCAAGTCTGTCGCTCACTATTTACTTATACATAAATGCATGTGCATGCATGACATATACGCACCCTTTCCATGTGCAGAGGTCAACGACAATGAATCCCTGGTCTTCGTAGGTGTTAATATGGTGGAACAGGTTGAAGGCTGAGGTTCTGAACCTGTGGCTGCTCAGATATTCTGCCGGATCTTTTGTGGCCAGGTGGATCCATGTCTGTAATATATACGATATATATATATGTGTGTGTGTGTGTGTGTGTGTGTGTGTATAAATGTCAGGAACATGCAAGAACAAAGGCACGCGGCACCACACACGCACACACACACACACACACACACACACACACACACACACACACACACACACACACACACACACACACACACACACACACACACACACACACACACACACACACACACACACACACACACACACACACACACACACACACACACACTCCTCTCCTACCCCTATGGTGTCGTTGGACTCAAAGCAGTCCATATAGCTGGTTCCCCTGATGGTCCAGGCAGTCAGGAACTTCAGCAAGTTGATCTTTATTGGCTGCTCCACAAACACAAAGTGGTTCTCTGTCATACCAAAACTACAGACAGACAGACAGACAGACAGACAGACAGACAGACATGCAAACCAAGAGGCGGACACATGTATGACAGACACATTGAAAGAGACAGACAGATTGGTAGAAACACACAGACAAGCAGACAATTAGTTTATCATCCATTTATGAAGTCAGACAAAACGCCTGTAATTCTAAGTGTCTTTGCAGTATTTGTCAGATTCTATGATCCTGATGCACTACAGTACCATGTAGTATTGGTGTCATCATCAACATGATCAGCTCTCATTATCAACATATCCATCTTTTGTCAGAGATAACACACACATGTAGGCTATTACTTGTGATGAAATATGTGTCAAAGATGTGTTGATACAGTGTATATTCTATCTTTTACTAAATGCACTATGTACTATAAATAAAACATTCAATTATTTCTCATTGTTGAGAAATAATCAACCTGTTAAAAAATGTTTATTTTTTATTCCTGACAATCCTTTGTTGAAGGGTTCAGAAATCCTGCTCAGCTCAAAAGTGACCAACATGTATATCAGGGTTTGTAACTCGTACCCAGACTGTTTATGGTGGAGAGTTTGCAATGATCACTAAAACCGGTCTAGTGAGGAAGCTTTAGAATTCATAACGGAATTATGTGAATGTAGGATGTTTTTTTTAGAATTAGCAACCTACCTGTGTATATAGGAGGGTTTGAATCTCTCATTGCTGGGTAGTTGTACCACAACCTGGGCTTTCTCTATGGGATCTGACCTGTCTGGATCACACACACAAGGTAAACAGGGACTCAACATGATCTTGATTTCACAAAGAATAAAGAGACCAACACATAACATTAGACATCATCCAAGACTAGACCCTGTCTAATAAAATGTATATTATCTTTGTTTTTCTTAGATCGTACATGGGCAACTAATATTACTGATATATTATTATTATATATATTACAGCAATAGCTGTTACAATTCCAAACATGCAAACATGACCTGCTTTAATTACTTCAGTCTATATTAGTAGCTTAACACACTCACCGCATTCTCCCCTTTTCAGTCAATGGTGTTTACCGCCAAAGGGGAGAATTCTCCCCTTTTAATTTTTTTTTATTATTCTGTTTTTGAATTCCTAAAATGTTTCTCTAATTTTTTAGTATACATTTATAACCCTAACCCTAACGAATTAATAAATAAAAAAAATTAAAATAAAAAAAAATCCATTCACTTCAATGTTAAAAAATAAACGGACAAATAATTCACATTGTTTCTATAAAAAAAAATTAAAAACCCTGGCAGTGGGTGATTTTATTATGAAAAAACTTTGGCGGTGAATATTAATGACTAGTATTAAAATTCTATTGTCTTTTTTATGTCCAATGTATTTGTATTTAAGTTCATAAAGTTAACATACGTATAACTAAATGCATTTGAAATAAAATAAAAATGTCACTTTTCAGGATTCCAATTAAAAAATAGCAACAAAAAAATTAGTAAATTTCAAAAATAGCAATTTTTTGCTGCTTTTGTGTGACATAGAATGGCGAAAAAAGTTAAAGTACGGAGAGACAGTATATGCAATGTGGCCCTCTGGAGTGAGTGTGGAAATATAGTGGCCCTCTCCATCATCAAAGTTGCCCACCCCTGTCTTAGATTATATTTTCTGATTCACTTCACAAGGCAACATTGCTCACCCTCACATATAACTGATTTGCACAATTATTGATAACAAAATAAATATAAATAATGAGTATAAAGGTGTCACAAGCTTATCAGTAAATAATCATCAATTAATAAACAGCTTAATCACTTAATTGACCCACCTTCCTGGATGGGAGGGATCTTAACTATGTTGTAGGCCAGACTCATGTTCTTCCCAAAGCAGTTGCCGATATTATAGACAGTGCCGTCTGCCTCTATGTGGGGGTGGGCAGTCACCCCGTTCACTGAGATGTAATTACACAGGTCCACCTGTCACAGACACACAGAGTGCATGTGAATGTTGCGTCAGAAAATACAAAATCCTGAAAAGTCCATTATAATTATCATGGAATGGGAATGGAATTTTGTCAGTGGTGGAAATATTACTCACATTTCTTACTTAAGTAAAAGTATCAATGCTGCAATGTAGAAATACTCTGTTACAAGCAAAAGTCCGGAATTCAACATTTACTTGAGTAAAAGTACAAAAGCATTGGTACAAAATTGTTCTTAAAGTACCAAAAGGATTGAGTACTCATAATGCAGAATGTCCCATTTCACATGTTTTCAAATGTATAAAATGTATACAAATCTTTTGAAAATAGCCGATCTACAAGCTCATGCGACGCATTGTGAGCTTGTGGAATGGCTATTTTCAAATGGCTGAAATGTATAGGGCTGAAGTGGTTAATGTATGTTTTGTAATAATACTAAAAATCTACAAAGCAACTAGTAACTAATGTTTTCAAATAATTGTAGTGGAGTAGAAGTAAAATCATTTAAAATTTAAAATACTCCAGTCAAGTGAAAATACATCAAAATGGTACTTGAGTAAATGTACTTAGTTACTTTCCACCACTGCATTTTGTGCATAAGTCAGCTAATAGGTTTCATCACAATGTGCATATACCAATCTGCCAATGTGCTCTCACCTTCTTCAGGGTCTGCAGTGTTTCTGGATCCACCTTGGTGATGAAGTTGGTCTCTGTGACAGCATAAAAGTCTTCACCAACCGGATAGATGTTCACAACGCAGTTGTCGGTCACCTCAATCCCCTTAAAGTAGGTAAAGAATCTACAAACACACGTAGATGCACACAGTCACACACATACAAATGCACAAGGGAGACAGATTTTCTCTACAAAACAGTACCTATTGAGAAACATTAAAGGCATTCTATATTCAATGTTATGTGGTCCGAAATCAAATGTAGTCTCCCTAATCACTAAAGATGTTCATATAAAAAGTCAAAGTAAAAAACTGGTTATTATGTTCCCGATGTCATATGTGTATGAGTTAAATTGGACATAAAAATACATATTAACTGCATAGTTAACCTAACACTTGGTGTACAGTGCCTCATTTTATAAAGTGTCGGTCAAATTGGTTGGCAAACCTTTTTGACCCATCAAAACGGTTACCTACTGCAGTGGTTCTCAACCTTTGGGTCGGGACCCCCAGGGGGGACCCCACATGATGTTTGGGGGGTCCCCATGATGACAGTGAAGTGACAATTTAAGGACTTTAGACCTTTAAGACCTTTAAGACCTTTTTAATACCTAAAAACAATTACCATTACAGCATCAAAAGTAATCAACAAACTGTACTAAGGATATAAGAAAGAGGCAAAACATTTGAAAATAGCCGATCTACAAGCTCACAACGCCTCGTGTTAGATCTGCTATTTTCGCAACATTCATCTACCCAATTCAAATATGATTATTTTTGTGGGGTCACGGCCTGAAAAGGTTGAGAACCACTGACCTACTGCATACAGTGTGTTGGACTATTGTTTGGGGTTTGGGGGCTTACCTGGAAAATATGTTTTTGCATGGGTCTGGGTACGCTGCTGTCCCAAACTCAGTGATGACCAGTCTCTTCTCTGTCATGGCCCGCACATATGCATCAGACTGTAGAAACCTACACACATAGAGCACACACACACACAGACACAGACACACACACACACACACACACACACACACACACACACACACACACACACACACACACACACACACACACACACACACACACACACACACACACACACACACACACACACACACACACACACACACACACACACACACACACACACACACACACACACACACACCATGAATGAATGCCCAGCAGGAAGAAGATCTTGCAATCCAAATTCTGTGGTTAAGCATTATTCTGTTAGAATGCAGCTTGGATCCGTCAACACAGCCAATCCTGCAATGTAACAAACCACTTTATTCCAGAAGGAATTGGAAAAGGAATTTTTGTGGCCAACAGCTACAATGTGCGTGTGCGTGTGTGTGTGTGTGTGTGTGTGTGTGTGGGGGTGTGTGTGTGTGTGTGTGTGTGTGTGTGTGTGTGTGCGTGTGCGTGTGCGTGTGTGTGTGTGTGTGAGAGATTGGTGGTTTTAAACCAGCAACATTCCAGTTCTAGTAAGTTTCTTGTCAGCTAAACAACTTATCCTACCATCGGTAACACAAATCCGCTGGGCATTCACAGAATAGGAAAGAAAGTCTGTGAGAGGCAAGCAATGTGGGGATAGGAGTGTGTGTGTGTGTGTGTGTGTGTGTGTGTGTGTGTGTGTGTGTGTGTGTGTGTGTGTGTGTGTGTGTGTGTGTGTGTGTGTGTGCGTGTGCGTGTGCGTGTGTGTAGTTTTGGAGTTTTGGAGTTTTGGTCTATACACTGTGGCTAAAAAACAACAACCAAACTTTTGAAAATTGTATATTTGATTTGTTTTCACAGCAGGTTATTTCATTTGCAACGTTAAAGTGTTTCACATTCCTTAGAAATAATCTGATGCAGTGGGCAGTGCATTTCTAATGCAATCAGCAAACAATGTATCAATCAAGTCTGGTCTTAGTGATACTGTTGTGCAGACTTGTTCTTTCTTTTGATACTTTCTAGGTGCTGTGCAACAGAATATATGGATGTGCCAGAACACATCACCAGAAAGTGTGTGTCTGTGTCCTGTGAACAGCTACAGGCCCTGCTTGACCGATAGGCATGAAACTTTGCACGCAGACTCCCAGTGGGCAAAGGATTTTTCAAATCTGCCTCATGGTGGTGCTATAGCGCTTCGTGTTTTGGCCTATAACTATTGAACCTTAGGTCGTAACATTATGGAAATTATTAAAATTAATATCCAGTCTCAGGGTGAAGTGTTGACAATTAATTGAAGAATATTCAAGCAGAGAACCATGCATTACGGATCATAGCATCAGACCTCCTGGCCTGTCCTGGGCAGCCCCTCGGGGCAGAAGCCTCCTGAGGTGTCATATTGGACACCTGTTATACAGGTCCCAGAGATGTCCTAAATGGTCATATAAGTTAAGAACGTCCATGTACGTTCATACTAAAACACATTCCGCTGACAGGGTGTAGGAGTCCAACCCATGGGGGGGAGTCAGCTGTTGGAGTGACAGCTGCAGTCAAAGAGCTATGGGGTTCAAATACAATTAAATAGAACAGAAATTATTTGTGAACAGATTGGCATTCTAAAATTTCAGATTCCACTCCGATTGGCTCCCAAAGTTTGAGCTAGGGGCCCGACACAAGTGCTGAATGCAGTTTCCGATCTGCGCCAAATTTTAATCACACATAGAGAGGGCCTCTAAACAACACAGAGCCAAAAGCAATTTCACTTCCACCAATAGGGGGCACCGCAAATGTTACAAATGTCACTGTTTGTTGCACAAAATTAAGTGGTCAAATGGTCTTGTGAGTCATGTGATAATGACTGTCAAACAGGGTTTTAATATCCCATTCTGTTTACCTGTAATAGGCTCTATGCACAGCAGCCATATTGTGAAGACATTCACAGGTGTTACCAATGATACTAATGAAGGCTCTGTTCCATTCTGGTCAAACAGAGTCAGGGTGCTGATATTGTGCATGTTGGCTCACTGGAAACACTCTGCTACACCAGTGGGTCTAACATTTGGGTCCAGGGACCCTCGTGGTTCCTTAAGGGGTTTCCAAATGGCCCCTTACAGGTGTGTAACTCTGAGAGTGTACAAAAGAACCAATTGGACCCGTAAGGGTGCACACCGAGCACACGCATGCACACACACGTATGCACACGTTTCATTTGTACACTCTCAGAGTTATGGTGGTCGTGGAAATTGAAAAATCTGAGAACCACTGTGCTACACTAAATGGAACAGAGCCTTCATTAGTATCATTGGTAACACCTGTGAAGGAAGTGATAATATGGCTGCTGTGCATAGAGCCTATAGATGGGTTTCCGCGCGACGTCATCACAGAGCAGAGTGTGCAATCTGCGCATGCGGGAGGTAGAACGACCCGGAAGTGCCATTCACTCTATTGTTATTTTCGGGATTTAGATAGGCATAATGCTGCTATTATAGGCATAATAGGCATAATGCTGCTATTATATACAGACAGATCCAACTTCCGACAAATCATTTTTATTGAGTAAAGAAGATATTACAAACTGCATCATTTAATCTACTTTCATTAAACCCGGTGAAGACCATTTATTTTATCAATGTACTTTGGCCAGAGCTGCTGCGGGTAATAGCGCCCTCTACAGGCTCTTCCCTCCACTGCGCGCGCATCATCCTCTCTTGTTTACAAACGGGAAACCCATCTATAGACTTCAAAGATTTGTGGCCGGGACCGATTTTGTGACCTATGTGTAGACTTTTACTTTCTCATAGTTTTGTTTAATTACAATAATTAATAATTAACCCTATGTTCCATGTTGTTATGGTCTAATTACACACAGAATCCCACATAATGGGGAAACTATGTTTTAAAGAAACTTTCAAACTGCATTCAGTAGTGAGCGGTGTGCTTACCTCCTGTAGTAGGTCACATGGCCGTCCTTCAGGTCAAACTTGTGTATAAGAGCCTGTCCATCAAACACGTGGTTTAATGGTTCTGAGCCTATCTCAAAGAGACCCGGCCCCATCCGCAGCACACTGCCTCCAAGCCATGACGGTATAGTACCTACACAATAAACACACACAAACAAAACAATGTAAACATAACCTGTTTTGAGAGCATTTTGAGTATGTAAACATTTATAAAAATGTGAAGAGAAGAAAAGTGCAAGGCACTCAGAGATTTTTACTTCCTCGCAATAAAAGTATCAATAGGCCTACTGCAATGTAAAAGTCCGGAATTCTAAATTTACTTGAGTAAAAGTACAAAAGTATTGGTATGAAAATGTACTTAAAGTACCAAAAGTTTAAAGTACTCATTATGCAGAATGTCCCATTTCACAAGTTTTCAAATGTACGAAAAGTATTTAAATCTTTTGAAAATAGCAGATCTACAAGCTCACAATGTGTCGCATCCCGACGCATTGTGAGCTTGTAGATCGGCTATTTTCAAATGGCCAAAATGCATATAGGGCTGAAGTGGTTAATGTATGTTTTGTGATAATAATCAAAATCTACAAAGTAACTATAATACCTAAAGTTTTCAAATAACTGTAGTTAAACTGTAGAGTAAAAAGTACAATATTTGCCTCCGAGATGTAGTGGAGTAGAAGTAGAAGTACTGAAAAATGGAAATACTCCAGTAAAGTAAAAAATACCTCAAAATTGTACTTAAGTACACTACAGTAAAACAATAGTAAATGTACTTTATTTACTTTCCACCACTGCCAGTGCCTACACATTTAATCGGCAGCCATTGGTAGAACCGTCACACACACGTTGTTGCCTACCAGTGACTTCAGCAGATATGGGTTCGTTCAGCTCCTCCACCGTCTCGAATATCTTCCTGTAGCCCCCAGCGGGATGCTCTATCCTGGACACACAGAATGCATGGGGTCAGTTTTTATCTCACGACCGGGACGACCCCATGATGATGACATCCTCACCTCTGAAGGTGTTTCGGAGAACTTTAGAATTCTTTTGACAAGTTTTTGAAAATGTTCACCTATAATAATGACATGCCCAAAATACGGATTACATTGTAACTAGTGGGACTATGTGTCAAAGTCAATCTATTTGAGGGTCTGTGATATCAACAGTTTTTGGGGATCCCTCTCTACCTAATGTCAACTCCCCAAACTGTTTCATGTCAAGGACACCCAAATGGACACGTATTAGCCCGTGGACCCCCATTTGAAAAGATATGCCAGGGACCCCATAAGAGAAGATTTGTACAGCTCTAGCAGTGATTCTCAACCATTTTTATTCAAGGACCCCCAGTTTGACATGCATTAGGCTATGTACGGACCCCTATATTTCTATCTCTGGGAGCCCAATTTATGTTGTAAAATCAATGTTGATTTAACTCTGAGAGTGTACAAATGGAATGTGGGTCCATTTGGTTCCATTTGTACACTCTCAGAGTTACAGACCCATAAGGGTCCATTTGGTTCCTAACTATCTATCATTTAGCTGGGGACCCCCTGGAACTCCCTCAAGGACCCCTGGGGGTCCCTGCACCCCACTTTGAGAACCACTGTTCTAGCAGTTACAAAACAACAACATCAACAACAACATGTAGAAGACAGAATGTGCTAATGATTAAAAAAAGAAAGAAAAAAGAAACAACTGGAAAAAGGACCGTTATATCTTCATCCAAACTGGCTCTAATCCTGGCATTTATCTAGAAACATCTAGAATAATCCATGGGAAGGAATACTGCGGTACATTTCTGTGTCTGAGTTTTCTCCTGTTTTTTAGTTTTAGAAGAAAATGCTGAAGTAGCTCTTTGCTTTTACTGGCAATGTTGATGGAAAGGAAAAAAGGCAAAAGTTACTCACCGACTGACCATCTTGCTTCCCCAAAAAGATGCACGCCACACACACCCTCTACATTCACAAATAATAACTTGTGAGAGTAACAAACAAACACACACTGAGCAGCTGACTGTTTGGTATTGGTGTTGTTCTCAGACCACAGTGTAGTTTCCTGTGCAGAGAGATGGAAGCTAAAGTCCCCCTGTTCTCGTCACCTCCCCCTCTCTCTCCTCCTCCTTTTCTGTTGCCTCTCAATGTCTCTCTCCCTCCCCAGTGTTATTCTAAACTCTCCACTCCTTGTGCTCCCCTTTTCTGTCATTTATCACTTTCACCATTTCTGTCTTTGGGCTGTCCATCTCCTCTCCTTTAGTTTCTCACTTCATCATCATCCATCTTTTATGCCCTCTACCTACTTTCCCTCACTCTCCTTTTCCCCAACACGTCCTCTCCACCCAGCCTTCTCCTCTTTCTTTCTTTCCATCTATCCATCTCCTCCCTCCCTTTCCCATATCCAACTGTATGTTTTCCTGTCCATTGACCCCCACTTTCTCCTTCCCCTTGCTCCCTCTCTCTCTCCTCCCCTTTCTGGTCCTGTTAGCCCGTTAGAACAGCCTGTCTTTTGTCTCCTCTCCTTTCAGTCGTCTGGCCCTTGGCTACCTCCACAATGTTTTCCAGGCCCTGAACAAGGTACTTGCTAACCTGGACACACACGCACGCACGCACACACACACACACACACACACACACACACACACACACACACACACACACACACACACACACACACACACACACACACAACACAAACACACACACACACGCACACGCACACACGCACACACGCACACACACACACATACATATGCAGAGATGCACGCACGTAACACTTAGGTCATGCTAGTAAAGTTGCCAGTGCAGTGTGTATGCTGTATGTATGGTATGTGGAGGGAGACTCTAGTCAGAGCCCACAGCCCAAAGACTAGCTAATCAGTTCCAGACAGACAAACCCCAACAATCCACTTTAATTGGCCAGCAACGAGAGAGAGAGAGAGAGAGAGAGAGAGAGAGAGAGAGAGAGAGAGAGAGAGAGAGAGAGAGAGAGAGAGAGAGAGAGAGAGAGAGAGAGAGAGAGAGAGAGAAAACCTGGACAGACACACACACACACACACACACACACACAGGGGGGGGGGGGGGGAGAGATTAATCATTAATGACACGTATTGTCTTCTGTGATCTATAGATAAATGGACGCATGAACAGAATGATGAATGGATGAAAGCACAAGGGTCCTGCAGATGAATGTTTTATTAATAAAGTTTAGGCAGAACCGTAATGTATCATTCTAGGCCCTGTTGCTGGGAACTTTCACTGCATATAGCAGGGCTAACTGCAGGATATCCTGCCACATAATAACCCCCATTCTGACCTCCTTGCATTGGCTCCCATGTAAATATTAGAACCCATATGTGCACAGAAGGACTCTGAGATCCTCATCCTATCTTGTGCCTCTCCACAAGATTAAAGACTAAGGGTGATTGAGCTTGGCTAGTTTTGCCCCAAGGCTATGCAATAATGTTTCTTTAGACCTAAGGTCTGTGACCTTAGTGGACATTTTTGAAAGACTGTTAAAGACTCACCTGTTCAAACAGGCTTTTACATAGCCAGGCATGCAAACAGCCCAGAGGTGAAAAAGGTGACAACATGTTGTTTTCTTTCGGGTCAGGTGTCACACAATTGCCCTATTTGGGTTCAAAAAGGTGACTGTAGCTGAAAAGTGACACTTTTGCATGTCTGCATAGCTGCTGTGATTACATCTGTTTGTGCTGTGACATGTCCTGTACTGTGATGATGTCCAGTGTTTATGATTCTCTTCTCTTCATTTCACCCACTCTTTTTAAGCCTGTAAACTTGTGACAAAAAAGTGACATTGAAGTTGAGGTTGAACTTGAAGTTACTTTGGGTAAAATATGTAAACATGTGTGGCGTGGGGGGTGAACTTTGGTTGGGAAGCCAGGGTCTTCTTGCAGAGAATATGGCCAGCACATGAATCGAATTGACCTTCTCTCACCCTTTCACAGTCAGAGGTTGGCTCCAGAGAGTGGCTGAAGTGAAAGACGCCACAAATCTGGTTCTAGTGCATGGGTCTCACCTTCAAAACCTTATAAAGAGAGAGCTACTTTTGGATTTACGTTAGTTATTTACACATTCAATTTAGGCATCTATTGTTAATTATGACTACGGATATGCTCTAAAAGTGTATAGAAACATATTTTTCATTCAGTCTTTAATGCGGTAATTGTAACATAGGTTCGTCCAATCACAAAGATAAGAGTGATGACGGTTACTCTCTGCACATGCTCAGTAGGATTCTCTCTTTGTCTGAGGAAAATAAATGCAATCATTTCACCTTTTAAAAAAAATATTTTTACAAAAGAAAATAAAAAGATTTGGAGTTATCAAAGTAGTTTTTTACAGACCCAGTATTTTTTTCTTCTGTTGTGTAAAGTTTTGATGCCTAGTATGCATTTTAAATTTGATCTCTAAGTTGCTGTTAAAAACAAAAATAGCGTAAGAAAGAATGACTTAAATAACAACATAACTTGACCCCCATTTGGCCACATGCCCACATGTAAGCATCCTGTTTGTGATGACATACTGTGAGCTACTGTTCTGTTCTGTTAGACAATTATCGTATGTCACTACATTTTAATGACTGAAATAGGCTGTATCTATCATCTATCTATTCATTCAGGGTATCTTTGTCTGTGCGTCTGTCTGTGTGTCCGACACCGTACGGCCGAAAGGCCTCAGACTTGGCGTGTGTCCCATAAGGCCCGGGGGTTCAGTGTGCCAGTGCAGAGTGGCAATCAGACCAAAAGTTTCCAAGAACCGAAAAACCACAAATATCTATATCTGTGGCTGTGTGTTTGGCAGGAGTGTAGGCAGACATGTGCACAGATAGGGCCCAAGGGGGGCTTGAGCCCCTGCCCTTTTGCCCTCATTAGAAAGAGAGAGAGATGAACTCATTCACCCTCACCCTTGGTTCTGTTGGAGAGGTTAAGGATCCAACCTACCAAACTAGGGTCAACACCAAAGTAGTTATATCAGTTTTAAGATTTACTGACCAAGGTGTTTGAATAATAAGTCAAGGAAGGAGGCAGTAGCATCCTGTACGCCAAGCCCTATGTCAACTGAAACGGATCAAGAAGAGTGTCGAGGTTCTTGTTTCATCAGTTTCTCAAAGGACTTCAGGGAGGACAGGGTCACTGACCTGCAGACATTCAGGGGTGGTTGTTTTCTCCCTGTGTGTGTGTGTGTGTGTGTGTGTGTGTGTGTGTGTGTGTGTGTGTGTGTGTGTGTGTGTGTGTGTGTGTGTGTGTGTGTGTGTGTGTGTGTGTGTGTGAATGACCTTTACTGATCCAAAGGGAAATTCTGTCGCTGAAGACAACACAGCAGTTAAGATACAGGTTTATATGGGCAAGTAAACGGTACTGTAGATACCGCATCAATCAGGGTAATCTGGGAAAGGGTCTGCTTTCTGTCACTAAAACCACAAATGTACAGCAGCATTTAGTTTATGCACCACATATCTGGAACAAACTCCCAGAAAACTGCTGCGTCTCTTATTTCTTTTAAAACACAACTAAAGGCCTTTCTGTGTGCCATTGCCTTCGAGTTACTTTTTTCCTTCTCTTCTGCACTGTACTTGTATGTGTTAGTTTTTACTTCTTTTGTTTTAAGCATCCTAATGTCGTTGTTTCCTTTGCTTGATGTTCTATGTAAAGCACATTGAATTGCCTTGTTGAAATGTGCTATACAAATAAAATTGCCTGGCCGAATGATTTTATTTTGCAGTTATTTCCTGGCACATTTAAACACTAGAAAGGGGTGCTCAGTGGAGCGCAAATCTCTGCTAGGAGACACATCCCAATAATACTTAGTTCTGTGACACAATGTCAAAGGGTCTATCGCTCTCTCCATTTATTTTATATACAGTATATACTGTATCTATATTCAAATCAGTGTTCTTTCTCCCAACAATGATCAATCTATACAGTATACCATAGAATAGAAGATCATCATGAGTGGTATCCGACATGCAGCTAAATGGCCAACAAAAGAGATGAGGCATTAATAATAAAAACGACTTTACTTTAGACTATTTCCCAAGATTGTTGCATAGAGTATACATCATATTCATTGTACAATCATCCAATGAATAGCTAAGAAAACACGGACCCATTAAGGGCTAACATGCTGCGCCACATGCACACACACAGTACACAGTCCATCTGAAGAACAGAGGTACATGCATCAGAGAACTAATACTTCATAAAGCTCAAAATAAATAGAAAAATAATAGCCTGGTACATTTCTTCAGCAAACACCGTCATAATATTATGGGATTTTTTTTCTTTTTGTAATGGCATATTGGTTAACCAATTAACCTGTTGGCATTCTTCACTATGGCTTATTATGGTCCAAATCCTCTTTCATTAGAACAAACTTGCTTGGTGCGCATCTTTTGAGGTAGACAATACAATAGGATAATAAAGATGATAATTGACAGGTGCCTGGTAAAGAAACACGTCAGATTAAAACAAACAAAAAGTTATAGTATCAATTTCTTGTGTGTATTCATGTAAAACGCACACAAGTGTAAGCATGCTGGTCATTCATATAGTGCAACAATGAACTAACGGCAGTGGTTCTCAACCTTTTCTGGATTAAGGCCCACTTGAAAATATAATATAATTGATTATATAACAATATTTAATAATCTTTAAATTATTAAAGGACGACTTCACCCATTTTCAACCCATCTTCATATAATAGGTCCTCACTAATCCTCAGAACATGGTAACATTTTTGTCTACTTCGTCTGTGTCTCAGAGGATGGCTGTGGACAGTTCAGAAACCCGCCTACCAGTGACATCATCAATGGGGAATCCAAGCTACTAGAAACTGCAGGCTATCTATTCCTGGAAAGTTAGCATGCTATAATGGAGGCCATTGTTCTCACGTTAATACAAATCTTAAATCTTGTTCGAAAAAAAAAATCTGCCAAATAATGATGTCACTGGTAGTTTTTTTTTTAAAGTGTCCACAGCCCTACTGGAGACACAGACCAGGTACAAAAAAAAAGGGTACCATTTTATCATGACTATTAGTGAGGATGAAGATAGGTTGAAAATGGGTGAAGTCGTCCTTTAAGATTTTTGCCAATTAGGGGGCCCACTTGCAATACCCTCGCAGTCCACAGGTCGAGAAGCACTGAACTACTGTAAGCGGGGTTATGTGATCAAGACAACAGAAACACAAACTGAAAGGGGGGACTGAGACTGAGAAAACTGAAGAGTCTAGGTCTGAATAGGCCACAAGACATAAACCACATCCCATTAAAACCGATACACAAGAAAATCTGGAGTTTTAATTGAACCGAAAGAGTAAAATGTCTACCCAACAGTTAAAAAATTGCACTGAAACGTTTGGCGTACAGAGATGACGCAATGGTGTGTAAATGGTGTAAAACTAATATTTTCAAAAGAAGAAAAAGTTCAGTGCCAAATGTGAAACAGATGCTCTGGTCTAGAGTGAGCACCGTCTAAGAAAATAAATTAAATGCAAAACAAAAATGTAAAAAAATTGTTTAGTAAACATGTAAAGCAAGTAATGATAGTCTAGCATGGCTCCCAATATAATTTATCTAATTAAAGAAAGCTATCATCAAATCTTTCCCAGTGATACCTTTAAAATCCTATCCCAAACATCGTGCGAACACACATGGCAACACATACCGACGTGCTACACAGTAAAATCCTCAGTGATCATTTATCCATTTGTAACTCTGAATGTACAAATGTAACCATTTTGTTAGATTCTAATTAACACTGAAGAATGTACTGTGTTGCAAGGATATAAATGAGAAAATGGTGGTTGTGAGAAACATACTGTAAATGTGGATCCCAGAGAACACGTGTGCATAGACACTGTTAGTAAAAACAATGATTTCACAATATGACAATATCATACAAATACACCTGAGAGAATCCAATACAGGTGGCTGTAAATGATGGGAGCTGAACTGTGGTCACAAACTGCTCTAACCACATGCTGACACATAACCCCCCCACCTCAACACACACACACACACACAATGTAAGTATCCCATCCAAATTCACACAGTGTTAAATTTAGCACCTCCCCGTTATACAGCAGCTGCATATTTGTATAACGTAAAAAGAATAATAAATCAGTCTACTGTCTCAGACGTGGGCTGTGTGGATAGCTCGAACGTTTTCCTGCTGATGACATCAGCATGAATTTCAACCTTTAATTTTTTTATCCACGCAACAACCGTGGCTACCATTTCAGGAAGAGAAAGGCTTTAGTTAGCTTGATTTCCCCGCCTTTGCGTAAACAAGCAATTACATTTTTTCCTTCATAAAGTCCGCCAACTGACTGATTTCTCAAACTTACTGTAACACATGCAATCAACAGTGACACGTCTGCAATAGTTCCACCTGTATAGGGCATAGCATTGGCCATTCCATCGTTCCAGACCCCCTTCATTTTTCCCATAGAGATTTCCAAAAATATTTATATCAATTATTTCAAGCCTAGAATCAAGCCATCCAGGATCCTGGTGAATCATGACCATAAAACATTTTATTCTGTGAAAAAAGTTTTGTTTTATATTTAATTATATGATATACTATATTTAATAAATACCTTTTGTTTTGCGGTTTTCAATAATTTATTTTCACACAATGATTGATATACATATTTTTGGAAATCTCTATGGGAAAAATGAATGGGGTTTGGAACGATGATGGAACCAGAAAATGGCCGCCACTGCCATGCCCTAATACTGTACGTAAAGAATAAAATCCCAGTGGAAGATTGTCTTCAGCCAGGTTGCTGAAGCCCATCGATGGTCTCTGTAAAAAGGTTGCAAACGTGCATGCTCTAAGAATCTGGACGCAGTTCAGAAAGTACTTTGGTCTTCATACACGCTCCACTAACAGCTCCAGTGTATATAGTTTAACTCTGGGTTTAAATTACCACTCAGTTCCTTATGCTGAACACTTTGGTCTTTTTTATGCTGAGGAGGGGCGGTTTGATCTTTGGTTTCCCGTCCTGCTTGTCGTCTCTGTCTGAACAAGGGAACCGACGGCTGTAGATGTCTGGGTATTGTTTCTGGAACTGTGGGTAAACAAAACATCACCATAAGTCCCCCGACTTAACACCATTTAGACCGGGATAGCATCTTGTGTCATTTTAGATTTCTTTGGCTATTCAAAAATAGCAGATATTTGTAGATCTGACACACACACACACACACACACACACACACACACACACACACACACACACACACACACACACACACACACACACACACACACACACACACACACACACACACACACACACACACACACACACACACACACACACACACACACACACACACTAGTGTCTTGTCACTAAGACAGTCACAATGGCTGCCTGTGCTCAATATTTGTGAATTCTCTACTGCTAAAATTTGTCGACCAAACATAAAAGAGCATCTGGGTTACGGTACCTGCTTGAGTTTCTTGCGCCTCTCCTTTTCAGTGATGTTTTGGTCAGTCAGCAAGATCTCCAGCAGCTCCGCCATTGCCTTCTGGGAAGACGTCACTCTTTGCTCTTCAAACTCGGCGGTGCTGATCTGCTTGCAGAACGCGTGGAGAAGCATCGGGCCGCCACAGAGATCTCTCTCGTTCATATCTCTACCAGCTGGGAGCTATGGGGCGAGAGGAGAGTCAGAAAAGAACCCTAGGGTGGTGTGGTGTCACTGGGGAGGTGTTTGTGTTGTGAGACCTGTTTTGCCCAAAATTAGCATCCCTATTCTGGGATTTCATAATAGGCGAACCTTCTGAGAATAAAGGCAACATTTCTGCAAAAATAGGTGAACATTTGGCAAAAAATAGCCTATCCACAGCTTCTCACATCACAGCTTTACAGGTGTAAACATTGGGTGAAATACATTTTTGTACAATGTTGCATAGTGAGCTTGTAGATTGGCTATTTTCGCTATTTGACATACAATGAAGTATATAGAGTTTAAGTGGTTAATCAAATGATCAAATCTGTATGTCACACAAGTGAAGAAGAATAGTATCTATCTATATAATGCCTCGTGTGTGTGTGTGTGCCTCCAAAACAGTTACTTTTCGGGATTTAAAAAAAAATGTTCAAAAAAAGCAGATGTACAAGCTTGCAGCGCGGCATGAAGTGACGCGCTGTGAGCTTGTAGATCTGCTATTTTTGAATAGCCAACATGTAAATGGATGAAGTGGTTAAACTGATTGTGATGCTGTATTAACACACTTTGCTGGGGACCCCCTGGAACCCCCCCAAGGACTTTGAGAAGCCTACATGGCGTGAATATACCTGTGCTGTGCGGAGGTACTGCACATGCTCAGTGACGGCACGGACCAGGTAGTCGGGGACAGACAGGATGCTCTGCTGATGGTCCATGAGGAAGGACACTAGTCTGGTGGCCAACAACTCATCCAGATCACACTCCTCAGAACTGCCCAGCACACAGGCTGAAAATGTATGCACCATCTGCAATACAGGGAGAACAGATTAGATGGAAACATGATAGATAATACTACACAGACAGTGGCAGACTAAGGAAGACGCATACTATCAGAAAACCAAACAAAACACATATTTTTTTGTAGTCTGAAATCTCAACCATCTGACATGTTTTGGCGAAAGTAAACAAAAGCAAGGCATAAAATAATATACATAGTGGATTATATAAACGGTTCTGAACTTCTTTGATTGTGTATATACAGAAAAATGTGTGTGCATGCATATTTCAGAGTTCAAACAAGAACGAGAGCCACCCTCACCAGTGTGCGTGTTCCGATGGCGTGGTGTAGGCGGGGCATGTCCACGTTCTGACTGATCCGTGACATCATCCTCATGAGGAGCTGTAGCTTCCTGCGGGAAGAAGGGGGGAGGAGGAGGGTGCACAACTGCAGGGCCTCAATGGCCACACGTTCGCACTGTGGTTTGAGAAGTCCTACGCGCACACACACAGACCAAGACAGGTTAATGAGATTGACACAGATATAGGCACTGGTGTGTGCGCCCTCTTTCTCCCGCACAGCACACACACCACATGCGCACACACACACACACCACAAGCATGTGCGCGCACGCACACACAGTATCAGAAGAGTAACACTGATTCACTCTTCAAAGTCACATTCATCCATCACTGCTGCATCGCATTCACTATAGGCATGGATGGATGAATGGATGAATTCATGTTATAGTTAATCACTAAGACTACAGTTAACAACAATACATAAAGGCGGCTACACACTGTACGACTTTTAAAGTCGTCGGGGAGTCATCAGATGTATTTCACACTACACAAATCTCTTTTTGAAATCGGCTGTCACACTATACGATTGATCGGAAGATATTTCACAGATATTTTGCTATTTGCAGTCGGGAAAAGGCCCTGCAAAATCGCCCACTGTGCTTTACTTAGCAAGATATGAATATTATGTCTACATTCAATCAGAGAACATAATTTCCCCTACTGGGTGGGTACAGCGGAGCGGAGACTCTCTTTCTCTCTCAGCCTCTTGCCCCCTTTCTCTCTCTCTCGTATGTGTTCCAATTCTAAGTGCGCAGCAGCTCGTCGCAAAATAAACAAACCATTTCTCTGCGTGTACAATTCCACTCAAATAAACAACCCCCCACCCTCGCTAACTCTCTCATTCTGTTTTGTAATGTTTTTGGATCTGAATGGAAATATTGCAGGCTTATACAGGACTGGACGGTAATATGCGGGACTAAATGGCAAGACATTTTTAGTTGCGAGCAGGAGCGGCCCTCCCCTAGCCACCTGGCTGTAATGAGCTCTCATTGGCTGTAGCACGGATCTACTCGGGTAGTGAGTGCAACTCCATTCATACTGTATGATTTCCAGTCGGCGACAAAGCCAAATATCGGCAAGCACTGGAATCGCGTCCGGGTTCGTCTCGCATAGCCTTTCACACACAGCGAGCAAAACCTCGGCGGCGAGCGGAGTCCGATCTTGCGTCCGCTCGGGGGTTTTGACGGCGAGCGCCAAAAAAGGTCCCCGACAGCATAATCGGAGCAAATATCTTGCAGTGTAGTAGCCCTAATAGGATTGTCTCTCTTATACATATGACAGTATCCGTGTTGTCAATTAGAGTAGCTGTGATGACAATCTAATGGGTAAGACTTCATATTAAGGTCAGGTCTATCATGCGTTATAACCACATTTGTAATGCATAATTTATAATGCACTTAAATGCATTATAACGCTTGTTATAAATGTTCATAATTATGCATAACAACTTATAACAAGGTTTATGAAGTATTATAACTTATAATATGATTTATAAGTGCTGGTCATAATGCATTATAAACTGAGTGGAACAACACATCATTAACACATTATTAATTACGAGGTAACACTTTACTTAAAGGTTGGGTCTATAATGCATTATAATCACATTTATAATGCATTATAAATAATGCATCATAATGCGTCTCATAATAATAATATCATGCATAACAACTTATAACAAAGACACTTTATAACTAACTAAGTTAAGGTAGTTATAATGTGCCGTTTCACTGAGCTTATAAAGGAATGACCAGCACTTTCACCTACGTATTTTCCTTTGATTCTGTAACATTTTCACTGGACATCTCCACCCTAATTAAGCTACATCTTTATAGCTGGAGTAAATAGATTTTTTAGATCGAATTTCTTATATTTGGAAAAATTATCCTTAGAGACACAATACATTAAAACCACCAGAGGAACCATGTTTTCAACAAACTTCACGACACGTTAAAATTGTATACATTTTTACAAGCTATATTCTTCACTACATAAGAAGAGGATGTTGGCTACTAGTGTTCACTAAAATGTATGCCAACAACAATGACAGCTCGAAATGACTTTTAGCTAGTAGCCTGTAATCTCACCCTACAGCTGTATGGCACCAATAATCACAAAACCCCAAAATGGCAGATTGGCAGTGGAATGTTTTCATTCATGTCTCAATTCAAAACCTTACATGGGAACCCTGAAGCTTCATTTATAATCTGACGCTCGACTACTACAGTGTTACTCGTTTGACGAAAATAATGGATTTATAGTATATTATCTACTATAACGGTGGTTCTCAACCTGTGGTTCGGGACCCCCAGTGGGGTCCACAGATGATAGTGAAGTGACAATTTAGGACTTTTAAGAAAATAGATCTACAAGCTCACAGGCATTGAGAGCTTGTAGATCGTCTATTTTCACAATATTTATCTGTGGAACGAAGTCAAACCAAATGTGGGGTCCCCAGTTCAAATATGATTATTTCTCAACCTTTTCACCGCTTGAAAAGGTTGAGAACCACTGTACTATAACACTATGTCTGAAGCTAATGACGAGTCAAATTGTTATTAATCTATTATTTATAAATCTGTTATTTTTGACGTGATTTTTTAAGTGATGCCGTCGTGCAATGGAGTATAAATTAGGCTTTAGAAAATCCTCAGTTACTCCTTGTTCCACTTCTCCAATTCAACCCCCTGACCGTGTTTTAAAAATTGTATATTGTATTTTTTCAAAGGAGGTTTTTTGAGTAATCTTGAGCAACTTAACTAGCAAGAGTGGGTTAGATGTTAGATGATGTTAGACATGCATCAACATTAACAACAACACAGACAGCATCGACATTAACGACACACAGACAGGCAAACAGAGGCAGGCAGTGGTGGAGGTGTCTTACTGTTTTCAGTGTGGGGCTGTGTGAGCTGAGAGGAGCTGGCGGACAGACATGCGGCCGGTTTGAACAGTGAAACGGGCCGGGACAGCTTAGTCACGTCCAGAGAGCTGCGGGTGCGCCGGGCGGCTAGAAGAGCAGCGCCAGAGCTAGGCGCTGCAGCATTGTGGAGGGTCCACAGACTGGAGGTCGTGGAGAGAGGTCTACACCTAGGAGGTGCTCTGGCCACGGCAGACGGCGGGGAACAGGAGGATGGGCGGGAGAGAACAGAGGCAGGATAGGAGGAGGAGGAGGAGGATGTACGGGAGGAAGACAAAGACGATGAGGATGGACGAGAGGAAGAGGAAGGAGGATGGGAAGATGAGGAGGAGGAACGTGGCTGGTCTTCAGGAATGTTTACGTTCAAACAGCTGGCCGCACGGCACTGGCCCCTGATCTCCATGGCAACCGGCTCCTCCCTGGTCTCCTCGACGATGTCCAGGCAGCTGCCCATGCTGCGCGGCCGCAGGAGGCGGGACTTCTGTTTGAATGACATCGCTGCCGTGGAATTGACAAAACCGTGGTTTCCGGTGGGATCTTCTGGTACGTTAGTAGAGGAGGAGATCGATGCAGACTCTGGACCGTTACGGATCGTCAGGGCGGCAGCAGCAGCAGCAGCAGCAGCATCATCATCCAGACTGCCTTTTAAGTCTCTAACGACCGCCAGGCTGTCATTCGACAGAAGCAGCTGCTGGGAGAAAGGGGCGGAGTCATCCAGGACCGTGTCCACCAATGAGCAGCTCCTGGGGCGACGCTTGGCGGGACCGGCCGAGCGTTGTTGTTGTTGTTGTTGTGACTGGCTCAGGCTCAGACAGCTGCCTCCGAACTGGCGGTTGTCGGCGCCGGCCTCGCCTTTCAGAGCGTGCAGTCGCGACCGGACCCGGGTGCTGAAAACCTCTTTCATTGGCGAGTCGGTCTCGTCGCACGAGCCCTGCCTGAGCAGTGACAGCAGGAGACACTCTGTGGAGTGGAAGGGCGTCTTGGCGGGAGGGGGGAAGGAAGGGGGGTCAGACAATTTGCGCTTGCCCCGCTGGTGTCTAGGGGGCGCTGCCACGTACCCACATAGCACTGGTACGTGACATAGAGGGGGGAAATAGACCGAGGTGGAGCGAGATAAGAGGGGGGGAAAAAAGAGGGAGAGAGAGGGTTTGCAGGCAGAATGTCAGTGGCGGACAGAGGAGCAGCGTTAGTCATTTCAAACCAGACGAACATACATACATACAGTATGTACTGAGTACATACAGGATCATCACTGGTCAGACAGACACAGACACAGCAGGCCCACACATAGAATACTGTTAAGGCTCAATGAGAAAAATAACCCAAATCTTTGTTAGGATATAAATAACAACAAAAACGAACAGCAGGCACTGTTAGGTCAATGCACATACAGTGACAACATCAACATAGCACATCTAGAGTATTTGTGCTCCAGAACCCTGTAGGAAAAGTGTGTCCGAGTTATCAACCCATCTATTTTGAAGGCCATATAGAACTAGAATTGTATATTGCCTTCTCACCCCACCATAGAGTACACAGTGGTTATGATTAAAAAGAAAATTCAACTGGCATTTTAAGAGAGCTCTAGTCAGTGATACGTTAAACTGTAATATTATCTGTAAAGGTAGCATCTTCAAGGGTGGAACTTCAATCTGCAACCACTGGATGTAGCAGACTAAAACTAATTTCAAGCTGAAATTCTTCCCATTGTCGTGGCAACGTGTACCTAATTGACAGCTAGAAGTCTCTTTTGATGCCAGGCGTTAACAGCCATATACTGTATATTTATTTTACAAGGGAAAACAGGGAGTAAATGATAGCAGGGTGAAGACAAAGTGTTAATGTCAGGACAACACTTACACCAGAGTTAATGTGAGAATGATTCAGGTTTTTTTCTTTTGCATTTGTCTTTCCGTCTTTAAAATTGGCTGGCAAATCTAATTGATTTATTTCTCACTAAAGAGCAGCATGAAAGTTCTGAGCTTCCAATGCAACTTGGCAATTCCTTTACACCGTTTTCTTGCATATAACACTTCTGAAACTGAACTGCTTGGAGTAGGGGTGCGAACATGTTCTAATAGGCTGTGTGTGTGTTGTCTAAGCCTAGAATTTTACCAAAAGGACAAACACTTCAGTTGCCTTCAGTGAAGTCCTAGTGCACTCCATCCTCTGTCCTCAACGACTAATCAGGACTGTTAAGGCATTGTTTGTATTGTTCCATCATGAGCAGTAATTGGATACAATAAAATCCCCGCTGAGTAGAGGATCAATAGTCAACCATTTGATTGACACTCCACCTGGCACCTAATTCTGTAGGAGTCCAAATACACACGCCCCCCTCCCCCATAAGTACCTACCTAGTATGTTGATAAACAGTTCATAGAGCTGGTATGTGAGTAATGGCTGTGGTAAGCTGTAGAAGTAATCAGACACCGTTTTGAAGACATCTCTCTCAAAGCCCGGATAGGACGGCTGTCCGCTGTCATACTTCGGCCCTGAAAGGCAACTACAGGTTAAAGCAATAATACCGGAATAGACAGATTATTATTACATTTATTAACCCATTAAAACTGGGAAAGCATCCGTGTAATTTTAGATTTTAGCTATATATATCTATATATATATCTATATATATATATATATATATATAGCAACGTAAACAGTAGAACAGTGGTAAATAGCAGGTCATACAACAGCTTGTACATCTGCCATTTTTGAACATTAAAAACAAAAATATTGGATATATATTTTTTAACACAGATCGTCTCTTCTGGGGGTCCCTGGCACAAAGCATTTTCAGATTGGGGTCCGGCGCCAAATACATATTATGTTGGGTGTCTTTGCTCGAAAAAGTTTGAGAACTACTGGTTTAGAAAGCATTTCGTTAGCCTCATAGCACATATTTTTGAGGTTTTCAGGAGAGATAAAACAAACAAAAATCACTTTCTGCCTAAGTCACCTAGATGACTTGCCTAAGTCATGTTTATCTGCCTTTATTTATATCTGCCTAAACTCTACTCTCCTAAAACTGCTGATTCATCCGGCCTTATTGAGCAAGGCAAAAATGTCAATTTGACCAAAAAGTGAGTTAGGCAATTATGCTAGGAGGCTAACGATTTGTAGAATCAGCCTCAGGTTATGGGTCAAACAAGCATGATGTATGTAGCTGCCGATATTTACCGTACTTAACCCATTTAGACCTGAGGCCGATTCTAAAAAAGCCTTCTAAATCCTGACCTACCTTTTCTGAAAAATCTAACTTTTTATTCAAATAAATTACAAAAAAATAATGTTGCTACATACTGTATACGGCAACATTGCAAACGTGTGCAAATCTTTGAATATACATTTTATACATTTTTTTTAAAATTTGTAACTCAAATCTTTGCTTCTGGGGATTCTACAAATGTCTTCTAAATCCGTTTTTTTTTTTAAACCTATGTTGCTATAATATCAAATGTTCTCAAACTTTTTCATGTCAAGGACATTTGTATATCTGCTATTTTTGAATAGCCTAGTATAAAATAGTGGTTAAAGTGGTTACACAGATGCGTTCCTGGTTTTAATGGGTTAATAACAATTTTGATATACACAAATAAAGATACATTAAGAGTATAATGTGCTTCCTGCAACTTACAGTTGGCCAGACTCTTCATGGCAGACAGAACCCAGTGGGGGAGGTCGTCTAGAAGACAGATGATTGACAGGTCAGACTGGTAGAACGGGTAAACGACAGAACTAAACTAAAGTAATTTATAGGTAATTTGCAGGCAAGCAGTCAGCCAGCCATTATTACACTTACTGGTCTTGTCGTCCAGTGTGACTACTCCATGCTTATTGACTCTGGTCACGTTATGGATGATGTTCTGTGGGTTAACATGACGCTGATCTAAAACCTCATCTAGTGACGCCAGACCCAGAATCTTCTGTAGACTGAAACACACACACACACACACACACACACACAGCAAGTCATTTAAAAACATATTTTACACCCCTTTATGTATTTTAATCTCCATACATTGTAATGCTTAAATCTCTTGGTATGATATTGCCAAACAGACTATCAAAACCTAAGGCTAAGGCAAACGTCGAAAGAATCTCAGGTTTGCGCCAACTGAACTCTGACTACTCCAGACTATTGTAACTACATTGTAAACGCCTATTGTAAATCACCCTGAATGGCTTTTGTGCATGAAATGCGCAATACAAAACCCTTCCCTTTACAGTTTCGACATGCTCAAATCATATTTATGTAATACACGATGTGTGTGTGTGTGTGTGCTCGTACTGTGTCAGGGTAATGTCTCTCCAGAGCTCCTGTTCATCCTCCTCGGTCAGTGCTCGTTGTTGGGCTGGCTTCTCTGGCTGACTCACTTCCTCTTCCTGTGCCTGGACTGCAGGATCTACATTTTCCTGAAAAAGTAAGCAATAGCCAAAGTCAAATTAAGCCCAGATAAAACATTTTTAGCCCGACCACTGCCAGCATTTTTGGGTCCGATGCTAATCCCGATTTTGGAGACTCCTAGACCGCCAATTACTGATGTTTTGACCGATATTTTGCAAACATTTTCTAATCAATTTGAAAAACTTAGATTTGATCAAAGTTTCTATTCGAGAAGAATTAACTTATAAGCAAACAAAATAATAATAAACACATATAACCACATAAGGCGTACTCGAAAATAGCCAATCTACAAGCTCACAACGCATCGCGCTGTCTTAAACAGTCACCATAGGTGTGGCGTTCTGATGTGGGTTTTGGAGGCAATATTCCACTGATAATGAGCAAGTTTGACTAATGCATTAGTGGCCACATTAGTGGCAGCCATATTACTAGATGGTAAACAAATACTACACCCCTATTCTGCTTTATTTACTCGAACCGCATAGACTGGATACTAGGGCAGACAAACTGTAAAAAAGCCATTGTTCCTGTGGTGGGTTCTCCCTCTTGATTTGGCCCACCTACAGTATAGTCCGTTAGTGCCCGCTGTACCGGCAGAGCTGCTGTGTCAAAATTCCTAATAAATATTAGCGTTACCACCTTCAAACTAGAGGCTCCTGGCTCTTAGATGAACATTGTAAGTGGATAGGCACTATGTAGGCAGGTAAACGAGTAAGCAGTTAGAAGAATACATGAAAATCTTCAAATGGAGTGTTACATATATGTTTTAGACATTGTGTTGGTCCAGTCAGGCTCACCTGTGTCTCTTTATCGTGCTTCTTAATGCTCTTGAACCTGAAGAAGCCATCCTTGTCCCTGAAGGAAGACCTCTTCTTAATAGAGCTAGTGGCTGCGGTTGGGGCCGGGCATGGAATGGGTTTCAAAGGAGAGGTGGTTGGAAACCTGGGATAAGAAAGAAAAGGAATGGAAACAGGACAGAAAAGTGCCTAGATTGTGGCATCACCAATGGAACCGCCATCTAAAACTATTGGCGTATAACAGTGGTTCTCAATCTCAACCAGTGGTCCGGGGAGTTCCAGGTGGTCCCCATGATGGAGAGTTGGTAACCAAATGGACCCTTATAGATCTTTAACTCTTAAGAGTGTAAAATGATTTGGTTTCATTTTACACTCTTTATAGTTAAATGATTGTTAAACATACTAGTTAATTTACAAGAAGTCTACACAATTAGAGAATGTAGAAGGATAGTTATTTTGATCAACGTTTGCCTATCATCTCTCCTAATGGTACCAACATCAATACAGCATGGAATTGTGGATAAAATGTTATCCAACAACAACAAAATAAAATATCTTAAGTCTTGCAGAGGCTCATCAAACGGTGGTCCGTGGCTCAAATGACAAATAAATAATGGACCTTGATATGTAAAGGGTTGAAAACCACTGGCATATAAGTTTGATATGAAAAAAGTATTTGAGTTGCGAGTACATAATGCAGAAAAGGTTGTATAGTTTGCTTGCTGTGGCTCCAGTGTTTGCAGAGTAGCACATTACAGCTGAGCAGACACAGCGTTGATTTCACACTAAGTTGCTAGTGTAACTAGTTTGTGAAATGCCTTGCTGGAAGAGTCAATAAACAATGGCCCCATTATTTTCTCAACAATAAAACCTTGACAACCGTCACTAGTTAGCCCTGCAGCTTTGTCAAACACATCATTATCCTTCTGCTAGAACAGTGGTTCAACTTCTCCCCTCCCCTCAGGGAGTCCCCTGCTAACTCACTCAATCCGGGAACGCATCTGTGTCATTTTGGATTTTAGCTATAGCCATTATTATTTATTTTATACTTTGGCTATTCAAAAATCATGAACATTTGTGCAAATCTTTGAATATATATATTTTCTAAAGCGAACATTTGTAACTCAAATCTTTGCTTCTGGGGAGTCCCTGGAACAACATATTTTGAGGTGGGGGTCCGCGACCAAGCTCATAGCTCATATGAGCTTGTATATCTATTATCTTTGAATAGCCAAAGAAATATACAAATGACACAGATGCTTTCCTGGATATATATTAAACCATCTATACTTAGTAAACTCGACCTGAGTTGGCTCTGCACTCTTTTTTTCCCTCTACAGAAAATAAATCTCTTTACCAAAAATAGCCAATCTGCAAGCTCACGACACGCCTGCAGGTGCTAGGGTTCAAGTGGTCAATGAGATCCATTACTGACGCCTGTCTGCTTCGTATACCTGTACAATATGGTGTTCTCCTCAAAATCGTCTGTTCCCCAGCGCCCCTTCACGTCCTCAATCACATGGTTCTTGAGAAACTTCTTCAGGAGTTGCACCGTCTGTTGCCTGGTAACGTCCGGGCCAAAGTTACTGTTACTACAGAGCAGCTGGTGTAACCAGTCCACGGCAGCAGTGGCGGTGAAGCAGGCGGCGTGGACCCGGAAATGCAGACGGTGCTTCCTCAGGGGCATGCCTGACCGGAACAGCCTGGTCACCTCATTCCACTGGAGGGAAACAAAAGAGTTTTATCAAAGTAAATTATGCACAACAAGGAACCTCAGGACTTTGTGATTCAGTGCAACCATCTCCCTACCTACACACAGTAAAACCATTAGTGTTCATTTAATCCATTGAGACCGGGAACGCATCTGTGTCATTATAAGATTTCTGTGGCTATTAAAAAATAGCAGATGTACAAGCTCATAGCGCTGCACCGAGTGAAGCCCTATGAGCTTGTAGATATGCATTTTTTTGAAAAATCATAATTTCTTTTGGCAAATCTGAATATATATATACATTTTTTAAAGCGAACATTTCTAACTCCGATCTGTGCTTCTGGGGGTCCCTGGAACAACATATTTTGAGGTGGGGGTCTGCGGCCAAATACATATCATTTTGGGGGTCCTTGACAATGAAAGGTTGGAGCACCACTGATATAGCAACATACTGTTAGGATTTAGAAAACATTTTTTAGATATATATTTGGCCACGGATCCCCATCTAAAAATGTTTTGTTCCAGGAACCCCCAGAAGCAAAGATTTTAGTTACAAATGTTCGCTTTAAAAAAATAATTATATATATATATATATATATATATATATATATATTCAAAGATTTGCACAAGTCTTGTATATCTGCTATTTTTGAATAGCCAAAGAAATCTAAAATGACACAGATATGTTCCCGGATTGAATGGTCTAAGTGTTACGAGAACAAGAAAACAGCCAGCAGTCAATTTAAGTCTACAAATGGAAACCAAATGGACCCTTATGTGTGTTCAATTAACAGTCAGGATTTTATAGTGCATCAGAAAGTTCAGACTGTGTGACCTAGCTAGGAGCCAATGATATAATTCTGCTCATGTTCACTGTGGGGGTTCTTTCTTAAAACGTTTTTTAGCACCGACCCCAAAGGAAATACATAAATACCAATCTCTTGATTTTAGCATGTAGGCCCCCGGTTCATGATAATCCTAATAAGTAAGTAAGGTAAATCTCACAATTACTTGAATGTGTCTGTCCACACACACACACACACACACACACACACACACACACACACACACACACACACACACACACACACACACACAGTATTTGTGGGGGTGTAGCATTCTTTCCATGTCAACTGTAGTACAGCTTTGAGCGAGAACACATTTTTGCTTTATCCTCAATGTGGATTTGGGCACAATTTATTACTTAATCCATCTTCATGTAGAATTCTGTGCATCCCACTAAATCATAATAATAAAAAATATAATTCTCCAAAGTCTTCAAAGCAAAATGCCCTCAGCTGTGGTGTAGTGTTCTAGTCTATAGCTTAGAATTCAGTGATGGAAGAAGTACTCACATGTTCTACTTAAGTAAAAGTATCAATACTGCAATGTAGAAATACTCTGTTACAAGTAGAAGTCCCGTATGCAAAATGTACTTGAGTAAAAGAACAAAAGTATCAAAATCTACTTAAAGTACCAAAAGTGAAAGTACACATTATGCAGAATATCCCATTTCACATGTTCAAAATGTAATGTATCAAAAATCTTTTGAAAACAGTAAAAGTATTGACCATTAAAAATCAAATAAATACCTTAAAATTGTACTTAAGTAGAGTACTTGAGTAAATGTACTTAAGTTACTTTACACCACTGTTAGAATTCACACCAACGTTAAAAGCAGCAAAAGCTTCGGTTTAACACAAAAGATACTACTAATCACAGTCAATCAAACATGTAGTTCCGTTAATATCACCTAGATTGGGTGTTAGCCGCTAAGTTCAGTTACTTCTTACGTTAGTTTACAGCTCGCCATTGATGTAAAGTTATAACTTACCAGTTTAGTGGCTCTGTAGGGGCCCGGGGTGATAACATGGGAACTCATCATGCTTATCAAAACAACATGAAGTTATGATTTATAAATGTGAATCATCTGACCCTACCACTGTCTGAGTGTCTGGTCGATCCATAAAGACTGAGAGTCTCTTCTTACTGTACAAACTAACTTTACACATGGATGGATCCGCCTTCAGTCTTTAGTCCAGTCTCTACCCCAATGCTGAATGCTGAATGCTCTGCGTTCTTCTGTTCAAAATTACCAGCCGTGTGTTTTTCTGCCACATGATTGGACGGTGCGCGAATCACGTGACTGGTAACCTTGCGTCACCAGTCTTTACGTGGCTGGTAATTTATGCGTCGTCGCACGAAATAGCAACAGCAGACCTATAAGCTCACAGTGCGTCGCCTCCAGGCCGCGGTGTGAGCTTGTAGGTCGGGCTGTTTTCAGCCCGCGAAACCGTCGATCGACGAAGTATAAACCGGGCTTTCAGAGCACAGTCGGGGGGGGGGGGGGAAGGGGGAAGGGGGGAGGCAAACAAAACATCCGTTTGTGCGACATGTGGCCTTTAGGCTAATAGTAGATTTGTACTTTTAAAAGCAGTATTTTAAATAGTATAAAAGTAGTATAAAAAAAAATATATATATATATATATATATATATATATATATATTTTTTTTTTAAATATATATATAACTTTGCATGCAGCCAAAAACAGTTCTTCCATAAGATACATGAGAATGTCTAATTCTGCAACCTAAAGGCTAAAGTACTGTACTTAAGTAAAATGTTGGGGTATTTTTTGCTTTACTGGAGTATTTCCAAATTTCAGTACTTTTTCTTCTACTCTCAGAGGCAAATATTAGGATACTTTTATTATACTTTTACTCAACAAAAAGTATTTGAAAACGTTAGTTACTAGTTACTTTGTAGATTGTGATTATTATTACATAGCATACATTAACCACTTCAGCCATATACATTTCGGCCATTTGGAAATAGCAGATCTACAAGCTCACAATGCGTTGCGATGTAAGCTTGTAGTGTAGATCTGCTATTTTTTAAATACATTTTAGACCTATGATAACTTGTGAAATGGGCCATTCTGCAAAATGAGTACTTTTACTTTTGTACTTTAAGTACATTTTGATACCAATACTTGGGGACAGTCACAGGAATGTGGGAGGAGGGCATTCTTGTAAAACCAGAAAGGCGCACAGCAGAGGAGAGGAGAGCATGGAGAAAGGAACCACGGTGGGGGATAGAAGAGGGATAGAGGGATGAGTACGGGGATCATGAGAGTAGAAGAGGGGAAGGATGGGTATCCCAGGCCTACTGCCATAGACATGCAAATGCACACAGAGGAGAGTGATTGACTGCTTTAACAATAGCATTGTCCTGTACTAGTAGTCCTGTTGAGAGAGCAGATGGATGCATGCCAAGATTGGGCCTCAAAGTCAGTGGCATTGATGTAAGAAAAATAATAAGATTCATGGAAAAATAAATAAATAGAAGACACAAACAAGGCAAGACAGTACATAGCCTACTATTTTGTTTTTGGGTTTTGTTTTATTTATTTGCACAAATAGCAGCAGCAAAGCAACATAGTCAGCAACAACGTGATAAAAACTGACTGTGCAGCTGAGATTGACAAACCCTATGGGGTCAACACTTCCTGTTGAATGGAATTGAATGCCTGACGACAGGAAGTGATTCTCATAATTCCCTAGGAAACTTGTGGTTGCAGTGCTAGTGTCATTATGGTGATGTCAGTCATATCCATATAATTATGGAGCAAGCGATGTCAGTTATGCCCAAAGATAGGGTCTATGTCATAGACTCACTTTGTCCCAACATTTAGCGTATTCTATATTATGAATATTGCAATTTAACAGGAGTTTTGTGAAACATTTTCCTTTCAATACAGACCCAATATTGTTTTATTACACATGTATTTGACTATTCGTAATCGACTGTCAATGCAGCATAAAGTGCCCCTTTATAAACTGCCGTGACCCGGACTCGAACCGGGGCTCCTGCGGCCACAACGCAGAGTACTACCCCTATACTATCACGGCGAGCTACGCCCAGGCGTACGGTTCTACACTGAATATTACCTATATAAACTACTTACTTAATCATATTACAAAATGTAAAAGCAGAAACATCCAAGACTGACATCATAGACTCTATGATGTCAGTCTTGGATGTTTCGGTAGTCTCCATATATGGGCCTCCAGGAGGGGTATGTTAGTTATCTCCATATATAGAAGTCTATGATGTGATGTCAGACTTGGGTAGGCCGGTTGTCTCCATACATGGGGATATCCATATATGGGAAGGTTGAGATTGAATAGGTCACTAAAGGTCGGGACTGAATAGGTCTCCCCTATATGAGTATGCTCTGAATGTTCTCTACACTCATCTTAATTCATAACAAAAATTCAATACAAATAGAAAAGTAGTCAGAAAAAACCCCCAAAAACCCCAATATTAATTAGCAACCTATTAAAACATACGCATTACACAGTATAAATGTACAATTCAATTCCATCTTTATTTCAGACTCAAGGTCCATATCACTATACCAAATGACAAACTACACAACCAATAAATAACGAAACGAAACATGAAAAACATAAAATCAGTCCAACCTACAGCTAGCCCACATAATATGCTCACAGTCATAGTCTGTCCAATGTCTCCAAATCATGGAAGAGAACCGATTAGAACTCTTCACAGGGTTGATTAAAATCACAATAACACAGTTGTCAGACTCTTCCAAACGACACATGATTTTGTACATTACATTTCTTAAAAGGGCTTTACAGATATAGGCACCTGCACCCCCAAGTTAACAAACAGCTGGCTGGCACTGTGTCTTCTTGGTACCCTCACCAGCAACCACAAAGCATCATTGTATAATGCAACCTTTAGTTTTTGCATGCTGCTAGCCCTGTAGTTACTCCACAGGTGAGCAGTATACAACAGTGCACAAAATGCATTGGAACAATAATGACCTAGATCAGGTAGGAAAGGGAGATATTTAACCACAAAAAAAGGAATAGAAAAAAGCACAGGAAGGGAGGCCTCAAGATGTATAAGAAAGTTGGGACATTAAAGGTATAGTATGACATTTTTAAAACATCATAATTGTAATAGTAGTAGGCTATAGTAGCCTAGTAGTAATACTACTACTAATCATAATAATGTAGTCCTACTTTATGCCAGATGCAACTAGCTAAATAAATCCTACCAACACCAACACCACACATCCCTGTCACTCAGCTCTGTACTTCTTCTGAACAATGCTGCCCTCAGCTGGTCATGAGTAGAAAGTCAGCTCAACAACACATTACAGTAGATTATTATGGGACCATAGCTATGTTTTTAGATTAGATTAATGTACTGAAGTGGATCACTTTGGTATATTTCACTTTCAATGGCAGTAGGCTAGTAGGCATAACTGTTGAGGTGGACATTAATTAACGGAATATATATCTCCCTGAAGCATTATTATGGTCCCATTTGATGTCAACTGATTCTGAATTATTTCATAATAGCTCAAATAGGGATAGCTGCAGTGCCTCACTTTGTCCCAACATTTAACATATTCTATTTTCAGTACTTTTACTTTTGGTAGGCCTTTAAGTACATTTTGATACAAATACTTTTGTACTTTTACTCAAGTACATTTTGAACACCAGACTTTTACTTGTAACCGAGTACTTCCACATTGCAGTATTGATACTTTAACTTAAGTAAAACATTTTAGTAATTTTTCCACCACTGTAAGTAACTCTATGGTTACCGTTATTACACCTCCCAACAACACACCCACCCACGCACCGATCAAGCACGCAGTAGACGCAAACAGCAACGTAGTGACGTAGACGTTACTTTAAACGCAGTGAGAGTTTCCGATAGGCTGATAAATGAATGTTGTGTACGCCGTTCAAGTCGTCCTGTCTTCCCATTGGTCAAACGGACCATATACAGACGCTCCTCCACTGTGATTGGCTGACTTCACAACGGTCTCGATTTCAAACCGTGAAGGAGGGCTGATGAACGGTCGCACTCGCATGGTTTTAAACGGCACCAAACAATTCAGTCAGTCAGTTAGACATGTAGCGTGTGTTACAGACTAGTTTTGTGCGTTTTTTAAACATTGTTCGTTAAGAAATGGCTCTCGGTGAGAGTTCCACGAGGGCTCGGAACGGATATCTGGACATTATCAGTCCAATAAGGAAAGACAGCAGCAGCAGCGACAAAGAGAATGATATTCCAGTGCTGAGTTTGCTGCAGTTCTCCAAGGCTCCGTTCGTAACGTTCGGCTGTGTGAGGCTGGGCTCCTCCAGGTCTGCCCTTCTCAGGGTCGACAATCCGACCGAGGACGATGTGGCCCAGGTTAGGGTGGAGAAGATACCGTCCTCCAAGGGCTTCTCTGTGGATCACAGCTCTTTTACCATTCAGGTAACGTTGAGAGGAAACCTGGATTGGATGGAGTCAGTGTTCGTTCGTTATTAAATTGCTTAATGCCAGCGTTGCCATGTCCGCTTATTATAAGCGACGTTGTTGGGCTAACTTTTCTGTGAAGTTGCTTGTAGATATTGTTTTTTTTAATTGATTGAATACTTTATTAGCAGTTTGCAAAAAATGAACAGGAAAGTGCAGTTCAATACAATGTCAGTTAAGAGGATTTAAAACCCAAGAAGTGGTTCCGGGTTTTTTGGGCGTTTTTTATTTTAGGCATGCTTCCTAAATGTCGTTTAAAACAGTGGTTTTCAAATATTCTCTTGTCAAGTACCCCCCAAATGAATGTATTTGTCCACGCGCCCCCCCCCCCCCCATCTTAAAGTATTTTGTGACCCCTGTACCAGATAAGTGTTAAAATGTTAAATATATATTTGAACATGTATTAAATATTTAAAAAAAATCCAAGATCTACAATATATAATTCCCCCCCCCCCCAAAGATTTAAAAAATAGCAGATCTACAAGCTCACAACGCATCACGATGGGCGTTGTGAGCTTTTTTCAAAACATGCTATTTTCAAACATGTGACCTAGTCGCTTCTTTTGGGCTTGTTTTCATTGACCTGAAACATAGTGGGTATCTAGTGCCAATATGTGTTATTTATGTACTCAGTTATGACTTGTAACACATATATAAGCTATAGCAAACTAACTTTTTAAAACAAAATGGAACTATAAAACTGTCAAAATTACCCCAGAGACCAATAATAAATATTTACACACAGATTGTGATTTATTCCCTCCCAGTGCCTAAAATAAGTGAAGAAGTCTAATTTCATTGTGTTTACAACTTTTTTTAGGATCAGTTACCATTTTGGTGTAATAACTAGACCTTGATGAAATGAGATCATGCAATATTGCATTGAGCAGTAGTAGTGGGAGCTGGGAAATGTGAATAACAATTTGTGACATAAGGTGATAAGTTGTTTTTGTTTTGATGTTTGAAAAATACAGCCAAGGCAGGCCTTTTACCCCACTCTACCTGTTGTCAAAGTAAACACATAATTCTGATGGTAAAATAAATCTCCCGGCCGGCACTAAGAGCTCTTTATACATATCGTTAAGGTTCAAATAAATGCTATTTGTAGTGGTGGTGTGTTTAGGGGTGCAACAGTAAATCGAATTAATTGATTTAATCGAGGATATCGATGATCAATCGATGATCAATAATTTAATAAAATATCGATTTGTGATCTATCCCACTTTTGGGCATGTCCTTATAGCTGAAAATGTCACAAATAATTGCAGATCTACAAGCTCACAATACTTTGCACTGAAAAGTGTTGTGAGCTTGTAGATCTGCTATTTATGCTTGACACCAATGTGCAACAAAGTATAAAATGGGACCCAGTGGTTAATTAACTTGTTCATATATATAAAAAACAGAGTGACGTTGTGGTACAGAACTGTATGTAAGATTCTCTCAGCTATTACAAATTTACCTCTATAACTAATGACCGCTGGACGTATTGGACCTTTAACTGAGATTATAGTAACTTGAACTTGAGCTCACCAAGGCAGCTTAACTTCATAATTGTAGGAAGGAACCACAGCTGAGTTGCTCCACAGCTATAGAGTGACATAAACTAGTGACTGGCCAACCCTTTCCTAGTGAGTGAGACCTCATTACATTTGTGTTCTAGAAACTACAATTTGGCAATACCAACACACCATACCTGTTTGTTTTATTTTGGCAGCCTGGAAGCCATTTCATTCTGACAATAACCTGGACGCCATCTGAAGAAGGTGGAGTTCGAGAGCTGGTCATCTTCAATGCAAATGGCGTCCTCAGACATCAAGCTGTTGTGCTTGGGAGAGCAGAGGCACCAAAAAAGAAAAAGGTAAAACAAAATGCTTAAAAGCAGGAGACATTTTGGCATGTGAAAAGTCCATTGATTTTAATCACACATTGCCATATATTGCCATTACCTGGAGCATGTGATTTAAAACAGTATGTCATAATTATCTCTACTGTGTTTCAGAAAAGTTTATGGGATTCAATCAAAAACAAGAGGGCAGGTGACCGATCAGTCACACCTAGAGGCCCGAAAACGGGGACCACCTTGAAGATTGCAGCCAATAAGACCTTCCAAGTTCCCCGGAACCAGCAATACATGCGTGGAAAACCCAGGAGCCCATTTTCTTTGCTCAATGAGGGAGAGACAGTGCGAGCGAGGTCCCTCTCCAAGTACAGCCCCATTGAAGACAACCCTGGGCAATCGGCGCAGCCGAGGGCTTCTAAACCCACTCGGAGGCGAAAGTCAGAGGTCCTGTCAGACCAGGACAACGTTGAGAATAACTCTCCTGTTCTGCTTGTCCCTGTTGCCAATCCCATGGAGCCTACCAACAGTTCAGCTGAGCCTCATGAATTGGTAAGCACACCTGAGCACAGAGTGATTACCAGAGTGCTGAACAGGACACTTTCACCCATTGGAACACCAGAGAGCTTTAAAAACCTCATGCCCCGCATACGGTCACTTGAAAGCCCTGTTGATGCCGTGGCTACGGAAAGTGAACGTGTTTCACCCCAAACTCAAATTCTGTCCGTCAGAGATGCTCTGGCCATCATCGACTCTGACCTGATTCATCTCAATGCCAGTCCTCCCAATGCAAACTCCAGTTATTCAGATTCATTAGAATCCTTGAGTGGAAGTTATGGCGGTGGCTCCGAAAACGATGCCCTCACGTCTTTGCCTGACAGCCCCGTGGAGTCAGAGTCCAGTAAGCCACGACTTACATTCTTTGTGAACAAAAAGCCAGGCACGACTAGCCAGGTTGTTGATCCAGAGATCCAGGTTGGTGATAACCTAAGAGTTAAGAAGTGTTCTTTTACCTCGGCCACCGTGACAAAGGTCAAAGCCCCGGTTGCAACAGGCGAGAGAATAATAAAGAAGTCAAGACGAAAGCTCTTGGAGAAAACACTTGAGCTGACTGATGCCAGCGGTCACTGTGAATCCAGCCCAGCCACCCCCGACCTCCCTGTCATAGAATGTGACAGCAGCAGAACTGAGGAATCACCCAGCCCTCTACGTGAAAACAGACGGCCACTATGGAAGTCAGAATTCATCAGCATGACTTCAGCCTATGATGGTTTGCCTGCTCCCGCAACCTTCCTAGTCACATGCTCCCCGACCATGGCACCCTGCCCTATCACCTTTCCAGTCAGTTCTTCAGTGCTCTCAGTCCCATCTGACAATACATTCACCGTCACGTCTCCTCCATCCACGGTCCCATCCTCTCCTCTTCCCTGTGATGCGCTTAAGCAATCTTTAATAACCACTCCGCCACATCTTATGTTCGCCCCTCTGTCCGTCCATGAAGACTTGACATTCCCAATCCACAGCCTGACTGTGTTGGACATGGCGGTGAGGAACAAGAAGAGGAAGAGTGACGAGTTCTTGCAGGGGGAGAAGGTGGAGACTGTTGAGAAAACCGAGAGAGGTAAAAGGAGAAGAGTGGCAGCTGTTATGAAGGAGAAATCGGTGCAAGAAAAGAGGAGCGTATCAAAGAGGCAGGAGTCGAGAACAGCAGGTGAGGAAACGTGGAATGGATTTGAAAGACGGTGCCTAAATAATTATTTTATACGCTGTTGGTGTTCATGATCTCCATTGAAACTTGAAAGCCCCGATTTGTTGAATGTCTTGTTAGAAGAATTGAGACCCTTATTACAGGAGTACTGAGTGGTATAGCTATAGTTGGCAAAACTATTTTATTGTGCAGCCCCATGATGAGTTTTGCATTCTGTTTTTTGTTGTTGTTGCAGGTTCAGTGCGTTCAGTGCGCTCTGTAAAGACCGCACAGCCAGTGGCCCCTACCCAAGCCAAGCAACTAAGCTCCAAGAACCTGTCACAAGGTGTGTGTGAGGCTCAAATCTGTGATGTTAAGATGTCAATTGTTCCATAGTATGAATCTATTTTATATTAGCATGAACATCCTTTTTTGTTTGTTTCATGACAAAAATATGAAGGACAGATAATTACATTGGAAAATATTTTTCTGATTGCGTTCATAGCTTCACACTCTTTGAAGTCATTTGGTGCGCGGCCTGTGAAGACAGCAAGAATTGTTGCAGTGGCACAGTCTAAGCTGACCTTCATTAATCCTGTGCAAACAGGTATTTGATGTTTATTATGAGACAAATTCTTAAATTAAATCGGTGTGTTTTTTTGTGTGGATTGTGATTTAAAAAAACATATTTTGCATGATTTTCTTACAGTCATACCAAGACACCCAATGCCATTTGCAGCCAAGAATATGTTCTATGATGAGAGGTGGATTGAGAAGCAGGAGAGAGGATTCACTTGGTGGATTAACTATGTCCTCACCCCAGATGACTTCAAAGTAAACACTGAAGTTGCTAAAGGGAAAGGTAACATTAAATCAACATCTATTTTGACTTTGTTTGACAGTCTTTGGCCCATAGGATTGGTTTCACAAGCTCTGTTCCTATTCCAGTTGTGATTTCTGTTTTTCCTTGCCCTTTATTTAGGGCATTTAGTGCTGTCACAATCACGTTTGTACTGACTATTTGATGTAGCCCTGTATCTGTACTTCAGAGCGACCTTATGTGCCATGCATTTATTTGGAACTGGAAGTACCGATATGGGGCTTTGGATGGTGTATACATGGACGTGCGTGCAGTCTTCAATTTTAATTCCAGCCAATGATTAACCAATGATTTGTGTGACTTTCATGGAAACCTGACGTGTTTAAATATGCCGTTTGCTGAGTTCATCCAGTGAAAATGTTGATATAAATATTAAAGGGATACTTCACTTTCGGGCCGGGGACACATTTAAAAAAAATATTAAAAAGAAATGAAAAAAGTTATGGAAAATTCATGGCCCCCTCACACATTAGTAGGACACTGCGTGTCGTGAGGGGGCCATGAATTCTCCATAACTTTTTTCATTTATTTTTAATATTTTTTTTAAATGTGTCCCCGGCCCGAAAGTGAAGTATCCCTTTAACAGCTGTTGTCAGCTTGATACTTCATTTAAAAACTGTCTAACTGTCAAATTTGCTATTTGCTAATCTAAAATTGTATCACTTTTTTTGGGGTGGGATTTTTGGTGCAGGTTGTAAATGAAGTATCATGCTTACTTACTCGAGGCATTTTATCCTCATTAAATTAAGAATCCCTTAACCATTTCCAACACAACATATATGTGTGTGTGTGTGTGTGTGTGTGTGTGGATCTCAGAGCTCTAACCATTCCCTCTCTCTTGTCTTCATCTCCTGCAGTGAATGCTGTGTCTCTTGCCATGAGCAGCGATGACACGTTCAATGTGCCCAAAGCTCCTACCAAAGAGGAAATGTCGTTCAGCACATACACAGCTCGGCGAAGGCTGAACCGCCTCCGTCGTGCAGCCTGCCAGTTGTTCACATCGGAGGCCATGGTCAAAGCCATCCAGAAGCTGGAACAGGAAGTGGAGGCCAAGAGGCTGTTGATAAGAAAAGACCGCCACCTCTGGAAGGACATCGGTAAGTGGATGAAGTATAGGGCTGAGTGATCACGATTATTTCAAACATTTGCCTCGATTAATGAACACATTTCTTTTTATCTACAAGCTCACAACGCGTCCCATCTCGACGCATTGTGAGCTTGTAGATCGGCTAATTTCACTATTTCGTACGCCATCGTCGTACAACGAAGTATAATTCAGGGTTAAGTGGTTATTCATACTAATCGTTTTAGTCGATTATAAAAGATCTATTAGGATTTATTTCGTGTCTATTCAATCGAATAGACATCGATTGTTCGGGTATAAGTCGGTTATTGTTTCTAAATATCTGTTTTGATATATTTCCTGTTAATTGCCCAGCCATAGGATGAAGAATGAAGATTACTTTATTTATTTACTTTGTGGTCTTATAATTCATTCTATTTGAGCAGACTCTATTTTAATTGGGTGTGGGGAGCGGTAAACAACCTGGATCCTGGATAGGGGGTCCTTGCCCAAAAACATGTTTGAGAAGCACTGCAGTAGACTGAAGCCCCATTTTATGGCCTGTGTAACTAAGGTTGTAATGTTCTGTGTTTGTGTCTTTCATAGGTGAACGTCAAAAAGTTCTTAATTGGCTGCTGGCGTACAATCCTCTGTGGTTGAGGATTGGACTTGAGGTATTCGCACACAGCAATGTTGTCGTGTTTTACTTCTGTTCTCTGAACTGTGTTTCAAACAAGGCTTTCTCCCTTTTTAATGTGTTTAATGTTCATTGACATGATTCTCATCAATTGCATCTTGGCACACCTTCAGACAATCTTTGGGGAGCTGGTCTCACTGGAGAATAACGGTGATGTCTTGGGTCTGGCCGTGTTCATCCTCAAACGACTGCTGTGGAATCCAGACCTTGCTGCTCAATACAGACATGCCAAAGTGCCTAACCTTTACAAAGATGGTAATTTGGAAACAATTGTATTCGTACTGTCTATGTAGCGTGAAAGAGCTGATACAAGCACTGTAAAAGTATACTACTAAGAGATTTTCAGTGGTGGAAAAAGTACTTGTTACAAGTAAAAGTCCAGCATTCAAAATTTACTTGAGTAAAAGTTTTGGCATCAAAATGTACTTAAAGTATGAAGTAAAAGTAAAAGTACTAAAATGTTTGAAAATAGCAGATCTATAAGCTCACAACGCGTCGCGATGCGAGCTTATAGATCGGCTATTTTCAAATAGCCTATGTATAAAATAGGGCTTAAGTGGTTAATGTATGTTTCATAATATCATAATTTATATCTGAAAAGTAACTAGTAATTAAAGCTTTCAAATAATTGTAGTGAAGTAAAAGTACAATATTTGCCTCTGAGATGTAGTGGAGTAAAAGTACAGAAAATGGGAAATACTCCAGTAAAGTAAAAAAAATCCTCAAAGTCTACTTAAGTACTTGAGTAAATGTACTTAGTTACTTTACACCACTGGAGATTTTACATTTTGGCTTCATTGATGCTCATTTCACTTTCTTTGGTTAGGCCACGAGGAGGCGCTGTCCCGCTTCAGTCTGAAGAAGCTGCTCCTGTTGGTGTGTTTCCTGGACAAGGCCAAAGAGTCTCGACTGATTGAGCATGACCCCTGTCTGTTCTGCATGGACGCAGAGTTCAAGGTAGAGCAGCACCCCCACATGCAGGCTGACAACATAGTTTTTTTGCAATTGGCCCAAACCTTTGTAACCACAACATGAACATGTGGTTAAAAAGTGAAGCTGCACCACATGACCAAAATGCTCCTTTAACCAATTAAAACCAGCATCTGCGTCATTTTAAATTTTAACGTTGGCTGTTCAAAAATAGCAGATATACAAGCTCACAGTGTGTCACTTGTTGCGAGCTTCTACATCTCATATTTTTGAACATTTTTGAAAAATCTTGAAAGTGAAATCCTTTACATGATTGACAGATCAGAATGGGTCGGTTACACATGCTTTTTTGCCATGCTGCTTCTTTTTACTAATCCCCACTAATGTGTGTTACTGTTGCTGCTACAGACGAGCAAAGACCTGCTCCTGGCTTTCTCCAGGGACTTCCTGAGTGGAGAGGGGATCCTTCCTCGGCATCTTGGTTACCTGGGATTACCAGTATCCCATGGTCAGACACCCCTGGATGAGTTTAACTTTGCTGTGAGGAACTTGGCAGTTGACTTGAAATGTGGAATTCGTCTAGTGTAAGTGAAATGTACTGTCATGTCATAGAGTATCTTTGGGCAACATTTCACACATAGAATTAGAAGATTATGTAGATTAGAGAACAGAACACTATTCTTCATTGCATTCCACAAATACTGTGGCTCTCTTCCAATGATTATAGTAGCCTTCCATTGTGTTTTGGTTGTATGAAAACGGTAGGGTATGAGAAATTGTATTGATACAAAGCCATATACAGGGAAAACGCCTGTAGTATGGTGCTCTTTAGTCTTGTGCAGGAATAAATAAATGAAGTATGTTAATATTGACTAGTCTGAAGTTGAGGTTGGCAGATGAAAGTCTGGACTGCAAACTGCATGCAAACTCTACACTAGCCATACTTCACAATAACGGCTATGCTTCAGTGCCTGAGCAACCGTAGGTATAGTTAATAACTCAGACTATGAGAAAATAACATTTGATTCACACTTTAATTCAATAAATAGATTAATATAGCTGTCAATATAACTGAACTAGTGAGGGGGTGTGGTTTTCCACTCCGTTTTGGCGTCTTTGTGCCTGGATAATGACTAGTGTCTTCTAAGATGGGAAATTTTACCACAACAACTGAGTTTAGTGCTAGACTTTATTTTGACATCATGGCTTGTCACCCTTTCTGTAAAGAAAGAGAAGGTCTTAATGCTCCCTAAACAATTTACGAATAGAGCGGTAAAAAAAAACATTTCGGCCTCTAAGGCCTTCGTCAGGTATCACCCTCTCTGTCCATATCTCACTCACCTCACCCAGGGCTGGTTATGAAAGAGCTTTGTGTTGTCCGTATGTCTCGTTTCACTTTCATGTGGGCTTTACCTCTAGGCGTGTGATGGAGCTGTTCATCAAGGATTGGAGTCTATCACGTAAGCTGCGTCTTCCTGCCATCAGCCGCCTACAAAAGGTCCACAACGTGGAAATTGCACTGCAGGTCCTCAAAGACAGAGGTGTTGACCTTAAGGACGAATATGGTAATTGGCATATTTTACTCCTTTCATGGATGTATTCATTTTATTGTCATGGTATTTTTATTTATTAATTTTTTCTACATTTTCTACCGCTCATTGACTGCATCTGTCACTTCTGTGTGAACACTTGTCATTTGTTTGTAAACACCATTTATTTAATTTGAAACAGCTGTTGTTTGCCTACCAAGACAAATCTGCATAATGAAAAGAGTGAATTGCTATACACAGTTATAAAAAAAAGAAAAAGAAATCACACATTGTTCAAAGAGGGTATTTGTGTGCAAGACTGCAAGTGTGCCTCAGTATAATTGTACATTATCTCAGTCAGTTTAAAACAAATTTACTTTAATCTTGCACTGAATATAAACTTGATTAAACCAACATTAAAATACACTTACCTAAAACATAAAATGGAATGGACAAGAGTAGAATTTTCCATTGAAGGGAAGGAAATATAAGCGATATACCAACTTGGATTAAACGATGCTATCATTGATTGTCACAAAATGTGTATTTGCAGGATCTGCCATCGATTCCAGAGATATTGTGGATGGACACAGGGAAAAGACATTGAGCCTCCTCTGGAAAATCATCTTTGCCTTCCAGGTGTGTACCCAATTCTGCCCACGGGTATTTAAAACAAATGGATTACACATGTAAAATCCCACAATCCGTTTCAGTTTGGGTGGAAGAGATGTTCTACTCACTCCTCTAAGGCACATCCTTGGTACAATGTAGCAGCTATAGCTACTAGTACTTTATCATATCGTATCATGTGCCCTCAAATTCCTGCTTTAGGTGGAGGTGATTTTGGATGAGGAACAGCTGAGGGAGGAGATTGATTTCCTGAAGAGAACCTGGAGCACTAAACAGAGGCTGGCCTCTCTGAGGGCTGATAAGGGCCTAACGTTGAGCAGTGCAAAGGTCAGGACGCCATACAAACACAGCAGCACCAAGATCGCCCTTCTGATGGACTGGGTTAATGCTGTCTGCGACTTCTATGGCCTGAAGGTGAGAAGAATGATGACTCTTGGCTCATAGTGGGCATGCTGTGCACACAGCCACACACTTTAGAAAAGGGGTACATTTTCTTAGTGTAGATATTTGAATATGCTTTATGTACAGTATGTTTTGATAATCCTTTGATGTATCCTCTAAATCAGGGATGCACAAACCTTTTCAGCAGTGACCGAGTCACCCAGTAATTGATCCAAGCTTATTATGCGATTGACTATTTCTGTTTACTGCTGATAGCCATGTTTCTATCAGTAATTATTATTAATATTGATATTATTAGTCATTGTTTTCTTTTTATATTAAACCTTTATTTAACCAGGTTGACCACTTGAGATATAGAATCCCTTTGTGAGCGTGAACTGGCCAAGATGGCAGCATAACGTACACATGACATAAAAGGGATAACGCCTGTAGTGTACTCAGGAAAAACAAGCAACATTTTGACCAAACACAAGGTCTTCAGGCAAACTAATGTGAAGGTTTTTAATACACACCAAAGTCTGTTCTTAAAAGTAAAATTGCAGATGATGTGGCCTGGTGTGTGTATGTTCCCACTTTAATACACTCTGTAGGAGGAAAACCTAACTATTATATACTATTAAAAAAAACCAGGAAAGCATCTGTGTCATTTTAGATTGGCTATTAAAAAATCGCTGATATTCAAGCTCGTACATCTCACACTTTCAAGATTTTTCAAAAATGTTCAAAAATGGAACTACTGATTGGTAGAATTGGCCTCAGGTCTTTATGTGTTAAAAACAAGACAAAACAACCAACTTATGTGACTTGTTTGTTCCCGTCTGTGCAGGCAGAGAACTTCACGGTGTCATTCTCTGATGGCCGTGTCCTCTGCCACCTGATCCACCACTACCACCCCAACCAGCTGCCAGCGGAGGCTGTCAGTCAATGCACCACTCAGACCGTGGAGTGCTCCCACCGGGGGCGAGTAGAACTCGACTCCTCAGGCAGTGACTCGGACAGCTCCTTTGACTCCAGGCAGATGGGCCAAGATGGTAAATGTTTATAGGGTTAGAATTTACTTTATTGTCACGTCACTGGTTTACAGGTGTAAAGAAGTGGCTGACATTTGCTTTGCGTAAGCACCATCATTGTTGTTTTGCAGAAAGGGAGAAAAAGACAAAGGACAGGGGGAAAGGGAGAGCAAGAAAAATTCAATAAAATCAAACGTGTAATAATTTAAAGGTAGGGTAAGTGATTTTCTTTGGTTAAAATAAGTGTTAAATAGCTCTATATTCTGATAGTACTCATTGCTATAGAGTGTTTGTTGAGTAAAAGGAGTCTCCTTGTCTCTCCAGCTCTTTATAAAACAGAAAATGCATTTTTGTTTCAGTTTCAGTTTCATTTCCAATTTTATCCAATCAGGATAGAGAACTCAATCAGGATATAGATTAAACAAGTGAAATTGGAAGTGATGACACTAAGAAATGAGCAAGGCAAAATTGGAACTGGAACACTATAAAAATGAAGCTTAAAAATGGGTACTTTCTCCTGATTGGCTGAGATTTTGACACCTACCGGAAAATGTATTTTCTGTTTATTAAAGAGCTGGAGAGACGGGGAGACTCCTGTTACTGAACAAACACTCTATAGCAATGATTACTATCAGAATATAGTGCTTTAACCTTTTTAACAAAATACTTTTTGTTTTAACCAAAACATATCACTTACCCTACCTAATGTCAAAGGGAACATGAAAAGATCTCTCTCTCTCTCTCATTTTTGATTCATTACATGGGATGTTCTCTGAGCTATGGTAACATAGTATGACTGCTCAGTGGTGAATGAATATGTTGATATCCGTTTCCCTCCCTTAGAGAGAGATATGACAAAGCAGTAAATTAAGCCTTTTGTAGAGTTTATCAAGCTTACTGTTACTGACTTGGAGATATAGCTGGTGTGTAACAGGTGTCAACTACCAGTTTGTAGTTAATGGTATTGGTAATAATTGATCACGAGACTGTGAGCTCCTCTGAAATCAGTGCTTTAGCCTGGAAGGTTTACAGTGCGAGAGAGACCCGGCCTCCTTGCTAAGCAGTACCTTTTAAAAACCACACCTTGACACTGGGATGCAGCCAGTTACATTGTAGTTTGATACACATTAATCTCTCAAGAACAGATTCTGCACTGCGTTGGAATCTGTCGGGGAGGTTCGTCATAACGTGTGCGCATTCAGATCAGGAAGCAGGCTGCGCTTTACCCAATCAAATGTAGTGGGCGGGATTCACATGTCCGTCGATCTTTCCCCCTCGAAACAAACCCAAACTAATTTAACAATAGCGTCCGCGGAGCAGACAAAACCACGGAAAGATATTCACATTTTAACTTACTCTTTCATCATAGAAACAAGTGGGCTTATAACCAAAACGATCCATGTTCTCTGGGAGAAGTGGTGTTAGTGTTCCGTGTAGAAATATTGTTAGTGGGAATGAAAACATAGTGGCACCCACCGGAAGTGAAAGCTGAAGGCAGACCTCTAAACCCCGGTTTCCTTGCGCACTGGTGTCACGTTTTCTTCCGCCCAGAGCCAACAGACATAGAACAAACAGCAGAGGGCGCTGTTTTTCATTTTCAGTTGGCGATGGGTTCCCAGATTGGATACACATTGAACATGCTACAGATGTGGTGTGTGTGTGTGAGACTTGAAAATTGTCTTTACTAATTGACTACTGGGGAAAAAAAGGCCATCCTTACCACCAATGTTTTATGTTCTTGTGTTATACACAGGTCAAGAATATTCCTCTTCGGACTACAAAGAGCTCCTGGAGAATGAGAAAAACAACTTCAAATTGATAAATTCTGCCGTCACTTTCCTGGGTGGAGTACCTGCCATGATAAACACAGCTGACATGTCCAACACCATCCCCAATGAGAAGGTGAGAGTGGCTCAAGTCTGCCAAGACCATATCAAAGTCAATCACTATTTGCAACATACAATACATGTGCTCAAAGTTTAATTGGGGCAGAAGCACATTAAGAATCAATATGGTAATTGGTAACCCAAATACCACAGTACATAACTGACACACACAGCAACAACAGCAGCTTAGTGCAGTGCAGGACAGGACGGAGCGTGTGAGTACAGTTGAACTGGGAGAACACAAGGCTGTTCCCCCAGTCTGCTTGCCATGCTCACCACTCGGAAAATAAGAAGCTTCATATTATTATATTATTATATTTTGAGCATAATTAAACACACAGGGGTGACCGTTGCCATTTGGAGCACCGTTTCAGGAACCAGTTTGAGCACAATGTGCTCTTTGGACACACACATGCATCTTATTAGCGTGTCCACTCCAACCCTGACCCTTAAGCACCATGGACAGCAATGCTGTCGCGAAATGCAAGCCATCCAAGTTTTAAAACCTAATTGATTATTACGCTTTCCTTTTTTCTAAGAGTTGTAGGCATTGGTTTTTTAATAAGACGGGCAATAACAGGCTAAAACACCCAGGTCGTCGTATGCGTAATGTGGGCATTACGCATACACATGCATTTTATGGACCGGGCAAAAGCGAGCATGATAATGCGTGCCATCAGCAACACTGGGGTGGAAATGAAATGGGAGAGAAGGCTAGCTGATACTCTTTCTTTTTAAGCCTGCTTCATTTAAAATCTGCCTGCTCTGCTCACATGCTCTGCTGCAGGAGCACAGTGAACATATGTGATATTATGAAGGAGTTGTGTGACGTTTAAAAGAACAGTTGTACTCACAGTTTGTAATCTATGAACCAGCAACTAAATTTGGGATGAGAGGGCACAGATTACACTGATAACTATTGTAAAGTACTTACAGTATGCAATGAATGGCAATGGAAGTGCAGACGAGGGTCATGAGTAGAACTTTATTAGATATTTAGGGCATACAGTAGTAGTACAATGATTGCTTGTTGCCAGACATGATATATTATTTTTAATGTGAATAATTGAGTGGCATTGCTTCCTTATCACCACATCCGTGTTGTTTTCCAGGTTGTGATGTCGTACCTGTCGTTCCTGTGTGTGCGTCTCTTGGATCTGCGCAATGAGACCAGAGCTGCTCGGGTCATCCAGGACGCCTGGCGAAAGTACAGGCTGAAGAAAGATCAGGAACTTTACCAGGTCAGTTAATCACGTCGATGTGTTCAAAGAACACATTTCTGGAGAATACACCACAAAAAGAAACAAAGGCTTTTGATGTTTACCTGCTATCCTAGTTGCTTTGTTGCAATGCACTATGACTTGTTTTCTTGGCACTCTGATAACTAACTTACTCATAACCATTTAACCCAGTGGTTTTCAACCCTTTTCATATCAAGGTCCATTATTTATTCGGCATTTGAGTCATGGACCACCATTTGATGAGATTTAGACTCTCAGACCCAAAACTTAGAATATTTTGTTGTCGTTTGATAATATTTTGTCCACATTTCCATGCTGTGTTGATAGTACCATAGGAGAGATGACAGGCAGACTTTGATCAAAATAACAATTCTTTAATTACGTAATGCAGATGTTTAGCAATAATTTAACTCTTGAGAGCGTAAATTGAAAACAAATGGACCCGTAAGGGTCGCTCTCAAGGGTTAAAGATCTATAAGGGTCCATTTGGTTATACCAACTCCATCATTTAGCTGGGGACCACCTGGAACCCCCTCAAGGACCACTGGTGGTCCCCGGACCACTGGTTGAGAACCACTGCTATAACCTATTAATGGTTCATGGCGCTTAGTGCTTACTCTTATCAGGGTTAGGGTTGAATTTATCAGGGTTAGGGTTGAATTTAGCCTGGGATGCCTAAATTGGAAACATAATCTGAACACTTTCAGGAAAGAAGTGTTTGTTGGCCTTTAATTCTGTTGGAGGAGATGTGCTATTTTTCTTAGTTCTAAAGTTTTTCTTTTGGTTAATGTGTATTATTGTTACAGCTAACGGTATTGATTTTGAGTAAGTGGTGAATGTTAATAATCCTAGACATGGTTTGGCTGCATATATAGTGCATATAATATATATGTGCCCCTTTACTGTTAACGTATCTCCTTAACAATAGAGTGCAGAGGTTTGTAGTCCTAAAACCCAGAATAAACCTGAAGTCTGTTTTTTTTTAATGGGTTTTTGTTTAGATGCCTGAAATAAGGTCTGTGGTTTACAGAGTCTTTGATTTTCACGTTTTGTTCTATGACATAAAATACATCAGTAATGGACCGTTCGCTAAAGCCCCACCTAATCTTGCCTCCATCTTGTTCCATGACCTCATACAGGAAAGAAACGTGGCTGCAGTAAAGATCCAAGTGGTGGTCAGAAGCTTTCTCCATAGGCAGAAAGCTAAAAGGCAGAATTCTGCTGCCATTGCCATCCAGGCAAGATGGAGGGGTTATGCAGCCCGCAATGCTCTGAGGCTGAAGGAGGAGGCTCAACGCCAGGCTCTGAGATGCAATGCAGCCACGGTCATCCAGGTAGGATTTTTATATTCACATTTTGAAGGTAAAGAAGAATGTTTTGAGATGTAGGAAACGTACAGGAGTAGCCAAAGAGACATTTATCTACACCCAACAAATCTTTTTAAACCACACATGAATAAAGTATACATTATTGTTCAGGCTTGTGTAATTCAGTGGATCTCAACCTGGGGGTCAAGACCCCATATGATTCTTATTTTTTTTGGCGGGGGTCCCCATATAACAATTTAAGGACTTTTAAGACCTTTTTAATACCTAAAAGAAAAACACCATTACTGCATCAATAGTAATCAACAAACTAAACTATAAAAACTGGTCAAACATTTGCCAAATTGTCAAATAATATAAGAAAGAGGAAAAATTCTGACATTAGCCGATCTACAAGCTCACAATGCCTCGCAGTGTGAGTCGTTGTGAGCTTGTAGATCTGCTATTTTCAAAATGTGTATAACTTTGAGTATCAACTATAAGCTAATCGTGAATAAGTTCAATAGCTCATACTCTACAATAATTATTTGTCCACTGCAGGCTCAGTGGAGGATGTACACAGCTAGGAGGGCCTACCAGCACCTCAACTATAGTGCCATTGTTGTTCAAGCTCATTGGCGGATGAGGAGGGCGTCCTCTGCCTATGCCAGAATGCTGTGGGCTGCAGCAGTTATTCAGAAATACACAAGAGCATGGACCACAGCAAGAAGAGAGCGGCAGCATTACATCTCACTTAGAACGTTAGTCGTCCAGCTCCAGAGGAACTACCGGAGACGGAAGGCCCAGCGACTGGAGAGGTTGAACCAAGCGGCCAAAGTGATACAAACCGCGTTCTGCAAATGGCACAAGGAAAGGACGGCGCGAACAACTGCTGCTGCCCTGAAGATTCAGTCTTGGTACCGAATGCACACGTGTCTCCTTCGTTATGCAAAAATCAAGAGGAGTGCTCTCGTCATTCAGGCTCATTACAAAGGTTACACGCAGAGGCGCTGCTTTCAAAGGTTGAGGCTTCGGCAACTGTCTGCCATTGTCATCCAGAGTGCCCTCAGAGGGCATGTTGTCAGAAAAAGGCTAACTGTGACGAGACAAGCTTCTGTCGTGATCCAACGCTGGTTCAGGGCCTCTGTGAAAAGAGATCTCGACAGGAAGAATTTTGTTAAGGCGAGAGTTGCTGCTACCGCCATACAGGCAGCATATCGTGGCCATGTTGCACGGAGACTACTGAAAGAGCAGCACCAGGCAGCGACAGTTATCCAGGCGGCTTTCAGGAAGTTTGCAGCTCAAAGGCGCTACCTGTCCTTGAAAACAGCAGCCATGGCCATCCAGAAATGGTATAGAGCAATGGCATTGGCTCAGAAGAAAAGGAAGGAGTATGAGGTTCTCAGGCACGCTGCACTCTCTATACAAGCTGTTTGGAGGGGGAGAGCCGACAGGAAGAAGTTGGAGAACCTGCACCAAAGTGCCACACTAATACAGGCCCATTACCGTCGGCACAAAGCACATACACAGTATAAGTCAAGAAAAGCAGCAGCCATAGTGATGCAGAGGCAGTTCAGAGCTTACACGGCTGGCAAGGTGATGAGGGCAGACTACCTTCAGGTGAAGGGAGCTGCCGTCATTCTCCAAGCAGGGTTCCGAGGCATGAAAGTTAGAAGAGAGCTGAGAGGAAAACGTCAGGCTGCTACTGTTATTCAGTCTGCGGTGAGAATGACGAGATGTAGAAAACGATACTTGCTCCTCCAGAGTGCAACCATCATCATCCAAAGCCGATACAGGGCTCTCCTGGAGGGCAAAGAACAACAACGGGAGTACAGGCGGCTAAGGCATGCCACCATGAAGATACAAGCTGCCTACAGAGGTTTCAGAGTTCGAGAAGATCTAAAGCAGAAGAAAGACGCTGCCACTGTCATTCAAGCTCACTTCAGAATGCACAAAGTGCGCGTGGTCTACCTTGCCACCAAGTGTGCTGCTGTTGTTGTGCAGGAGCGCTACAGGGCCCAAAGGCTTAGAAACGAGCAGATGCAGAGGTACAGAACCATGAGGTCTGCTACTGTCGTCATCCAGGCTGCATACCGTCGTCACAGAGCGAGACTTGAGGTGGCGGAGATGCACAGAGCCGCCATTGTCCTTCAGAGAAGGTTCCATACTCTAAAGGACCGAAAGCGCTTTTTAGCGATCAAGGGTGCTGCCGTTTTCTGTCAGCAAAAATACAGAGCAATTAACCTGGCAAAAAAAGACCGGTTGAATTATCTGTTGAGGCGCAGGGCAATAATATCCATCCAGGCAGCCTACAGAGGGATGGTTGTCAGGCAGCAGATGCATACTGAACGCATGGCAGCAATAACCATTCAGTCCCACCTCCGAAAGTACCTGCAGAGAGCCCACTACAAGAAACTGCAGTGGGCTGCAAACACAATGCAAGCACGTTTCAGGGCCAATAAGCTGATGAGAGAGGAGGTACATGCTCTAAATGCTAAAAAGAATGCAGCTGTTATCTTACAAGCTGCTTTCCGTGGTATGCAGAGCAGGCAACAACACAAACAAAAGCACCATGCAGCTACCGTTATCCAGAGAACCTACAGAACCCACTGTGAACACAGACGCTATCTCACCTTGAAGTCCTCCGTCATCACTATTCAGCAACGTTATCGAGCCACTCTGGCAGCCAAGCAGCAAATGCAACAATACCAGAGAATGAGAGATGCTGCTGTCTGTCTCCAGGCAGCATACAGAGGTCACAGGGCAAGACAGGCTATTGCTCTTCGGCATCAAGCAGCTACTGTCATCCAATCTGCATTCAGAAGTCACAGAGAGCAAATCAAATTCCAGGCCATGCGCCTGTCTGCCATCCTCATCCAGAGATACTATAGGGCCTGCATTCTTCAAAGACGAGAGAGGGAACGATTCCTGAAAATGAAATGCTCTGCCATCATCCTTCAGGCTGCATTAAGAGGTCATTTTGTGCGACGTGAGCTCAACAATATGCACAGGGCAGCAACTGTCCTTCAGGCCAACTTCAAGAGGCATAAGCAACAGTCTGCCTTTAGGAGGCAATGCTGGGCAGCAAGTGCAATTCAGGAGTGGTTTAGAGCTCAGAAACTGAGAAGCATCCAGGTGAAAAAGTACCAACGAGTCAGAATGGCTACCACCACATTACAAGCAGCCTTCCGTGGTATGAAGTCCAGGCAGAGAATCAAACAAAAGCACCATGCAGCTACCGTTATCCAGAGAACCTACAGAACCCACTGTGAACACAGACGCTATCTCACCTTGAAGTCCTCCGTCATCACTATTCAGCAACGTTATCGAGCCACTCTGGCAGCCAAGCAGCAAATGCATCAATACCAGAGACTGAGAGATGCTGCTGTCTGTCTCCAGGCAGCATACAGAGGTCACAGGGCAAGACTGGAGGTTGCTCTTCGGCATCAAGCAGCTACTGTCATCCAATCTGCATTCAGAAGTCACAGAGAGCAAATCAAATTCCAGGCCATGCGCCTGTCTGCCATCCTCATCCAGAGATACTATAGGGCCTGCATTCTTCAAAGACGAGAGAGAGAACGATTCCTGAAAACTAAACGCTCTGCCATCATCCTTCAGGCTGCGTTAAGAGGTCATTTTGTGCGACGTGAGCTCAACAATATGCACAGGGCAGCAACTGTCATTCAGAGAAGGTTCCATACTCTAAAGGACCGAAAACACTTCTTGGCGATCAAGAGTGCTGCTGTTTTCTGTCAGCAAAAATACAGAGCAATTAACCTGGCAAAAAAAGACCGGTTGAATTATCTGTTGAGGCGCAGGGCAATAATATCCATCCAGGCAGCCTACAGAGGGATGGTTGTCAGGCGGCAGATGCATACTGAACGCATGGCAGCAATAACCATTCAGTCCCACATCCGAAAGTACCTGCAGAGAGCCCACTACAAGAAACTGCAGTGGGCCGCAAACACAATGCAAGCACGTTTCAGGGCCAATAAGCTGATGAGAGAGGAGGTACATGCTCTAAATGCTAAGAAGAATGCAGCTGTTATCTTACAAGCTGCTTTCCGTGGTATGAAGAGCAGGCAACAACACAAACAAAAGCACCATGCAGCTACCGTTATCCAGAGAACCTACAGAACCCACTGTGAACACAGACGCTATCTCACCTTGAAGTCCTCCGTCATCACTATTCAGCAACGTTATCGAGCCACTCTGGCAGCCAAGCAGCAAATGCAACAATACCAGAGAATGAGAGATGCTGCTGTCTGTCTCCAGGCAGCATACAGAGGTCACAGGGCAAGACAGGCTATTGCTCTTCGGCATCAAGCAGCTACTGTCATCCAATCTGCATTCAGAAGTCACAGAGAGCAAATCAAATTCCAGGCCATGCGCCTGTCTGCCATCCTCATCCAGAGATACTATAGGGCCTGCATTCTTCAAAGACGAGAGAGTGAACGCTTCCTGAAAATGAAACGCTCTGCCATCATCCTTCAGGCTGCGTTACGAGGTCATTTTGTGCGACGTGAGCTCAACAATATGCACAGGGCAGCAACTGTCCTTCAGGCCAACTTCAAGAGGCATAAGCAACAGTCTGCCTTTAGGAGGCAATGCTGGGCAGCAAGTGTAATTCAGGAGTGGTTTAGAGCTCAGAAACTGAGAAGCATCCAGGTGAAAAAGTACCAACGAGTCAGACTGGCTACCACCACATTACAAGCGGCCTTCCGTGGCATGAAGTCCAGGCAGAGAATCAAACAAAAGCACCATGCAGCTACTGTTATCCAGAGAACCTACAGAACCCACTGTGAACACAGACGCTATCTCACCTTGAAGTCCTCCGTCATCACTATTCAGCAACTTTATCGAGCCACTCTGGCAGCCAAGCAGCAAATGCATCAATACCAGAGAATGAGAGATGCTGCTGTCTGTCTCCAGGCAGCATACAGAGGTCACAGGGCAAGACTGGAGGTTGCTGTTAGGCATCAAGCAGCTACTGTCATCCAATCTGCATTCAGAAAGCACAGAGAGCAAATCAAATTCCAGGCCATGCGCCTGTCTGCCATCCTCATCCAGAGATACTATAGGGCCTGCATTCTTCAAAGACGAGAGAGGGAACGATTCCTGAAAACTAAACGCTCTGCCATCATCCTTCAGGCTGCATTAAGAGGTCATTTTGTGCGACGTGAGCTCAACAATATGCACAGGGCAGCAACTGTCATTCAGAGAAGGTTCCATACTCTAAAGGACCGAAAACACTTCTTGGCGATCAAGAGTGCTGCTGTTTTCTGTCAGCAAAAATACAGAGCAATTAACCTGGCAAAAAAAGACCGGTTGAATTATCTGTTGAGGCGCAGGGCAATAATATCCATCCAGGCAGCCTACAGAGGGATGGTTGTCAGGCGGCAGATGCATACTGAACGCATGGCAGCAATAACCATTCAGTCCCACAGCCGAAAGTACCTGCAGAGAGCCCACTACAAGAAACTGCAGTGGGCTGCAAACACAATGCAAGCACGTTTCAGGGCCAATAAGCTGATGAGAGAGGAGGTACATGCTCTAAATGCTAAGAAGAATGCAGCTGTTATCTTACAAGCTGCTTTCCGTGGTATGAAGAGCAGGCAACAACGCAAACAAAAGCACCATGCAGCTACCGTTATCCAGAGAACCTACAGAACCCACTGTGAACACAGATGCTATCTCACCTTGAAGTCCTCCGTCATCACTATTCAGCAACGTTATCGAGCCACTCTGGCAGCCAGGCAGCAAATGCATCAATACCAGAGACTGAGAGATGCTGCTGTCTGTCTCCAGGCAGCATACAAGGGTCACAGGGCAAGACGGGAGGTTGCTGGTCGGCATCAAGCAGCTACTGTCATCCAATCTGCATTCAGAAGTCACAGAGAGCAAATCAAATTCCAGGCCATGCGCCTGTCTGCCATCCTCATCCAGAGATACTATAGGGCCTTCATTCTTCAAAGACTAGAGAGGGAACGATTCCTGAAAATGAAACGCTCTGCCATCATCCTTCAGGCTGCATTAAGAGGCCATCAGGCTAGAAGAGAGAGAGCCAGACAAAATCAAGCCGCCACCTTGATACAGTCCTGCTGGCGATGCTCGGTCCAGAGGCGTACTTTCAAGAGGCAGAGGGAGGCAACTGTGGTTCTACAGCGGAGGGTCCGGGCAGTCTGGCTAGCTAGGACAGAGCGGGACAACTACAACCGCATGAGAAGTGCCGCCATTACGCTGCAGTTCTACTGTCGACGCTGGATTACAAGACGTCAGGTAACGGTAGCAGTCACCCATATTACACTGAATTACTTTATATTTCAAATTTCTACTTTAAATGAAAACTGGTTCTATGACTTTGACTTGTGTATTTTTGGGCGGTGAAACCACCCCTATAAGTGAGGTTTGGATATTTGTACAATTTTGTACAATTTTATTTGTACAATTTGTACAATGCACCGTGATTGGCCAATCACAGTCTATTCAGGACTGTGATTGGACAGTGTCACATGACACATGTGCATAGCCCTATATAAGAAACCATAACTTGAAAAAAAACCATAAATTTGTTTTTTTCAAGTTATGGTTTCTTCCATCATAAAGAGTGTTTCAATAAATGTATTTATTTTTTGTACATGATTGGTTGACTCCATTCAGTATTGTGATTAGCTAGCAAGACACCGCCCACTTCATACAGGGTGTGATTTTTGGGCGGTGAAACCGCCCCTATAAGTGAGATTTGGAAAAATGTACATTTTCCTGCGCTGTGATCTGGGCCCAGGAAATTTGTACAATTATCCTGCGCTGTGATTGGCCAATCACAGTCTATTCAGGACTGTGATTGGCCAGTGTCACATGACACATGTGCATAGCCCTATATAAGAAACCATAACTTGAAAAAAACCAAAATTTGTTTTTTTCAAGTTATGGTTTCGTCCATCATAAAGAGTGTTTCAATAAATGTATTTATCTTTTGTACATGATTGGTTGACTCCATTCAGTATTGTGATTAGCTAGCAAGACACCGCCCACTTCACACAGGGTGTGATTTTTACTAATTGTACTATGGTTTTCTAGGTACAAGAGGCAGGCGAGGCACAGAAGAGGCTACGTTTTGCTGCAGCGGCCTTCCACCACCTCAGTGCCATAAGGATCCAGAGATCCCTGAGAGCCCACTGGGCCCTGCAGTCTGCAAAGAAACAGATCCACTCGGTCATCGCCGTACAGGTACGTCTATATTTTAAATAGGAGTTCAGATCAGTTTCAGTATAAGAGTTGCTCCGCGACGATTCCAACTCTCAAGACTTCAACTTATTTCTCTTGTCTCGCCAGCGATGGGTCCGAGCGAGGCAGGAGAGGACACGTTTCCTGGCGAAGAGGAGGAAAGTAGTGATCGCTCAGAGAGCTGTCAGGCACTGGTTAGCCCATCGCCACCATGCTGCCGCCGTCATCCAGCGTGCCGCCAAGACATTCCTTCTCCTCAAGCGTCAGAGGAGGCTCCAGAGAGGCATCATCAAAGCTCAGGTACTACACTAGGGATGCCATTACAATTTGTGTCATTACTTCCAACCTCTCCCCACGTGCTCATTGCTCAAGCGCCAGGAGGATGAGCTGACTTTAGCTGGGAGAGAGAATTGTTTAGTTGTATAATTGATTCATTTGTTCATTAAAAGAATAAACCTTTAAATTAATTTAATTAGAAATATACAGAGTGGCATTTGCTTTGAAACAGATGTAATACAGCGTGCACACAGAAGTGCATAAGAACGTGTGAAGCAGCACATATTCTGTAGCTTGTAGTAGAATAGTGTATTTTCAAGGGATAAAATCATAGTGTCTGATAGATTTCACTGTAAAGAAAACACAAGATGTCTCCCATTATTACACTCTTGTGTTCGATTCACTCATGTATTCAATGCACTCAGAGTCGAGTGACAATATTATTATTACTTATTTGCTATTAATTACTATTTTTTGGGGCAATTACACTGCCTTTAGATTTTTGAACAGTTCAAATAATTGTCTAAATTATTTGATGCATTTAATTGAATATGCTCCCTTTACTTCAGGGAGTAAATCGCAGCGAAATATGTTGTGCAAAGTAGTTAGAAATATTCCCTTGGCTTTTCTCTTTATTCTATTCCTCTACCTTCTCAAGGCTCTGTGGAGAGGGCATCGCTCCCGCATGCTTCATGACAATCCCAAAGTGGTGAAAGTGAGACGCTGCCTACAACGAGTGTCCACTGGTGTCCGAGAAGAAGACAAATTGTGCAACAAGACATCCATAGCGTTGGACTACCTCCTTAAATACAAAGACTTTGCTCACATTCTGGAAGCCCTACAAAACCTGGGTAAGGCCTTGCCATCTGCTTTACTGTAAAATCTGCTAAAGAGATGAAGTTGTGTAAATGTATTGCAGGACACCATCCAAAATAATCCTGCTCCATGTTCTGTGTTTTTGTACTATTTTTATTTTATGCATGTTGTATGTATTTCATCTGTACAGAGACGGCAACCAGACTGTCACCGGAGTGCTGTGAACGCCTGGTGGAGAGTGGCGCCACAGTGAACATCTTCATCCTCATCCGCTCCTGCAACAGGAGTATACCGTGCATGGAAATTATTGCTCACTCCATCCAGATCCTCCTCAACCTCACCAAGGTACCTGGAACAAGGAGCTGGCTTTATTACATACACACTTTTAATTACTAATGGCTTGGAATACAAGTGCTGGAAACATTAGTGTGTTACCTGGGTCGGGGAAAACTACTGCTTTAGTACACTAATTTAGAGTGTTTGTCATGGCTTGTAACATCAGCTTGCATAAAAGTCACATTTAGAAATGTATTCACATTTTACCTAGAATATCATGCTCCAGGTGACATTTATTTCAGTCTGTTCATTCCACTGTTCTGTTTTTTGGCTGGATGTGACAGTAAAGGGGGAATGTGCATCAGCACATTCTGTCCAATGTGAAACACTATATTCCCCTTCTCAAAATGTCTATCTCAACAGAAAAGAGACATCCCAGTGTTCAATGACTAGATAGACAAAGAAGAAACATATCTAGAGCTTCCTCTCTGGTCTGTTACACTTCCTTCAGACATTCAGTTCCACATTCAGGACAGACATTATGGCACTCTATATTACTATTCTTTACATGCAGTGAGCAGTTGTCCTTCCGCAGTTTAATAGTGTCGCTGTCAGGTGGAAACCTTGCATGTCAAAAAATTTACTTTTCAAGAAATAAAATAATGATAATCTGTGTTCCACAGAACCCAATGTAGTTCATATTTAGTAAATACTTGAATTGTTTAAAATGTAAATATTATAAAAACACAAAGACAGACTTAACCCCTATTTTGGGCACGTCATAGTATGAATTCTTCAAAATGGAGAAAATGGCAATTCAACTATTTTGTCTACTTTTGCGTGATACTGTCATACGCTAAAGTATAAAATAGGGCATTTATTTATAAGAAAACATAAAAATATATATCTATAAAAGTATGAATAGGATTCTACCAGACAGCGACAATATGTTAACTCTTAAAACATGATGAAATGTACTAATTTTCAACCTTCACCTTCTACCTCAGTACCATAAGACCACAGAGGCAGTGTACGCAGTGGAGAACTCTGTAGAGACACTGCTGGACCTGTTGCAGAGATACCGGGAGAAGGCTGGTGATAAGGTGGCGGACAAGGGAGGCAGTATCTTTACCAAGGCCTGCTTCCTCCTGGCTCTCCTCCTTCAGGACCGGCAACGGGCTCAGGTCTGTAGCAGCCATCCAGTCCATGTACAGCAGTGCTTCTCACTGTGCTGCAACCTTTTTCATGTCAAGCACCCCCAAATTAATGTTATTTGGCCATGGACCCCCATCTGAAATTATTTTGTTCCAGGGACCACCAGACAAGATTAGTGTTGATAAAGTGTTTCAAAAATATAGTCCACATATTCTCACGATTAAAAAAACGCTCACTACATGGCGGCTATTTTCAATTCGCCTATGTATATAGCGTTATGAAACTGATGTTATGCTATATTAACTTTTTCTGGGGACCCCCTGCCAGACCATTGGGTCAGCAAAGTATTGGATTTTAGTGATTAAAATTGTAATCTTCAACTCGATTGAAACAAGTTACAAGTATATCATGTTTGATTTTTTTTTTGTTGAATGATGATTTTTGTTTTGTTTTTGTGCAACTTTTAGGAGGTTAAGACACTCCCCAAGGCTCTGGATAGGATCTCTAGCATCTACCGTCTCACAGCCCGCAAATTTAAAATGGATGCAGAAAGAACACTCGTCAGAAACAAGATGAATGCATCCATCAACGGGAGTTTCCTGCAAGCGACGCCTCGCAAATCCCGGCCTGTGCCAAAGTAAGTGTGTGGCTGTTAGGGTTTGGAACCGGATCCAACAATGAGGACCTGGAATCGGTTTCTTCATATTTGGAACCGTTTCCGGAACCAGTTTTATCACACTGTCAGAGCCGGTATATGGGCTTCACGTCTGCTATATGCAATTACAATACTAGTGGTTCTCAAACCTTTTAATTTAGAAATAAAAGACCATCATAACTCTGAGAGTGTACAAAAGGAAACAATTGGGTTCCATTTGTACACTCTCAGAGCTACAGACTAAGGCCAGATAAGGGTTCATTTGGAACCCACTGTACCGGTGGTTTTCAACCTTTTTCATGCCAAGGACCCCTAAATTGATATACATTTGGCCGCGGACTCCCCTCTGAAAATGTTTTGTGCCAGAGACCCCCCAGAAGAGAAGATTTGTGTTAAAAAATGCTAAATTATTTTTAAAATGTTCAAAAATAGTAGATCTATAAGCTTGCAGCGCGGTACGAAGTGACGCGCTGTGAACTTGTAGATCTGCTATTTTTGAATAGCCAACGTATACAATATGGATAAAGGGGTGAAAATGTATTAACATCTAACCCCCTCAAGGACCACTGGTGGTCCCCGGACCACTGGTTGAGAACCACTGCCCTATAGGAATCGTAAAAAGTAACAATTAAGGAATCGGACCGTTAGGGGGAATCTGTAAAATCCTAAAGGACCCCAACATATAGTGGCTGTGTGCTATTAACTGTGTGCGTGTTGAACAGAAGGAATATTTTCAATGTTGAATTGATTAACCCTTTTTTTTCTCCATTTTTCAGATTTGGACCAGACTGGGTTCTCGGAAAAAATAAGCTCAAAGATATTGTCGATCCTATTCGAGCAATCGCGATGGTGGCGGAAGCATTTTCTATTGTGCTGTAAATATGTTGTTTTTCACTGTTTGAAATTGCATAATGTTTGTTTTTTATATGCACGCAAGTCTCCTGCAGGAGGCGCGTCTGAGTCTCCAGACATAAAAACGGATGATGATGATTGTAGTACAGGGAAATATACTATGACACAGTATTGTCTTTTCCTGGTTTTAAAGGTCAATAAAGTTATGCAAGTTATTTTTTACTTGACTGTTCTATTATATGCTTTTGCCTGCTTATTTATCATACAGGCATTACTGATGATTATCAAAAAATATTTTTAAGCACCAGTAGACATTACAATGTCGTCATTATTGCTATATATATATATATATATATATATTTTTTTTTTTTTATATTTTTGGGGCTTTTCTGCCTTCACTTATAGTTTCATAGTAGAGATGGACAGGAAACGGGACTTGTTAAATTGACTGCACAGTTCACTCAGTTTATCAATAGCATAATGGCCTGATGTGTGTGCGTATGAGAGAGCCATCTCTTATTTATGTTCGAAGTTCAATGAAGAGTGGTGGCTTTCTTTCACTTCTGCGCCAGCACAGCTCAATGGTTGCAACGAAGAGAAGTTCTGTGGAAACGACACTTGCAGCCCCTCCAAGACCTCAACTACAAGTTGTGTGTATCTGTGGACATCCGTGGCAAACAAACTGATCAGGGAAGAATATCCTTTATGCTACATAGCCCCCCCCCCCACACACACACACACACAACATGGGTAATTTGTTACAACGCACAATGACTGCAAGCGTGTATTAATTGTTTGTTTCACTCAGCTAGGACAGCCTAATGGGTTAATAAAATCACGTCAAATACAAAAGTTTAGCAATGTTCTGATATGGTTTAAAACTTTAAATAACCTATGGGCAAATGTTGAAGTAATGACCCAAACAACCATATTAAATTGCCTTAATTTAAAGAATGCCTTAATTATATTGCATTTCAATACATAAACTAGAAAAAGTGCTCCTCGGAGCACAGGTCTCCGCCAGGTCAGGTACGTTATTGTGGGGCAGCAATGTTCGGAATTAGCCAATCAGGATGGAATATGAAAAATTGGACGGAACCATCTTGATCACTTGACTATATGTGTACCGATTTGCATGATGTTTGAATTTGTAGGAGTAATCTAAAAAAGAAAGTGTTGCAAAATTGGCCTCCTGGTGGCGCTATAATAGGGCAATGTTAAAAGGGTGGCATTTGTTCTTCAATGTAGTGCGAATGTGCGTGCAAAGTGTCACCACAATCGGACGCTGCATTCATGATTTGTGGCATTTTGTTCAAAACGGGCCACTCCTGCAAACTTTAGATGTCAATGTTAGCCAATCACGATGGAATATGAAAATTTTGACTATAGAGATCATGTGTACCGATGTGCTTGAAATTTGGATAAATTCTGAAGGCTTAATATCAAAAAATGTGTTTTACATAAGTCGGCCTCCTGGTGGCGCTATGAAAGACAAATGTGAAAAATACAGGGCAGTTGTTTTTCCTTGGCCTCTAGGGAGTGTGCGTGCAAAGTTTCATGCAGATCGGTGCAGTTATAGTTAAAAACACAAATTGTCCATTTATAGCGCCACCATGAGGCTGATTTGAAAATGTTCAAGAGGCATTTCTTCCTCGGCCTAGTGGGAATGTGCGTGTGAAATCTCACGAAAATCTTAAGCTGCGTTCATGATTTGAGGCATTTTGTTGAAAACGGAGCAATCCTGCAAACTTTGGAAGCCAACCTTAGCCAATCAGGATGAAATATGGAAAATTGGACAGATCCGTGTTGATCACATGACTATAGAGATACTGTGTACTGATTTGTGTGATGTTTGGATAAAATCTGTAGGAGTACTGTCAAGAAATGTGTTTAGCAAAAAGCGTCCTCCTGGTGGCGCTATAAAAGGCTAATTTGAAAAATTTGGGGCAGAAGTTCTGCTCTGGCATCCAGGGAGTGTGTGTGCACAGTTTCGCTGCGATCAAGCCAACTGTGCCGGAGATTAGCTGTACACAAAATGACAGAATGACGGACACACGGACGGACGGACGGACACACACACACACACACACACGGACGGACAGGAGGCAAAACATACTCTCTCGCCATGCCTTTCGGCCTGGCGGAGACAATGAAAATCTTCCATGCAGCTATGTCTCCACACTCATCATGTTTTCGCCCCTCAGTGCGTGTGTGTGCGCGTGCGTGCGTGCGTGTGTTTGGAGGAGGGGTGCGGGTAGGCTTGCCATCTGGTGGGAACCAATCAAAAGAGACCAATTTACATGTTGTCAACAATGCATTATGGGAAAAAGTGCTGTTAAACAAAGTTACTGTTCAAAAGAAAAATGATTAGGATATAGAACTACATTTAACTTTGTATGTGAGATGGACAATGCAATGCATGAATATAGCTACTCAATGTATACATTTTGAACTGGACAATAAAACCGTGAATGATAGGGATGGGAAAATTGAAAGGAATATATACCTGGAGGATCAGTGATTACTTTTGGATGTGAGGGTGATCTGCGGCGGCATCTGTCTGGGTTGATTCGGCTGATCTGGCTGGTTAGGCGGGTGTCCCCTTCCTCCCTCTCCGCTCCATGTGTGTCCACTCCCGAAGCTCCGCGCTCGGTGTCAGAGGACCTTCTCCCTGGCGCTCATCGGTGATAGTAGCTCCACTCCCCTGCTAGGACCTCCAAACAAGCTCAAGGCCCATTTGTAGGACGTAGGGTGATCAGGCTCCAAAAACTGCAAGCACATCCAAACCTGGCACTGCATGTGGCAGTCTGCCTTACTTTTATTTTCTTTGTTGTTTGTTGATTGAGATTGCCTTATTGATAATTAACGTAAGTTACAGTCCATATTTCATGGTTAATAAACACAGCAACACCAAGAGAAAAATAAAATAAACTGACCAATATAACATAAACATTAGTCATGCAATTCATATTTTGACATAAGAATATCATGACAACCCAACCTGTTAGTGTAATAATAATAATAATAATAATAATAATAATAATAATAAACACAGAACCACCAAGAGAAAAACAAAAGAAACAGAAAGATGTAACGGAAACATTAGTCATGAAATTCATATTTTGACATAAGAATATCACAATACCAGTGAAAATAATTGACTAAAATAAAAAGAAGGAAACGAACAAACACAAAAAAGTAAGCAGAGATTCATATATTTCAGATCAAATCATATATTAAATGAAAATCTTCCATGCAGCTATGTCTCCACACTCATCATGTTTTCGCCCCTCAGTGCGTGTGTGTGTGTGTGCGTGCGTGCGTGCGTGCGTGCGTGCGCGTGCGTGCGTGAGTGTGTTTGGAGGAGGGGTGCCGGTAGGCTTGCCATCTGGTGGGAACCAATCAAAAGAGACCAATTTACATGTTGTCAACAATGCATTATGGGAAAAAGTGCTGTTAAACAAAGTTACTGTTCAAAAGAAAAATGATTAGGATATAGAACTACATTTAACTTTGTATGTGAGATGGACAATGCAATGCATGAATATAGCTACTCAATGTATACATTTTGAACTGGACAATAAAACCGTGAATGATAGGGATGGGAAAATTGAAAGGAATATATACCTGGAGGATCAGTGATTACTTTTGGATGTGAGGGTGATCTGCGGCGGCATCTGTCTGGGTTGATTCGGCTGATCTGGCTGGTTAGGCGGGTGTCCCCTTCCTCCCTCTCCGCTCCATGTGTGTCCACTCCCGAAGCTCCGCGCTCGGTGTCAGAGGACCTTCTCCCTGGCGCTCATCGGTGATAGTAGCTCCACTCCCCTGCTAGGACCTCCAAACAAGCTCAAGGCCCATTTGTAGGACGTAGGGTGATCAGGCTCCAAAAACTGCAAGCACATCCAAACCTGGCACTGCACGTGGCAGTCTGCCTTACTTTTATTTTCTTTGTTGATTGAGATTCCCTTATTGATAATTAACATAAGTTACAGTCCATATTTCATGGTTAATAAACACAGCAACACCAAGAGAAAAATAAAATAAACTGACCAATATAACATAAACATTAGTCATGCAATTCATATTTTGACATAAGAACATCATGACAACCCAACCTGTTAGTGTAATAATAATAATCATCATACAAATACAGAACAATACCAGTAGAAATGATTAACTTAAGTAAAAAGAAGGAAACGAATAAACAACAATGAAACACAAATATAACAATATCAATGATATATATTTTCGCTCTTTGTTTTTGACATAGCTCGTAGGCTATCCATAGGTCCATAGTATCCACATATGTCCATTTTCAACTATATTCTGTCTGTAATCTTTTCCATAGGAAACACCTCAATTCACTTCCATTGTTTTATGTTTGGTGGTTGTGGCAGCAACCATGAAATTGTAATAGCTGTTTTAGCTATTAAGAGTAAGGTCCTTAATAGATAGATTTTCTTTTTCCCTATATCATTTAAAACATGGATACCTAAAATAAATAACTTTGGATCTAGACATAATTTCAGTTCCAAAATAAGTTATATTTCCCTTTTTAACATCCTGCCAGTACCTTTGCAAATTTGGACAAACCCATAGTAATATCTCCTTGGTGGCCACAACCTCTCCAACATAATCCTGAACATGTTCCATTTAGCCATTATGGCTTGAGTTCTAAAGTACATATTTCCAGTCAAACTTTCTCCAGTTTGGAGTATTTGTTCATTTCTATCCAGACAAACATGCATCCTCACATGAAATGAAACAGAATGTTTACATGTTTACATTGCCAACGTAAATGTGAATCAAAAATAAGAAATGTGGGCCTATAAGTTCTACTGACCTAAAAAAAGAAGAAGAGAGAACCACCAGCTATCTCCAGGCCAAACTAAGGTAATTCAATTACTTTTTTCATTTTTTCCCTATTTTTTTTTAAATGAAAAAAATAAAATACAATAAAAAATTTAAATAAAATAAATTAAAAAAAATCTCGGAAAAACACGGCCCCCTCACGCATTAGGAGGGCAGGGTGAGTCACCAGAACCAAGGACGGGTGTTTTTTATGAATCTAACATGGTTAAAATGGAGTTTGAAGTTACAATGGGTTTGTATAGGAAAAAGGGGGCGTGTCTGATAAAATGAATATCAAATATCTAAATACTGAATCGAGCAACTTAAAAACTGTCTGGGGGGCTCACCAAGCCTTGAGTAGATGATAAAATCACCAAAAGTTTTTTTGAAAGTGAAATATCCCTTTAAGAAAAGGGTTTTTAGCCAGAATAACCAACAATATGGGTTCTGAGCTGTTGCTGGGTCCATGTTTGAAGGGCAACTGAATCTGGCTGGCTTTTATAGTGGCTTGTAATTGGGGCGCCGTGGCAGCAATCCCAGATCAGCTGCAGGTGTGCCAGCCTGAGTGAGAGGAGAGACAGTGGGGGTTAGTGATTGATTAAGGATGATGGCATGGCCACACGCAACAGAACCAATCAAAAAAGACCAATTTACATTTCAACAATGCATTATGGGACAAAATGCTGTTAAATTTGACTGTTTAAAAGAAAAACGATTAGGATGTAGAACTATACATTTTACTGTGTATGTGAGATGGTCAATACAATGCATGAATATAGCTACTCAATGTATACATTTTGAAATGGACAATAAAACCGTGAATAATAGGGTTGGAAAAATTGAGAGGATCATATAGCTGAAGAATCGGCTTTACCTAGTAGATGTGAGGTCTATCTGTGGAGGCATCTGGCAGGGTTGATTCGGCTGATCTGACGGGTAGGCGGGTGCCCCATTCTACGCTCCCATTCTGAGTCCCAGTGTCCACTGGTCAACGGGCAGTGGACATGCCCCCTGGCACTCAGCGTTGATAGTAGCTCCGCTCCCCTAATAGGAGCTCCAATCAATTTCAAGGCTCATTTGCAGTACATAGGGAGGTCAAGCACATCTAGATATGGCACTGCATGTGGCAGTCTGCCTTACTTTTATCTTGTTTGTTGATTGAGATTGCCTTATTGATAATTAACATAAGTTACAGTCCACTATTTCATGGTTAATAAACACCGCACCACCAAGAGAAAAATAAAAGAAAGAACGGTATAACAGAAACATTAGTCATGCAATTCATATTTTGACATAAGAATACCACAATACCAGTGAAAATAATTAACTTAAATAAAAAGAAGGAAACGAACAAACACAAAAAAGTAAGCAGAGATTCATATATTTCAGATCAAATCATATATATTAAATGAAAATCTTCCATGCAGCTATGTCTCCACACTCATCATGTTTTCGCCCCCTAGTGCGTGTGTGTGTGTGTGTGTGTGTGTGTGTGTGTGTGTGTGTGTGTGTGTGTGTGGTGTGTGTGTGTGTGTGTGTGTGTGTGTGTGTGTGTGTGTGTGTGTGTGTGTGTGTGTGTGTGCGTGCGTGCGTGTGTGTGTTTGGAGGAGGGGTGGGGGTAGGCTGGCCATCTGGTGGGAACCAATCAAAAGAGACCAATTTACATGTCAACAATGTATTATGGGAAAAACTGCTGTTAAACCAAGTTACTGTTTAAAAGAAAAATTATTAGGATATAGAACTACATTTAACTTTGTATGTGAGATGGACAATGCAATGCATGAATATAGCTACTCAATGTATACATTTTTAAATGGACAATAAAACCGTGAATGATAGGGATGGGAAAATTGAAAGGCAGATATACCTGGAAGATCAGTGATTACTTTTGGATGTGAGGGTGATCTGCGGCGGCATCTGTCTGGGTTGATTCGGCTGATCTGGCTGGTTAGGCGGGTGTCCCCTTCCTCCCTCTCCGCTCCATGTGTGTCCACTCCCGAAGCTCCGCGCTCGGTGTCAGAGGACCTTCTCCCTGGCGCTCATCGGTGATAGTAGCTCCACTCCCCTGCTAGGACCTCCAAACAAGCTCAAGGCCCATTTGTAGGACGTAGGGTGATCAGGCTCCAAAAACTGCAAGCACATCCAAACCTGGCACTGCATGTGGCAGTCTGCCTTACTTTTATTTTGTTTGTTGATTGAGATTGCCTTATTGATAATTAACATAAGTTGCAGTCCATATTTCATGGTTAATAAACACAGCAACACCAAGAGAAAAATAAAATAAACTGACCAATATAACATAAACATTAGTCGTGCAATTCATATTTTGACATAAGAACATCATGACAACCCAACCTGTTAGTGTAATAATAATAATCATCATACAAATACAGAACAATACCAGTAGAAATGATTAACTTAAGTAAAAAGAAGGAAACGAATAAACAACAATGAAACACAAATATAACAATATCAATGATATATATTTTCGCTCTTTGTTTTTGACATAGCTCGTAGGCTATCCATAGGTCCATAGTATCCACATATGTCCATTTTCAACTATATTCTGTCTGTAATCTTTTCCATAGGAAACACCTCAATTCACTTCCATTGTTTTATGTTTGGTGGTTGTGGCAGCAACCATGAAATTGTAATAGCTGTTTTAGCTATTAAGAGTAAGGTCCTTAATAGATAGGTTTCCTTTTTCCCTATATCATTTAAAACATGGATACCTAAAATAAATAACTTTGGATCTAGACATAATTTCAGTTCCAAAATAAGTACTATTTCCCTTTTTAACATCCTGCCAGTACCTTTGCAAATTTGGACAAACCCATAGTAATATCTCCTTGGTGGCCACAACCTCTCCAACATAATCCTGAACATGTTCCATTTAGCCATTATGGCTTGAGTTCTAAAGTACATATTTCCAGTCAAACTTTCTCCAGTTTGGAGTATTTGTTCATTTCTATCCAGACAAACATGCATCCTCACATGAAATGAAACAGAATGTTTACATGTTTACATTGCCAACGTAAATGTGAATCAAAAATAAGAAATGTGGGCCTATAAGTTCTACTGACCTAAAAAAAGAAGAAGAGAGAACCACCAGCTATCTCCAGGCCAAACTAAGGTAATTCAATTACTTTTTTCATTTTTTCCCGATTTTTTTTAAATGAAAAAAATAAAATACAATAAAAAAATTAAATAAAATAAATTAAAAAAAATCTCGGAAAAACACGGCCCCCTCACGCATTAGGAGGGCAGGGTGAGTCACCAGAACCAAGGACGGGTGTTTTTTATGAATCTAACATGGTTAAAATGGAGTTTGAAGTTACAATGGGTTTGTATAGGAAAAAGGGGGCGTGTCTGATAAAATGAATATCAAATATCTAAATACTGAATCGAGCAACTTAAAAACTGTCTGGGGGGCTCACCAAGGCTTGAGTAGATGATAAAATCACCAAAAGTTTTTTTGAAAGTGAAATATCCCTTTAAGAAAAGGGTTTTTAGCCAGAATAACCAACAATATGGGTTCTGAGCTGTTGCTGGGTCCATGTTTGAAGGGCAACTGAATCTGGCTGGCTTTTATAGTGGCTTGTAATTGGGGCGCTGTGGCAGCAATCCCAGATCAGCTGCAGGTGTGCCAGCCTGAGTGAGAGGAGAGACAGTGGGGGTTAGTGATTGATTAAGGATGATGGCATGGCCACACGCAACAGAACCAATCAAAAAAGACCAATTTACATTTCAACAATGCATTATGGGACAAAATGCTGTTAAACAATTTGACTGTTTAAAAGAAAAACGATTAGGATGTAGAACTATACATTTTACTGTGTATGTGAGATGGTCAATACAATGCATGAATATAGCTACTCAATGTATACATTTTGAAATGGACAATAAAACCGTGAATAATAGGGTTGGAAAAATTGAGAGGATCATATAGCTGAAGAATCGGCTTTACCTAGTAGATGTGAGGTCTATCTGTGGAGGCATCTGGCAGGGTTGATTCGGCTGATCTGACGGGTAGGCGGGTGCCCCATTCTACGCTCCCATTCTGAGTCCCAGTGTCCACTGGTCAACGGGCAGTGGACATGCCCCCTGGCACTCAGCGTTGATAGTAGCTCCGCTCCCCTAATAGGAGCTCCAATCAATTTCAAGGCTCATTTGCAGTACATAGGGAGGTCAAGCACATCTAGATATGGCACTGCATGTGGCAGTCTGCCTTACTTTTATCTTGTTTGTTGATTGAGATTGCCTTATTGATAATTAACATAAGTTACAGTCCACTATTTCATGGTTAATAAACACCGCACCACCAAGAGAAAAATAAAAGAAAGAACGGTATAACAGAAACATTAGTCATGCAATTCATATTTTGACATAAGAATACCACAATACCAGTGAAAATAATTAACTTAAATAAAAAGAAGGAAACGAACAAACACAAAAAAGTAAGCAGAGATTCATATATTTCAGATCAAATCATATATATTAAATGAAAATCTTCCATGCAGCTATGTCTCCACACTCATCATGTTTTCGCCCCCTAGTGCGTGTGTGTGTGTGTGTGTGTGTGTGTGTGTGTGTGTGTGTGTGTGTGTGTGTGTGTGTGTGTGTGTGTGTGTGTGTGTGTGTGTGTGTGTGTGTGTGTGTGTGTGTGTGTGTGTGTGTGTGTGTGTGCGTGCGTGCGTGTGTGTGTGTGTGTGTTTGGAGGAGGGGTGGGGGTAGGCTGGCCATCTGGTGGGAACCAATCAAAAGAGACCAATTTACATGTCAACAATGTATTATGGGAAAAACTGCTGTTAAACCAAGTTACTGTTTAAAAGAAAAATTATTAGGATATAGAACTACATTTAACTTTGTATGTGAGATGGACAATGCAATGCATGAATATAGCTACTCAATGTATACATTTTTAAATGGACAATAAAACCGTGAATGATAGGGATGGGAAAATTGAAAGGCAGATATACCTGGAAGATCAGTGATTACTTTTGGATGTGAGGGTGATCTGCGGCGGCATCTGTCTGGGTTGATTCGGCTGATCTGGCTGGTTAGGCGGGTGTCCCCTTCCTCCCTCTCCGCTCCATGTGTGTCCACTCCCGAAGCTCCGCGCTCGGTGTCAGAGGACCTTCTCCCTGGCGCTCATCGGTGATAGTAGCTCCACTCCCCTGCTAGGACCTCCAAACAAGCTCAAGGCCCATTTGTAGGACGTAGGGTGATCAGGCTCCAAAAACTGCAAGCACATCCAAACCTGGCACTGCATGTGGCAGTCTGCCTTACTTTTATTTTGTTTGTTGATTGAGATTGCCTTATTGATAATTAACATAAGTTACAGTCCATATTTCATGGTTAATAAACACAGCAACACCAAGAGAAAAATAAAATAAACTGACCAATATAACATAAACATTAGTCATGCAATTCATATTTTGACATAAGAACATCATGACAACCCAACCTGTTAGTGTAATAATAATAATCATCATACAAATACAGAACAATACCAGTAGAAATGATTAACTTAAGTAAAAAGAAGGAAACGAATAAACAACAATGAAACACAAATATAACAATATCAATGATATATATTTTCGCTCTTTGTTTTTGACATAGCTCGTAGGCTATCCATAGGTCCATAGTATCCACATATGTCCATTTTCAACTATATTCTGTCTGTAATCTTTTCCATAGGAAACACCTCAATTCACTTCCATTGTTTTATGTTTGGTGGTTGTGGCAGCAACCATGAAATTGTAATAGCTGTTTTAGCTATTAAGAGTAAGGTCCTTAATAGATAGATTTTCTTTTTCCCTATATCATTTAAAACATGGATACCTAAAATAAATAACTTTGGATCTAGACATAATTTCAGTTCCAAAATAAGTACTATTTCCCTTTTTAACATCCTGCCAGTACCTTTGCAAATTTGGACAAACCCATAGTAATATCTCCTTGGTGGCCACAACCTCTCCAACATAATCCTGAACATGTTCCATTTAGCCATTATGGCTTGAGTTCTAAAGTACATATTTCCAGTCAAACTTTCTCCAGTTTGGAGTATTTGTTCATTTCTATCCAGACAAACATGCATCCTCACATGAAATGAAACAGAATGTTTACATGTTTACATTGCCAACGTAAATGTGATTCAAAAATAAGAAATGTGGGCCTATAAGTTCTACTGACCTAAAAAAAGAAGAAGAGAGAACCACCAGCTATCTCCAGGCCAAACTAAGGTAATTCAATTACTTTTTTCATTTTTTCCCTATTTTTTTTTAAATGAAAAAAATAAAATACAATAAAAAATTTAAATAAAATAAATTAAAAAAAATCTCGGAAAAACACGGCCCCCTCACGCATTAGGAGGGCAGGGTGAGTCACCAGAACCAAGGACGGGTGTTTTTTATGAATCTAACATGGTTAAAATGGAGTTTGAAGTTACAATGGGTTTGTATAGGAAAAAGGGGGCGTGTCTGATAAAATGAATATCAAATATCTAAATACTGAATCGAGCAACTTAAAAACTGTCTGGGGGGCTCACCAAGGCTTGAGTAGATGATAAAATCACCAAAAGTTTTTTTGAAAGTGAAATATCCCTTTAAGAAAAGGGTTTTTAGCCAGAATAACCAACAATATGGGTTCTGAGCTGTTGCTGGGTCCATGTTTGAAGGGCAACTGAATCTGGCTGGCTTTTATAGTGGCTTGTAATTGGGGTGCCGTGGCAGCAATCCCAGATCAGCTGCAGGTGTGCCAGCCTGAGTGAGAGGAGAGACAGTGGGGGTTAGTGATTGATTAAGGATGATGGCATGGCCACACGCAACAGAACCAATCAAAAAAGACCAATTTACATTTCAACAATGCATTATGGGACAAAATGCTGTTAAACAATTTGACTGTTTAAAAGAAAAACGATTAGGATGTAGAACTATACATTTTACTGTGTATGTGAGATGGTCAATACAATGCATGAATATAGCTACTCAATGTATACATTTTGAAATGGACAATAAAACCGTGAATAATAGGGTTGGAAAAATTGAGAGGATCATATAGCTGAAGAATCGGCTTTACCTAGTAGATGTGAGGTCTATCTGTGGAGGCATCTGGCAGGGTTGATTCGGCTGATCTGACGGGTAGGCGGGTGCCCCATTCTACGCTCCCATTCTGAGTCCCAGTGTCCACTGGTCAACGGGCAGTGGACATGCCCCCTGGCACTCAGCGTTGATAGTAGCTCCGCTCCCCTAATAGGAGCTCCAATCAATTTCAAGGCTCATTTGCAGTACATAGGGAGGTCAAGCACATCTAGATATGGCACTGCATGTGGCAGTCTGCCTTACTTTTATCTTGTTTGTTGATTGAGATTGCCTTATTGATAATTAACATAAGTTACAGTCCACTATTTCATGGTTAATAAACACCGCACCACCAAGAGAAAAATAAAAGAAAGAACGGTATAACAGAAACATTAGTCATGCAATTCATATTTTGACATAAGAATACCACAATACCAGTGAAAATAATTAACTTAAATAAAAAGAAGGAAACGAACAAACACAAAAAAGTAAGCAGAGATTCATATATTTCAGATCAAATCATATATATTAAATGAAAATCTTCCATGCAGCTATGTCTCCACACTCATCATGTTTTCGCCCCCTAGTGCGTGTGTGTGTGTGTGTGTGTGTGTGTGTGTGGTGTGTGTGTGTGTGTGTGTGTGTGTGTGTGTGTGTGTGTGTGTGTGTGTGTGTGCGTGCGTGCGTGCGTGTGTGTGTTTGGAGGAGGGGTGGGGGTAGGCTGGCCATCTGGTGGGAACCAATCAAAAGAGACCAATTTACATGTCAACAATGTATTATGGGAAAAACTGCTGTTAAACCAAGTTACTGTTTAAAAGAAAAATTATTAGGATATAGAACTACATTTAACTTTGTATGTGAGATGGACAATGCAATGCATGAATATAGCTACTCAATGTATACATTTTTAAATGGACAATAAAACCGTGAATGATAGGGATGGGAAAATTGAAAGGCAGATATACCTGGAAGATCAGTGATTACTTTTGGATGTGAGGGTGATCTGCGGCGGCATCTGTCTGGGTTGATTCGGCTGATCTGGCTGGTTAGGCGGGTGTCCCCTTCCTCCCTCTCCGCTCCATGTGTGTCCACTCCCGAAGCTCCGCGCTCGGTGTCAGAGGACCTTCTCCCTGGCGCTCATCGGTGATAGTAGCTCCACTCCCCTGCTAGGACCTCCAAACAAGCTCAAGGCCCATTTGTAGGACGTAGGGTGATCAGGCTCCAAAAACTGCAAGCACATCCAAACCTGGCACTGCATGTGGCAGTCTGCCTTACTTTTATTTTGTTTGTTGATTGAGATTGCCTTATTGATAATTAACATAAGTTGCAGTCCATATTTCATGGTTAATAAACACAGCAACACCAAGATAAAAATAAAATAAACTGACCAATATAACATAAACATTAGTCGTGCAATTCATATTTTGACATAAGAATATCATGACAACCCAACCTGTTAGTGTAATAATAATAATAATAATAATAATAATAATGTAGTCCACACACCTTTGTGGTATTTGTCACTGGATATTTTGGAAAACACCAGTATCTGCATTTAACCCATCCTTAGTGACAGGAGCAGTGGGCACTAGGGGGCAGTGTCTCGGGGAGCAGTTGGGGGTCATGTATCTTTCTCAGGGACACTTTGACACATTGCTGCAGGGCCTGGAATTGAACCTGTGACCTCTGGGTTCCAAGGCGGGCTCTATAATCATTCAACTATGGCCGCACCTTGAGCAGTGCATGCTTTGAATAATGTGGTTGGTTGGTGTGTGTGTGTGTGTGTGTGTGTGTGTGTGTGTGTGTGTGTGTGTGTGTGTGTGTGTGTGTGTGTGTGTGTGTGTGTGTGTGTGTGTGTGTGTGTGTGTGCGTGCGCGTGCGTGCGTGCGTGCGTGCGTGTGTGTGTACTATGTAACTAAAATGTATAGGCAGGTCAGACTGGTCTGGTGACAGAGTACCTTTATCTATCATACGATCTCTTTGGTGTCAATACGTCACCATTCTTAACTATAAGAGAAGATTCTCACACACAGACTGCATTGAACCTTCTACTGGAGCTGAACACACACTCAACACACTCAGACGTCCTTTGATCTGAACAACAAGCTACAACTCAAAGACTTCAAGATGATACTTGTTGCTGCAGTTCTGTTTCTGGCTGTAACAGTCCACTCAGCTGGCCACTGGGAAATTCGGGAAAATTCCAGAACGGCCGCGCCATTTATGTACAAATGTGTAAATCCCAGAGCTGAATTTTGGTCCCAGCACGCCCCTGATCTGGACTGTGAGGAAATCTACAACAATGATGATCACGACCTGGTTCTGGACTGTGACGAAATCTACAAAAAAGTCTCCACAGCGAGTGGTGTGTACACCATCTTCCCCACTACTCCACCTGCCAAGGTCTACTGTGAAATGGACACAGATGGAGGGAAGTGGACAGTCATCCAGAGAAGAGTGGACGGCACTGTGAACTTCTACAGACCCTGGGCAGAGTACCGAGCTGGGTTTGGAGACGCATCAGGCGAGTACTGGCTGGGACTGGAGAACATACATCTCCTTACCAAGGACACAAAGTATCAGCTGAGGGTGGACATGGAAGACTTTGAGGGAAACACAGCGTTTGCCTCTTACTCCTCTTTCTCTGTGGGTTCTGAGGCTGATGGCTACAAGCTGCAGGTTGATGGCTTCCAGGATGGAGGAGCAGGAGACTCACTGACCTATAGCAATGGAATGAAATTCTCAACCTTTGACAAAGATCAGGACACGTGGAGCGCGAACTGTGCAATTGATCGTTGCGGTGCATTTTGGTACAAGTCCTGTGACTATGCTAATCCCAACGGTGTTTACCTTTGGGGAAAGACGCCTAACGCCTACATAGGTGTATACTGGAAGGACTGGAAGGGTACTAAATACTCCCTGAAGGCTGTAGCGATGAAGATCAGACGTGTTCCTTAAACATGTTTAGGTTCACATGCATGTATTTTAGAAAAGCACAGCCGTGGTATAAAAGGCATGATGCAATATTTACTCTTTTTCATGGTTTTAATTTGGGTTTTTTCTCTCTTTGGGACTCTGTTTAATCCTAAACTCATACAGTAGATATCTGTATTGTATCACATATTATTACAGTGGTGACCTGTCAGGGCTTTTAAATGAATACATAATCCAAGATGTTGTGAACATCGTCATGAATAAAGAGATGCATGCAAAGACAAAGCAAGGTGTATTGTGTAATGCTTTACTTAAAGGTCGGGTCTATCTTTATAATCACATTTACAATGCATTATAAGGCTTCATAACACTAATGTTTATAATGATACATAACAACTTATAACAAGGTTTATGAAGTATTTTCCGTGTTGGTCAAATTACATTATTATGCTTAGAAGAACAGCATATTATAACTACCATACTTTTGTATTGTAGCTTGTTTTATAAGTATATAGAGGGTCTAAGTGTTTAGAGTGTATGTTATGCAGAGAGACTCCTTTACAGAATAAGCTTGCTGTTACAAATATGCACAGGGCAGTGGTGGAAAAAGTACTCAAAATTTACTTGAGTATAAGTACAAAAGTATTGGTGTCAAAATGTACTTAAAGTACCAAAAGTAAAAGTACTAAAATATTTGAAAATAGCCTATGTATAAAATAGGGCTAAAGTGGTTCATGTATGTTTTATAATGTAATCATTTATATCTGCAAAGTAACTGGTAACTAAAGTTTTCAAATAATTGTAGTGGAGTAAAAGTACAATATTTGCCTCTGAGAAGTAAAAGTACTGAAAATGGTAAATACTCCAGTAAACATTTAAGTAAACATTCCTCAAAAGTGTACTTAAGCACAGTACTTGAGTACATGTACTTAGTTACTTTACACCACAGGCACAGGGTCAATAGTATACAGCTACTTCATTCCTATTGTGGGAATGATTTTTAGTTTATTGTAATAATGTTTTACTTAATGTCATATAATGAATATACATATTTGCCATGTTTAATTTCTAGAACCACATCAGAACAGCAATACTATCAGTGAGTGACAATATAAAGAGTGTCGTCATTCCCTGTTGTAGCAGAGACATCTGAGGGAGAATCTGAGTACATCCACACATCAACCCTAGCTCACTTAAAGATCCCAGTTGTGGGTTAGATTCCACCGCCGTACATCCAGCTTTGTCCAGAGTCTCTCTATACGAACATAATTGGTGTGTTCAGTAAAAAAGAAAAAAAAATGATGGTACAAGTGGGTGAAATTACTTGTTGCACAAACCCCATCATTGCAGTTTTAAGAAAGCTGTAAAGAGATATGGAAAGGAAGAAACAGAAAAACATACATAATAAATATACATACGGTGCATTACATAATTATATAAGGTGTGTGTGGTGGATAAATTGCAGTGGTATCAAGCAGTTATTATATATATTTTTTCAAATATTATTATTATTATTTTATAAAATAAACTGTTTTTATATTATATTATTTATTATAATATATTATTATTATACATAATAATATATAATATATATAATAATATATATATATTATATATATCATTATTATATATTATATATATATTTTATATTATATATATTATTTATTATATATTATTTTATATAATTTTTTTTTTCTGGGGCTGGGGGGGTGCATAGGGGGCCACATATTAGCTCTTGAAACGGGCCCCCAGATCACTAAGGCCGCCCCTGCTCAGCGTGATATAACTATGAGAGTGACGACACTAGCGTTGACTCCCATCGTAAGAATGGAATGCGGAAGTTCTGTTTCTATCTCAATGAGGAAGTTCCTGTTTGGAACTACAGGAGGCAACATCCTGCTTTGCGGTGAGATCAAAGCGTGACGCAACTCTCTCTTCTACACTCTGATCATCACACAAAACCATCGAAAGTACCCGATCCACAAGCTTGATTTTTTTTGGTTAAAACAAAGCCGGTTCTGGCACTGTGTTTTGATTTTAAAAATGTCAAAGTAAATATCTATACGTTCTTTGAGTGGCCCTGTCTCTGCCTAAGAGGACTGACCGTGGGTAGCTACTGGGACGTAAGTCGGGGCTAGATCAACCCCGGCTGGGTCACCTGGGCGATGTTGTTGCGAGACCCGAAACACCCGATGACCCCAGGCTACAACACTGATGATACGTCCCAGGTACATCCATGTGATGTTTTCTTTATAACCATTTAAACCCTACTGTATATACTTGGTTGACCGGAGTTCCCCAGGGGTCTGTACTTGTATTTTTGCCGAAAAATAGTCGATTTACAACATGATGAGCTGTCTATCCTGTTTACTGTCAGTCTACAGGAATCCTCTGTCAGTTCACATTCCAAACACAGCAGCTAGTTTCCAGTAAGGACGTTCATTAAATATAGTAAACATGTTGTGTTGCCAGGAACTATTAACCCTATAGTTCTCAAACATGTTCGTGCCAAGGACCCCCATAATTATATGTATTTGGACGTGGACCCCCCATCTGAAAATGTTTTGTGCCAGGGACCACCAGAATAGAAGATTTGTGTTAATAAAAGATATATAAAAATTTCAAAAATGTTCAATAATAGCAGATGTACAAGCTCACAGCGTGGCACGAAGTGACACGCTGTGAGCTTGTATATCTGTTATTTTGTAATAGCCAACGATAAAATCGTTAAAATGACACAGATGCTTATCCGGTTTTAACGAGTTGAAGGATGTTTTTCTTTTCACCAAGCTCTTATTCAAAATATGAATTCACATAATGCATAATCGTGCATAGCTTTATTACACAGAATCCTAGACAGACGGTCATGCATTTTTATGTTTATTCAGAACAATAATAATAATAATAATAACTAGAAAAAGTGCTCCTCGGAGCACAGGTCTCCGCCAGGTCAGGTAAGTTATTGTGGCCTCCTGGTGGCGCTATAATAGGCCAATGTGAAAAGTGTGGCATTTCTTCCTCGGCCTAGTGGGAATGTGCGTGCAAATTTTCACGGAAATCGCACGCCGCGTTCATGATTTGAGACATTTTGTTCAAAACGGACCAATCCTGCAAACTTTGGAAGTCAACCTTAGCCAATCAGGATGGAATATGAAATATCGGACAGATGCGTCTTGATCACATGACTATAGAGATACTGTGTACCGATTTGCGTGATGTTTGGATAAAATCTGAAGGATTAATATCCAAAAATGTATTTGACATAAGTCGGCCTCCTGGTGGCGCTGTAAAAAGCAGATGTAAAAAATGCAGTGCAGATGTTTTTCCTTGGTCTCTAGGGAGTAGGCGTGCAAAGTTTCACGCAGATCGGTGCAGTTATAGTTAAAAATGCAAATCGGCCTGTTATAGCGCCACCATGAGGCTGATGTGAAAACTTTTAAGTGCCATTTCTTCCTCGGCCTAGTGGGAATGTGCGTGTGCAATTTTATGGAAATGGCAAGCTGCGTTCATGATTTGAGGCAGTTTGTTCAAAACGGACCAATCCTGCAAACTTTGGATGGTAACCTTAGCCAATGAGGATGGAATATGGGAAATCGGACAGATCAGGGTTGATCACGTGACTATAGAGATACTGTGTACCGATTTGCATGAGGTTTGGTTAAAAACTGTAGGAGTAATGGGAAAAAAATGGGTTGTGCACAAATCGGCCTCCTGGTGGCGCTATAACAGGCCCATGTGAAAAATTTGAGGCAGAGGTTCTGAATTGGCATCCAGGGAGTGTGTGTGCACAGTTTCGCAGCGACCGGGCCAACGGTGCCGGAGATTTGGTGGTAACACACAGACAGGACGGACGGACGGACACACGGACGGACGGACGGACGGACGGAGGGTAAAACATACTCTCTCGCCATGCCTTTCGGCCTGGCGGAGACAATGAAGAAATGGAGGTGGAGGGGGCACGGAGGGCAAGCAGGGTCATATACCAGAAAGAGTTGTTTCAAACAATCTATCTTCAGTGTGTGATAAATACAACATTTGTATCTTGTGCATTACCATGCATATGAAATGACATTGATGAGCAGCAGGAGGCAAAACAGCAAGGTGTTGTTATAAAGTACAGCATGAGGTAAAAAGTTGTCCAACTAATTGGTTACATTCTGTTCCAATAACTGAAGCAATGGGTTCTTTAAAACCTGACTATTAATAGATTATAATAGTGTGTGTGTATGTGTTTGTGATTTCTATTGACTATAGCCTATACAATAGTATGGTGGTAGCTTTTTCTAAAGACTCATTTAATCATTCAAGAGGCTGATAATAAAATGTATGGTAGGAATATACAATAGACAAACCATCAAGCAAAAAATATATATTTACTTGAGATGTAGGCTACACAAACTTTACTGGGGACTCTGGGTCTGGGTCATAATCAGTCAGTTGAGACAGAGGGCCACAGCTATTGCCTTCCTTAATGCATGGTGAAAAGGGGTGTACTGTAACAATTAAATGTAACAATTAAATTAACCTGGTTAACCTAATATTACACCACGTGTTGTCTATATGAATTGATTAAAGGCTGTAGCATTGTTGATCATATTTATTTACTATGACAAATATCCAGCCAGATCAAAAAGTTAGTATTAATAAATGTAATTCTTGGCAAGAGCAGTGTGCAGGATATCACATGGCTTTTTAAACCAGTACGTCTTGGGAAAGTGCAATGGATATCAACTATGACAATTAATTTAGGTATTTTCCTTTCATTTTGGACAGAGACAAAAAGAGTTGAGAATAAGAGACCATGTTTTATTCAGATTGCTGCAGGTGAGGGCACTGCAGAGAGTCCAGGTTTATGATGTTACAACATGATTTGTCAAATTATTACGTATTCATTTAATTGCTGTCGGGGAAAAACCTCTTATCTCCATATTCTAACTTGAACAAGAAGGCAGTGTTATCGAACCATCAATACACCTCTGACGCAGAGCAATGTTACTGGTCTGGCCACGGAATTTACAAATAAATGTAACGTGTATATTATGTTCTAGATACAATTTATGTTCATGTGAATGTCTGGATTGAATATTGTTCCGGTTCATATCTTCCTCATCCACAGTGCAGGGTTCTGTAACGGATTAAAGACAAGAGAGATACAAATTTATGCTTGACGAGCTGCTTGAAAATCACGTGGCAAATAGTTTGTAATTTTTCAACATTACAGTATGAATAGGCATCTATGGTAGCTCCATAATTCCTTATTGAAATAAATATAATCTTTGAATATACAAAACGTAACAACAGATTCCAACATTTTTAAAGAAAGAATAGTGACTTACTGAGGCATTTCACATCTCCAACCCATTGACCATTCTGGCAGGTACGAGATCCACCTTCAATGATGTAGAGGCTCTGGCAGACATATTCAACGATCTCACCGTAGTTATACTCGGGTCTTGGCGTGTCTTTGACGTCTCCGTCGTCAAGATGTGGTGGTGCTCCACAGCTGTTGGTTTCTACAGTATGAGGACATATGTGCAAAAACATACTTTTTACTGTTACAGTACTTTGGGTTTAGCAAAGCAAGAAACACGTTCAATATACACGTTCTTTTGGTGAAGTTCTTCCTGGTTTGAGCACACACGCACGCACGCACACACAGACAGACAGACAGACAGACAGACAGACACTATGTTTTCCAACCAGACAAACAGTGATGAGACCAGATATCAAAAGAACAGATTTTACCTGAACAAATTGGAACTTTATCACTCCAGTTTCCATCTGCTAGACATTCGATGTGTTCACTCCCTTGAAGATACAGTATACCGGAGCACCGAAACTGTAACTCATCGCCTTTCCATAATAGTGAGGTTTGGGGTTGGTTTGTTATGTGCAAATTGGCAGGCAGTTGTGGAACTTCACAAGCAACTGTTTTGGGGGAAATAGTCATCAATAAAAAAAAGAATGTATTTACAGTATACGAACAGTACGGAAGAGAAGAGGTGATCCGGAGCTATAAGATATATATAAGCTATATAAGACATAAGATATATATATTATATATATATATATATTTTTGTGTATGTTGTCTTATGTGTCTTGTATTGTGTCTTGTATGTACTTCCTCAAAAATCAATAAAAAATATTGAACGAGATATAAGAGCGGGCCATGTATACAGCCCTGGAGGACCCCGGTCAATAACTATATGGTTAAGATTAATGGGACACGACATCAAATTTATGTTATGCCCAGAACACACCATGATTAATTCAGAGATTAAATGCAACCCCTTTCAGCTTCGCATCTTACATTTGTGCCCAGATAACGTGCTGTTTAACTAGTAAACTGGAGCCGGACACAGATTTGCATGTTGCATTTTCGACCATGTGCCACTCACTGCGCGTTACACATTGTCTAAATGGGGCCTGTAGTATTCATTGTCAAACTCCACAGGTGAGACTATACAACATTAAGTTGGAGAGGGATGCAGTATTTGGCAAACATTTAAGTGAAATTTGATTTGTGATTGAATATGATGATTTCACTATTATAATGATCAACGAGTGGGAGAGCCTAGTGCAAATTTGGTGCCTCCTACCATTGCCTGATAACTCAGGCACATTTGTCTATCACTATTGCTTTATTGCTAAGACTATACTGTACCTTCACAAAAAGGGAATGCCTCGTTCCACTGTCCAGTTCCTTCACATGTCAGCTCCGATATACCATTCAGTCGTTTAGGAGGGGAGCAGCTGAATGTTATAGTGTGGTTAACGTGTATAGGGCCATTGTTTACTGGCAGATCTTGAATATCAATCTCTCCATCTGCAGGCGGTTGGGGGCAGGTCACATCTAAGACATCGCACAAAAAAACATGAAAGACAGTTAACCAGCTATACAAATATGGCTACACTCAGCATGTCTGGAAACGTGGACAAATCACATGGACTATGGAGCTGCCTTGTGAGAGAGAGAGAGAGAGAGAGAGAGAGAGAGAGAGAGAGAGAGAGAGAGAGAGACACACACACACAGAAACAGACAGACATACACACGTAAACAGACAGACATACACACGTTAATACAGGCAGCCCACGCTGCCCGTATTATCAAATGTACTTGTGCTCATTTTTGGATCGGCCATTGGAATGTTGGCCTTAAAATTAGGTGCGGTGTGGCGCATTGTGTGCCCGCAATCAATGCTATCTTAGGTACAGGTCACTTAAAAAGTGATTAAAAAGCGACCACAATACGATTGCTACAGATAGGAGATGACACAAATATTTAGTGTTGTCACACCTGACCCTAGATTTAACACATTTTCCATTTGACACAGATATAGCAGCAAGTGTTATTCATAATATATTTTCCAAATAGTACAATTGATGGTAACTTACCTTCACATTTAGAATCTTGATGATGATACCAGCCATCAAGAAAGCACCTTAATTTGAAGAATCCCACAAAGCCAGCATGACAACTCACTCTGACTAGTGCTCCAGGGGGATAGGACGCGTCCAGACCAGATGTGTCCAAATTTGAGTCATAATAGGAACTGCTTAAAAAGTCTGCAAGTTTACAATCTGAACAATAAAAAGAGAAATATAAATCTATTGTGTGCACATTTTACACATTTCTACAGTTTTAATGACAAAACAGAATATTGAATATAAAATAGAAAAATAAAAAAATAAAAAAATACAAAATCAACACATTTATTCTGATTTAGAGAAAGGTCTTACCTTCAGCAGTCACTACGTTCAGGGTATGCACCCATATGAAAAGGAGACAGCTTTGCGTTATCACATGCATTTTTGCACATCAAAACTCTAAACTGTGAGTACAGTGGAAATGATTGCTCAGTGATTTACACAGGTCTGTCCTATTCCCTTATTCTTGGATGGAAATTGATGACAAACACGCTATAGGAGATGTAATGGATGAATACATACTAATAAGCTCTTACCTTCACAGACTGGCATGAAACCACTCCACCCGTTTATCATGCAGCGGCGACTACTGAGCCTGCTGACCATTTGGTAACTGAAGTGAACATAAAGACATTCTTAATGTCATTATCGTTGAAAATGTTCAACCATTTTCAAGCATTTAAAAAATCTACAAGCTCACAACTCATCGCAATGTGATGCATTGTGAGCTTATAGATCTGCCATTTTGAAATGTTTGTTTTGTGTGCTTGTTTTTAAAACTGTAGAAATATGCCAAATTGGCACACAATATGATTTGTTTCTCTTTTTATTGTGCGGATTGGAAACTTCATCGCATTGCAATGCGTTGTGAGCTTGTAAACCTTATAGTAAAGTATAAAATAGGGCTTTAGTGGTTAAAGTCACATAAAATACAATGTGAATGATGAGATGTAGAAACAGAAAGATGCATATTAAGCAATAGGGCAAATCAGTGGTAGCCTACCCGCTTTGGCACGTGTACTGAACTTCTGCCCCAAAGACAAAATCATCTCCCTTCACCAGACTGAACTCTGCAAAATCAGCATCGCCAGGGTGACCACATGATTTGGCTGAAAACAAAAGACAGATGAGTTAGTGCAGTTTTTGTATATCAAAGAATCTGATCATCAGTTTAATAGGGTGGCCGTAGCTCAATCGGTAGAGAGGCTCCCTGCGAAAAAGAAGGTCCCTGGTTTTCCCCCTGGTCTACTGTATGTGTTAAAGTGTCCTTGAGCAAGGTGGTGGATGTTTCATGGGGTTTAAAAATAATAATTATATATATATATATATATATGTTTAGAGCCACTGTCTACACAATGCCCCTGTCGGGACCTTGTGTGTCCATACTTTGTGAAAGACTTCCCCAGTGATGGGATGGACTTTGGCCCAAACAATCACAGCAACATTTGGAGGCAGATTTCTCTCCCATTGCTGGGGTGGACTTTGCCAACAAATCAGGGCAGCGTACACCACACACAGTCAAACTCAGAATTTAGCATGCTTTGCATTTTAATGTATTTGTAAGACACTGTCACATGCTCTTTTATGATACTTTTGCATTAATGTGGTGCAATGTTACAATTGCGGTGTAAATAATAATAACAAAATGAAAATAATCACTGTATGTGCCTGTTAATGTACGGTGCTGTGTCATGAGACCTGCCCAGTGAGTATTTGAAGGGTGAGTGTTTCCTTAGGCCTCGTACACACAGTTGAAACAAGCAACGCATGCTTTACGCATGCTTTACGCATGCTTTACGCATGCTTCTTGGGGGGGGGGGGGGGGGTGAAGCCGTTTCAATTCATTCCCTATGGAAGTCACGTGGTTTTGAAACGGCTTCACTCCCCCCATGAGCCATGCATAAAGCATGCGTGGCGTGCTTTAAATGTGTGAGGGAGCCAAGTTAGTCTGAGGGAGAGAGTGGCACGCTCCAAATGTCATGGTGGTGGTAACTCATTAAATAATCTGGGAGCTTGATCGAGTGAGCGGTCTCAATTTGAATACAATACATCCTCCTGCCTTTGTCCTTCACCAAGGTACTGACATACATTACAGCGAGAGTTGGTCCCTGTTCCTGTGCTTCTAGAGTGACTGTGAGAATGTTTTTACTTCCGGTGTTACGACATGAGTGCATTACTGCTCCTATAGGATTGGTCAAATGCAGTGGGCAAGTTTGCTTCAGGACAATAATAAAGTATAACTTAATAACTGGCCACCTGCCATCATATGGACACACTAGGTGACAGGGGCACAGTGTAGATCAGTGGTTCTTTTCTGGATCAGTTCAGGGCCCACTTGAAAATCTGTGTTCGCGTGCCACCCATCTCACCACTTAACATGACAGCCAATAGGCTGTCGTGTTAAGTTCCGATGTAGTGGTAAGCTCTGATTTAGCGGTATCACAATGAAAACTCACTTTTGAAGGTTTTAAAAAATTACTAAAAAAAGTTACATGACATTTTTCTCTCACATCCAGTAATATCATCATTGCCTATAAATTGAATACCAAGGCCCTCATTGGAAACAAGTCCGCAAGGACTTTTATGAACGGACCTGTTAGACAAAGTATTTTAAATGTAACTGTGCTGTTTTAAATGTTTTGCCTAATAAAATATTCAATCAATCAATCTCTTTAACCAGTAGAGGTGTGTAAAATAGAGATTCAGAGCCTATATTGTACATAGATAGCAAGATGATCTAAAAAATATATAGCTAAATAGTCACACCTGAGCCTGAACACATTTTCCATTTGACACAGATAAAGTAGCAAGTTATTATTCATAATATTATTTACAAATAGTAGAATTGATGGTTAACTTACGTTTACAATAAGAACCTTGAGGACTCCAGCCATTATACAAGCAAATTAATTTGAAGGATCCCACAAAGCCAGCATGACAACTCACTCCTACTTGTGCTCCAGGGGGATAGGACGCGTCCAGACCAGATGTGTCAAAATTTGAGTCATATTGGTCACTGCTTAAAAAGTCTGCAAGTTTACAATCTGAACAATAAAAAAAGAAACAAAAATCATATTGTGTGCCAATTTGACACATTTCGAAAGTTTAAGTTTTAATGACAAAACAGACTGTTAAATGTTAAATAGTAAAAAAAAAGGGGGAAAATCAACACATTTATTCTGATCTAGAAATGAGAAAGGTCTTACCTTCAGCAGTCACTACGTTCAGGGTATGCACCCATATGAAAAGGAGACAGCTTTGCGTTATCACATGCATTTTTGCACATTAAAACTCTAAACTGTGAGAACAGTGGACTTTACAAGGAATATAATTGCTCAGTGATTTACACGAAACTGTCCTATTCCCTCCTCCACAAGGCAGGGATTAAAGGTGGAAGTAACCACACACTGCCTTATATGACTGACTGGTACAGACAGAGGTTGTGAACCATGATGAAGTCAGCAGTTTGGATTGGCTGAGAGAGTGGAATGTTTCAACACACATGACTTTATTTTTGGCTCATAATACATTATGAATATTATCCAAGTAAACAAACACAATAAAAAAAAAACGAATTATCCAGTGAGATTTGTCTCTACAATTCAATTGCAATCACTGAGGTATTTCATGATCATGTGCATTCTGATTTTGATGTTTATTTTTGACTGACTAAACAGTATTCCCGTAAAGGTTCTTCTTCTGGTAATCATTTGCAGTAATCAATTAAGCAAACATTTCAGTTTGTGCTTAGCCCATAAGACAGAGCACCCTTTCCCAATGTGAATTCATTCAAAAACTAGAAAAAGGTGTCCGCCAGGTCAGGTAGGTTATTGTGGCCTCCTGGTGGCATTATAATAGGCCAATGTGAAAAGGGTGCCATTTCTTCTTAGGCCTTTCATGGCAATCGGACACTGCATTCATGATTTGAGGCATTTTGTTCCAAAAATGTGTTTTTCTAAATTAGACCTGCTGGTGGCGCTATAACAGGCGAATGTGAAAAGGGTGGCATTTCTTCCTCGGCCTAGTGGGAATGTGCTTGTTAAATTTCACGGACATCGCAAGCTGCGTTCATAATTTGAGGCATTTTGTTCAAAACGGACCAATCCTGCAAACTTTGGAAGCCAACCTTAGCCAATGAGGATGGAATCTGGGAAATCGGAGAGATCAGGTTGATCACATGACTATAGAGATACTGTGTACCAATTTGCATGACGTTTGGATAAAATCTGTAGGAGACTAGGAGTAATATCAAAAAATGGATTTTGCACAAATCGGCCTCCTGGTGGCGCTATAACAGGCCCATGTGAAAATTTTGGGCAGAGGTTCTGAATTGGCATCCAGGGAGTGTGTGTGTACAGTTTCGCAGCGACCGGGACAACGGTGCCGGAGATTAGCTACTCACAGACAGATGGACACACAGACACACGGACGGACGGACGGATGGACGGACGGGGTGCAAAACATACTCTGTCGCCATGCCTTTTGGCCTGGCGGAGACAAACACAAAAAAATGCATCTTAAAGGAGGAGTTCACTCAAAAAATGACTTATTTTCTATCAATTGCACTTGCACACCCCATGAAGCCTTGAATTCATGGATTTGTTTTTGTTTTTGTTGCATTCCTTAGCTAATAATTTGATTCCCGTCTCCTACCGGCTAATGTATCCGGTAGGAGACACAAAGTAGATTCTTTGTGTCTCCTACCGGAAATACGGAAATACACACGGTTAGTTAGGAATGCAACAAAAACAAAAACAAATCCATGAATTCAAAGCTTCATGGGGTGTGCAATTGATAGGAAATAAGTAATTTTTTGGGTGAACTACTCCTTTAAGAAACAGTTCAATCACCAGCCTGGCTCCACCTACTGTACTAGTTAGCCACTCACTCAGCCACCACTCATCATTCACACCAGCTGGTACTCAATCAGTCACTCCTGACTCCTCACCACTCATTCACAAACACACCAATGAGGGAAGACAAAGACATACACAGGGCAACACCACACGGAGAAAATACATATATGTCCCTCGGGGTCATAACAGTCATGTTATGAATATTATAGCAAAATCTGATTGTTAAGCATGCTCATAAGTGTACTTGGTACCAGAGCACCCTAGGCCAATGATCAATGATTGATTTTATAGTCGTATCAGCTGATCTGAGGCTGTAAGTTCTCTACACTAGGGTGAAGAGAGGGGCTGAACTGTCAACTGATCACCATCTGGTGGTGAGTTGGTTCAGATGGCGGGGGAAGCCTCAGGACAGACCTGGCAAACCCTTCGCCCCTCCCGTTTGTATGAGAGCGGGCGAAAACTTCTGGGAACTCAGATTATAATTATACAGTACTTGAGTAAATGTACTAAGTTACTTTCCACCACTGGTGTTAAAGTGTTAATTTAACTCGGGCAGTTCATTTTAATTGGACCCTTATGGGTCCATTTGGTGTACACAAGCTTGTTTGTATTCATTCATCACTTGTGTCTGTGTATTAATTCTAATTCATTCTAGGCTCCATACATATTCACATAAGATGAACCCAAGCTGGCTGTGGGCTGTTGTCACAAAGTGCTGTTGTCCTTGGGGTAACGATGCACCTTGTACTGACCCGAGGATAAGGACAGAGCTCTCACTGCGTCTATCCTCTACTCCCAGGAGAGTGCAGCCATACAGTACTATAGTAGTTCTGGCATCTAGAGGGCAAAGCATCAGATTTAAAAGTAATTAGTGAGCATCTATTGAGGTCCGACGTAAATAAGCTACTTGCACAGAGGTAAAAGAAACAGAGACAGAATGCTGACATGCAAAAGTGATGAAGTGAATCGCAATGTCAAACATCAGACTTCAGGGTGTGTGTGTGTTTGTGTGTGTGTGTGTGTGTGTGTGTGTGCGTGCGTGTGCGTGTGTGTGCGTGCGTGCGTATACAAATATACATTGTGAGGACAATGTTCCTGGTCCTCACAACAGAAATAGTTGTTTTATAAAGAATTAAAGTTTAGATTTAGGCTTACAATTAGGTAAAGATCCAGGCTAATGTTTATGTATAGGATTAGGCTTATGTTTAGGGATAGGATTAGGCAGGTTTAGGGTTGCGCCCGTGTCGTATAGCAAAAAAAACATTTAAAAATGGCATTCATGGGCGCCCGCTGGCCTAGCGGTCTGGGTGCATTCCACATACAGTATAGGCTCTAATTTTGCCTGATAGCGTATCTGTCGCGGGTTCGAATCCCGATCCCAACGACCTTCGTTGCGTGTCATTCCCCGTCTCTCTCTCTCCCTGTTTCCTGTCTCGCTCTACTACTGTCAATTAAGGGCAAAAAAATATTTTAAAAATGGCATTAAATAATTGCCATTATAAAACGTTGATGTCCTCACAAGTATAGAAATACAAACCTGTGCGCATGCGTGTTTGATGGTGCTACTGCTGTGTCTGCTAAAGCACCTGTCAAGTCCGTAAACATGAAAATTATTGTATATTCACTCACTGTGATTGACAGACCACTATATATAACATACACACAGAGGCCTTGTTCACAGACCATCCCCCTCTTCTTTCTCTTTCTTTCTTCTCCGTCTCCGCTGCTATCTCTCTCAGTCTTCCAAGGGGAGCAGGGATGGCTCATATATATTGACCAGGCGCTCTCTGAGTGAAAATAGAAGCAATCATTTATTCATCAATTGAAACATCAGAGCTGTAGTAGAGGGAATGAGGGAGTAGCAGCAACAAAGAGCGGGAAAACACAGAAAAGGGGCTGAACAATGGAGGAAGAAAAGGAGGAGAGAGGGGACGGAGATAGAGAACCGAGTGGAGGTTAAACAAGGAGAAGAAGAGACTGAGGCAGAGCAAATGACATTATTTATAAAACGATTGCCTTAATGATACATACAGCATACACACATTTGTCTTAATCACGCAAAGGAGCACCCGCCGCATTTTCAACCGTATCTTCGTTTAAGTGGTCTTTATATAGAGCACTGAAGTCTGACATCACTGCCTCAATAGCATAAACGACACAGATAGTCACGTGCTGCTTTGGAAAACAGTTCTTATTATGACACAAGCTAAGATTTCCCTATGTGATTTTCAATCGAAAAAATACTTCCGTGACCCAGGGTTAGCGGGAGTAATGCAGTGTTAATTTTGACAGCAAATTCTGATTTGGTCTTAGTCTTAGTCTTTTGAATAACACACTATTTAGTTTTAGTCCTATTTTAGTCATCTGAAATTGTTTAGGCTTAGTCTAGTAGTCTTATAAATAACACAATTTTAGTCTTAGTCTTACAACAAAATTAACACTGGAGACTGTGATGTCAGAACTTCGGTTTGGGAACCCTTGCTTTACATCACTGGCAGGAGGTGTTCCAGATTGGGGCATCATCCTCTTCTGCCACAGGGAGAGGTTGGTGAAGAGGTGCTGGAACGGTGCAGCTAGCTGCCTGGCCGGCGCACACCTTGATCATCCTCAGGTTGGTGTTGTCTGGACCAAGGTTATTATAGTTAACAAAAGACTATATATATATATATATATATATATATATATATATATATATATATATATATATATATATATATATATATATATTTTTTTTTTAAAGAAAACAATAGCTAAACTGAAACTGTATCGTGTGTTTACAAAACTAACTAAAACAAACGGAGCACAGGTCTCCGCCAGGTCAGGTAGGTTATTGTGGGGCAGCAATGTTCGGAATTCGCCAATCAGGATGGGATATGAAAAATCGGATGGAACCATCTTGATCACTTGACTATAGAGACAATGGGTACCGATTTGCATGATGTTTGAATTTGTAGGAGTAATGTAAAAAAGAAAAGTGTTGCAAAATCGGCCTCCTGGTGGCGCTATAATAGGGCAATGTTAAAAGGGTGGCATTTGTTCTTCAACGTAGTGCGAATCTGCGTGCAAAGTGTCAACGCAATCGGACGCTGCATTCATGATTTGTGGCATTTTGTTCAAAACGGGCCACTCCTGCAAACTTTAGATGTCAATGTTAGCCAATCAGGATGGAATATGAAAAATTAAACAGATCCATCTTGATCATATGACTATAGGGATCATGTGTACCGATTTGCGTGAAATTTTGATACATTCTGAAGGCTTAATATAAAAAAAATGTGTTTTACATAAGTCAGCCTCCTGGTGGCGCTATGAAAGGCAAATGTGAAAAATGCAGGGCAGTTGTTTTTCCTTGGCCTCTAGGGAGTGTGCGTGCAAAGTTTCACGCAGATCGGTGCAGTTATAGTTAAAAACACAAATCGGCCTTTTATAGCGCCACCATGAGGCTGATTTGAAAATGTTCAAGTGGCATTTCTTCCTCGGCCTAGTGGGAATGTATGTGTGAAATCTCACGGAAATCGCAAACTGCGTTCATGATTTGAGGCATTTTGTTGAAAACGGAGCAATCCTGCAAACTTTGGAAGCCAACCTTAGCCAATCAGGATGGAATATGGGAAATTGGACAGATCCGTGTTGATCACATGACTATAGAGATACTGTGTACTGATGTGCGTGATGTTTGGATAAAATCTGTAGGAGTACTGTCAAAAAATTTGTTTTGCAAAAAGCGGCCTCCTGGTGGCGCTATAAAAGGCCCATTTGAAAAATTTGGGGCAGAGGTTCTGCTCTGGCATCCAGGGAGTGTGTGTGCACAGTTTCGCTGCGATCAAGCCAACGGTGCCAGAGATTAGCTGTCCACAAAATAACAGAATGACGGACGGACGGACACACAGACGGACAGACGGACAGGGGGTAAAACATACTCTCTCGCCATGCATTACGGCCTGACGGAGACAATTATAGACAAAATGCTGTTAGTTTTCGTCTCGCCATGCCTTACGGCCTGGCGGAGACAATTATAGAAAAAATGCTGTTAGTTTTCGTTTTTCTTGTTGTTTGTTCAACACTCAACAGTAACTGGATAATTTTTTTTAAATGGTATCTTTTGTTGAGTTTTTAGTACACAACACAACACTACTCTGACCTTTTTGATTTCTGCAACTGACAAAGAAATAACCCAAAGTATGAAAACAACAGTAGTATAAAACTAACACTAAAACTAATAAAATAATAAGATAAGGTTTCTACCTGACAGCAACGCTATAACCACACTCATATTCACTATTTTGAAACTTGCCTTTAGTGTGAAGATTCAGAGGCACTATTAATGAATAAAGAATGATATTAGTACAACACAGAAGTAGTGTCTGCTGTACTTTGATGACAACACAGAAGTAGTGTCTGCTGTACTTTGATGACAACACAGAAGTAGTGTCTGCTGTACTTTGATGACAACACAGAAGTAGTGTCTGCTGTACTTTGATGACAACACAGAAGTAGTGTCTGCTGTACTTTGATGACAACACAGAAGCAGTGTCTGTTGTACTTTGATAACAACACAGAAGTAGTGTCTGCTGTACTTTGATAACAACACAGAAGTAGTGTCTGCTGTACTTTGATAACAACACAGAAGTAGTGTCTGCTGTACTTTGATAACAACACAGAAGTAGTGTCTGTTGTACTTTGATGACAACACAGAAGTAGTGTCTGCTGTACTTTGATGAAGCAGTCTGAAAACTGCCAGTGGTTTGTATAGATGTTGTTTAAAGTTGTTATGACACATCATTAAAGCAGGTTTTGTTTTTTTTACATCTATAAATACCACAAAGATTGAGTGTGTATGTGTGTCTACACATCATGAGAACCGTCCATCCAAGGGTACTATTACTATTACTATTACTATTGCTATTACTATTACTATTACTATTACATAGTACCCTCTGACAACTCGTACTGATATCGATACTGCACTAGCAGTGGTGGAAAAAGTACGGTAATCAAACAATTACTTGAGTAAAAGTACAAAAGTATTGGCATTAAAATATACTTAACTACTGAAAGTAAAAGTACTAATTTTGCAGAATGTCCCATTTCACAAGTTTACAAATCTATAAAAATGCTTTGAAAATAGCCGTTCTACTACAGTAGGTCACAACGCGTCGATCGGCTATTTTCAAATAGCCTTAAGGGCTGAAGTGGTTATTGCATGTTTTGTAATAATAATACAAATCTACAAAGTAACTAGTAACTAAAGTTTTCAAATAATTGTAGTGAAGTACATGTAAAAGCGCAATATTTGCCTCTGAGATGTAGTTGAGTAGAAGTAAAAATACTGAAAATGTGAAATACTCCAGTAAAGTAAAAATACCTCAACATTGTACTTAAGTACAGTACTTGAGTAAATGTACTTAGTTACTTTACACCACTGTGAAATAGTATAAAATAATTTCAGAATCTGAGGCTGACGTGACATTCAGTACAATGATGCTCAGCCTTTTCTTTTTATGTCAAGGACACACAGTTTGATACGCATCAGGCCATGGATTTAGAAGTTTATCTCTGGGATCACAATCTACACTGCAAAGTCATCAGTGTACATTTAATTCTGAGAGTGTACAAATGGAACCCACTTCAGTTACAAGTTATAAGAGTCCATTTGGACCCCTGGTGGTCCCCGGAACCCGGCGTTTGAGAAACAGTGGTTTAGAACAACTGGGGGGGACATGGAAGATTGGTTAGAACGTTACAAGAACCTCAGAATCAGGTTTATCTGGTTTATTGACACGAATCATTAACTATCTCATCTCAGATACAACACATTTCCAGCAAAGCGCAAAAGAGTGAAGTACCATTGTCCTCTGCAGGGGGAGGGAGGGGGGGGAGTACATTGAAACAGCATTATCCTTCACTAGCGGTAGGTTGGGGGGGGGGGGGGGGGGTATATGACATGAAAAAGCATCATCCTCTAAAGGAGCGCTCTCAACTACAGGCAGATGATTTGAGTAGACGATAGGAGAGGGCCAGGTTTCCGGAATACATTGCTTAATACATTCTATAATTATATTTTTTCGTTCTTCAGAGAGATATGAACTAGATAAAAGTCGTCCCGTCTTTTTTATTTCAGTTATATTTTTCGTATATAGGGAGCTCTCTACACAAACGATATGTGTGTGTACGGTGTATCACGTCTACTCCGCTCGTTTCCGTGGTTACAGTTCCTCGGAGCGGATGACGTGGAACAGCGTGACATTGTAGAGGACCTGGTGGCCATGGTTCCAGGCGTAGAGGGCACGGTCACGCGGGTTGTAGTCCAGCATGGAGATGTACGAGTACTTGTTCTGGAGGGCAATGTCGATGTACTCGTAGGTGGAGGAGTTGGTGGAGTAAGCGTAGGAGACCTTGGTGCCGCCGGAGTAGCCGTTGGTGACGTAGAGCGTGCCGCAGATCATGAAGGAGTCGCCGGCGCTCGTCTTGGGGTGGTTGGTGGTCCAGCTCTTGACGATCTGCAGCGTGTTGGGGTTCAGCTTGCTGATCACGATGTTCCCGGCGTTCTGGTTGGTGGCGTACACCGCCCACAGGCCGCCCTCGTCCACCATCAGGTCGATGTCGGAGTAGCCGCCCCAGGCGTATTGGTAGGTGTTGCTGAAGCCGGCGTAGTCCAGCTGCCGGGACTTGCTGATGGAGGAGGTGCGGAAGTCGAACTTGATGATCACGTTGCTCTGGAACTTGTTGAAGTAGATGGAGCCGTTGTAGACCACCTGGCCCGTGCCGTACCACTCATGGGGCAGGCGATGTGACGTGAAGTTGTCCGTCGTCATGAAGTCCTGCATGGACTTGTACTCGCGCACGAAGCGGTTGTTGTGGTAGCCCTCCATGTACCACACCTGAAGGGGACGAGGAGGGAGAGAGAGAGAGTGAAAATAAAGTAGGAACAGAGTGTTTTACTGCCGTGGTTCTCAAAATGCGGTCCTTGAGGGGGTCTCCAGGGGTCCCCAATTAGCGTATTTACAAGCTCACAACATGTCACAATGTGACATGCTGTGAGACGATTATATTAGACACATTTTGAAATGTAAATGTTTTAATTAGAAAAGCTTGTAGATCAGCTATTTTTGGAAGGGGAAAAAAAGAACACAAATCTTCTTTTATGGGGGTCGGAATCTTTTCAAATACAACATCAATTTGACATGAGAATGTTTGAGAACCACTGTTTAACTGTAAAAACAACAACAACATACAGTACTGCACAGACTGCAGAGGTAAAAAATCTCTCATCACCACGAGTCCTCAGCGTACCTTTCTGAACATCTACATTATGTATGCAGATCACCCATAACCCTGCAATCTAAATCAAATCAGGCTGTCAACAAGGTACCTAATTAAGTCAGAGCTGGCATCTCCGGGAGGGGCAGCCTCAAACTGAGATCTAGGCTGTTTCTGACTGCAGAAAGCCACAGGATGACAGCCACAGGGTGGGACGGGTCACGCCCCACAGGGGTAATGCTCATCATTCCAGATAAAAGGCCTATCTGAGCTTCCCTCGAACACCAACCTAATGCCCCCGTCCATCCCCTTCTGGCACCCTGCAGTGATGGGCTGAGAGCATAAACATCTCACTGCCAATTTGTTGGCGGTTCAACTATTTCCTCCATCTCAGTGGGAGTTGGACACACATCTACATCCTGAACCCCCCCCCACCCCCCTACCTGCACACACTGTAATTGACATACAGTGAAAAATGATTTAGATCCCGGCCGTAATCTGGTCTCATCATGTTTTTGTTTCTTAGGTTTGTTTTTCTTGACCGCAAATGTTAAGCATGTAATTCAGATGGCATATTATTTAGACATAGTTTCATTGTTTAGCTGGTATCCTATAGTTTCAATGAACAGATTGTTATTTAGGTCACTGTCTCTCTGCATTTGATGTGTTTGCCTTCCTTATTGTAAATCACACTGGATAAGACTAAGAGCATCTGATAAATGCCTAAATTGTAGATGAAACAAATCTAAGGCAATCCAGACATGAAAAGACGGACAGTCATTAGACATGTCTGCTTTGATCAGTTTGACTCACTTTTCTCCTCACTGACTCTCAGTCTTTCCATGCTGTTGAATCACTTTCATTGCCCAATTAATTGCCCTGCTTCTGTTTTCACAGTGTACTTAGCTGGGGGACAAGATGATGCTAATTACTATGGAAACCATAACTTCATATGGAACGAATGCGTCACAGAGGATGGATTGATTAAATGTGATTAAGTGTAAATAGCTCTAGTAATCGCTATTCATGTTGTTGCTGTAGAGAGCCTTGTTCCCCCGTCTCTCCAGCTCTTTAATAAACAAAAAAAAACATTTTCAGATTAGGATACCAATTGGAAAATAGAGCTTTAACTTTTTATTTTATTTTCTTGCCCAAAATCTGCCCAAAATCACTTATTGGTGTGACAATAACTTGATTGGCATAGATTTGATTTCCTAGACCTAAGGAATGTGCGGTGTGTGTACACAGCATGTGTTGACCATATGACTGCGGTCATATTTAGGGTGTTTAACATCCAAAGCCCTCTCTGCTGGTGGCAGCCTTCCTTGCATTACTCACTGGGCAGCCTTGGCTCTTCTATGAGCCATACAGATTTATTATTGTGCATTAGCATTTTAATGTGTTCAGTAATGAAAGCCGGGTCATTCGAGGCAGCAGATGCTTAGACCTTCCAAACTAAATCAGGCGGCCTGCAGAGGTAAATCACAGGGGTACTTACCCTCGTATCTCCCTTGAGGGCCTGGGGGTCCGTCATCCATGAACCTTGAACATCACCAGAGGTCTTGATGGTGATGGGTTCACTGATACCCGTAAGTTTGCCACATGCTGCAAGGAAAAGAGTGAGATACAGAAACAAACACGATAATACCAGAATTGCACAGTTTTTGAACTCTATGATGATAAAATTGTTCAGTCTTGTGTGAGATTCAGACACTTTTCCTCTTTGAGCCTGATTTACTTCGTCGTACCACCGGCGTCGTGTGCCGAAAATGACAGATCTACAAGCTCACCACACGTCCCATCGTGCAGAGTTGTGAGCTTATAGATCTATTATTTTCGGCGCACAACGTCGTTGTACAACTTAGAATGAATTACTGGCACTATACAGTATGTGCACAAACGTACATGTTTGATATCTGCTGCTAGTACTGTAGATGTTCTATGACACGTATAATGCTTCCTTCTTTTTAATGCAGTACACACACCGTACACACACCGTGCTGCGGAGTGATCGCGCATCGAAAATGGCTCCTTTTTCACCACTGTAAAAAGTTAAGGAGATCCGGATGTTTTTATCAAGGAGATAGAATAGGAGCGGACGGAAGGGACTTTTTTTTGGCACAGTGATCCATCTGTCCCTTTCATTTAAGAGGCACCGTGGGTGATTCCAAAGTTGCGCCAGCCCGCCCCTTGTGGAAAAAAAATAGCCTCACGGAGATCTCTGGTTATGGCACTCAACGTGCGTCTTTGCAGAACCGGAGATTCACGGTTTTGGCACCCAATGTGTTCGAAAATAATATTAAAAATAAATGAAAAAAGTAATTGAAAAAACACGGTCTCCTCACGTATTAGAAGGACAATATCAGTCACCAGAACCAAGGACGGGTGTTTCCGATGAATCTAACATGGTTAAAAGTTGGAGTTTGAAGTTACAATGGGGTTGTATAGGAAGGAGGCGTGTCTGATAAAATGAATATCAAATATCTAAATACTGAATCAAGCAAAACTGTCCGTGGTGCTCCCAAAAGCCCATGTAGACGATAAAATGACCCAAAATGTTTTCGAAAGTGAAATATCCCTTTAAGTGGGTCTAAGGGCGGATTCACACTGGGTCCGATTGAATCAAACCGTTCCCGAGTACGCTTGGCTGGCCAGCATTCACACTGGCCAAGACTCGAGACCATTTCATTTAACAGTAATGGTAAATATGTGCCTCATGGGGGCGCTGTGGACTATGGGGCTTTGGAAGAGAGAATGTCATTCACAGAAGAAAAGTCACTCTAGAGTCAATAATAAAGTTTGACTGTGTTCCTGACGTTGTCTTGAGTTATAATAACAACAGATCAACAATACACAACCAAAGCAGTGTGTGCACTGGTCTTTGAAACCTCGAAATGTAACGTCGTCTGTTAATATGATATTGGCGTCACAGACGCATCCTTGGTATTTTAGCAGTAGACGTCACGGACTAATCCTTGGTGTATTTATCCTTATAAATACGTTCGCCACACATGTTTTTGTTTATTATTTTTCACGGCTCGCGCTACTCAAACACTAGCAGGATTATTATTTCTTGTCAACATTCAAGTAGAACTATGAGAAGGTATAACCCAGCTAAAATAATGCGTCATTATAAAAAATATATAAATGATATATGATTAGCAGTCCACTTCCTTCTCTTGGTACGGATGGATTCACACTGCCGCGTTCCGTTCCCGACTCCGCAGCAATCGGACCCAAGACTACCTCCCCAGGTGGTTTCGGGTACGGTACGGTGATGCGTTACGGGGAACGGTTCGCTACGTTCACACTACCACAACATCTGCCATGTGGTCCGGGGTGCGCACCCGGGACCATAGTGTGAAACCGCCCTAAGAAGAAATTTCCTCTTAAGAACGGTTGCTGTATAGGGGGCATGGTGACGCAGTCGATAGCGCTGTCACCTCACAGCTAGAAGGTCCTGGGTTTGATTCCCGCCGGGGACGCTGTGGGTGCTGGGGGCGTGTCTTCTCCTCCTCATCAGTGCCCATACCCTAGGTGGAGTTGGTGAAAGGGCCTACTCTGTGTTCTCCCCGTGTCTCCTAGGGTAGTTAATACCCTCACAAAAACATGTAGTAATCCTGGTTGCTATAGCGCCTCCCCCATGACAGCCGGGGCTGATGGAGGGAACTGGTTGGAATAACGAGTTCCTTCCACGCGCTACGTCCTACCTGGGACCTGTCAGGTGATAAGAAGGTAATTTGGCTCTTATGCATTGAAGGAGGCAATGGCATGTGCTTGGCCCTGGGCTCCCTAGGCTGGTGGGTGGAGTGTAGCGCCCAGGATCACTTAGATAATTGGCACCGGGTGAAAAAAGGGTTACAAAAAAATCTTCTAATCGCCTAATAATAATCAACCATGAACTTCTGAAATGTCATTGATCAAGATTATGAAACAGAAACCAGACTGATGAAAGCATCAAGTCATCAATAACCCATCATTGCAGGTTATCACAGCCTTGTCACCGAACTGATTCCGGAAAATCTATATCTAAAATCTATATGAGTGACAACTTTTTCCTAAAAAAAAAGAAAATTATAATAATCTTAGCAAGTGTCATTGGGTGATAAGATGTAATGAGCTGTGATTAAGAGTCCTTATACATTTCAGAGGGGGTACATGGAAAAAAATCTCCCCTCCAAGGGGTACCTGGGCCAAAAAAGTTTGAGAACCCCTAAAACTAAATTGGGGCACTACAGCAGTGTTTAACACTTCAAATGGCCATAGAGGCAATCATTCAATAGTGTCTGCAATTATTGCTTGTCTATACTTTTTTATCAACAACATGCTTCCTAATATGTATGTAGAAATACCTACCGTTCTTATGCAGATTGCTTTATTACCATTTTATTTTATTTGATGAAATGCATGTTGGCATGGGACTGGAGAGGAGAGAAGTAGGTTGCTTGGAAATATGTCACAGGTGTGACATATTGTAAAATAAGACATAAACGTATTAATTACCGTCACAGATTGGAGATGATGTCCAGATTCCATGTCTACATGTAGCAGTGGTAATACCATCTCTGGATTCATACCTTTCTGCACATGTAATGGCAATATTTGCTCCATCTTTATACCACCCGACAGGACTGGTATTATATTCTGCGTTGGTGATCTCTGGGTCAAGGCAACCATTTTCATCTAAGAGAAAAAAGCATATTAAAGTCATACTGTGCAGCTTGTTTAATTACACAATTAACTTTCACTGGTGTATTTTTCACACAAAAAAAAAATCACATAATGTGTTTTTTTGACAACTAAACACTATTTTTATATTCATGAATGTATGCCCTGATAGTAGAAATATTTTAGATCAATAGAAATTTTATAATGTCATTTGACTCCCCCCCTCAAATGCCTGTGTTATAGACTGTTCGTAACATGTTTGTAAATAAATATATAGAGAGCAGTCTCAAAATGTGTTTTTGTACTTCAATGCAAAACATTGTATTCATATATAATTATTTTATTCACATCTGATAATACTTGACAAAATGTAGCTCATTACAGATGGGTGGCTGTCAAAAGACTGCTAAGTTCATAATAACGGATGTACTAACCTTAATAAAGCATTGTTTCACTTTAGACCAGGTAATGCAAAACACACATGATAGTTAAACTGTTAATTATAGAGCATAGATAACTGCTAATAAATGCATATTATGTAGTGGGTTGAGCTTTCGCTGGTTGCCCCTAGCAACGCAACGCCCCCGTAATCACCAGGCTGATTAATAGGCAGCTGTACACGGCCGCTAGTTAGTTGGCGTTTGTCCGTCTGCCTCGTCGTGGGTTGCGTGCGTGAGCGTCTCGTTTAAGGTACTGTATGTGACTATGTGTGTTAACTGTGTATCCTCTTTGCGCTTGGCAAAACCTTATGTTTGTCCTGACTCAGTCTGACTGCAGGTGCTCATTGCTCCTCACCCCCGACCTGATCTCCTTGCAAGCGGAGGTGCTCCCTGTGTGCGTGGCGTGCTGTCCGTGTCTGTCCAGTTTGTACCGCTTGTCACGTAAAGCGATTTGAACATGCTTATATATGCCAGGTCTGCTCTGCTATGCGCATGCGCGTGCCGGTATGCGTGAGTTGTGAATGATTGGCACCTGGTAATAAATCAATCTAGTGATATACCCTGTTGAACGTGTGTCAGAGCGTCCTGTGTGTTCTAATCTAAAATGATTATGAGCGTATGAAAACGCCACATGGTGTCAGAAGCGAACATAAAAGTGAGGAAAAAAGAAAAAGAAGAGTAACTTTGAGTCATCTGAACGTGTGTGTGCATCGCCATGGTGACGTTTTTCCCTCCGGATCAGCTGGATTTGACCAAGCCGGCAACCTGGCCAGACTGGAAGCAAAGATTTTCCCGGTACAGAGTTGCAACCAAGCTCAGCGAGGAGGAGGAAGAAGTAGTACAGGTTAGTGCCTTAATATACTCCATGGGAGCAGAGGCTGAGCACATATTTAAATATTTCACTTTCACGGATGCAGCCGATGCAGATAAATATGCCCCGGTGCTTAAGTTTGACGCACATTTCATCCCGAAACGTGACGTCATATTCGAGAGGGCTAAGTTTCACTCAAGAGCACAGCATGCTGGTGAAAGCGTGGTCCGGAAGCCTTTATTAGGCAGCTCTATGAGTTAGCAGAAAACTGCGAGTTTGGAGCCCTAAAAGATGAAGAAGATAGTCATTGGGATCCGTGATAAGCCACTGACTCAAAAGCTACAAATGAAGGATAATCTAACGCTGCGTAGTGCAATAGAAATGGCAAGGCATTATGAGCTAATTAAAGGACAGAACCAAGGCTCATCAGATAATGTAGATGAAGTCAAAACCTTCAGACAGAAGGGGAGGAGAGACTATGGTGCAAGTGGAGCTAAAGCACACAGACAGAAAAACGAAAAAGCTAAAGGAAACTGTGGAAGATGTCACAGGGAACAACAAAGTGATCCAGACCAGTGCTCAGCTAAAGGAAAAAATGCAACAAATGTAAGAAAATGGGACACTTTGCAGTAGCATGTTATTCAAAGAGTGTGCGGGAGGTTACAGTAAATGACCACGGTAGTGAGAGTGATGAAGAGGGGTCTGTCTTCCTGGGGTCACTCACTGAGCATCACACAAAAGTGAATGAGGTCATTACTGAGGATGAGCCACCATGGCACTCTACACTGAACATTGCTAATACTCCAGTGACATTTAAAATTGACTCAGGGGCTGACACGTCAGTGATCACAGAAGCTACATATAATAGCCTAGCCAAAAAGCCCCAGCTTAAACCTGTAAAAACAACACTTGGAAGCCCAGGCGGCACTGTGACCACAAAAGGGCAGTTTTTAGCCAAAATCAAGGCTGAGGTGCAGAACAAGCTGCGTGACTGTCACTTCAGAGTGGTGGTAGTCAAGTCATGTGGTGAAAACCTGCCTGGCCGAGCAGTGGCCACCAAATTAGGCCTGATCAAACGGCTGAATGAAGTGAGTGTGTTTGGTGAGCTGGGCACATTAAAGGGAGATCCTGTGGGGATTGTGCTTAAAGAGGGGGCCAAACCCTACAGTATAGCCACACCACGACGAGTCCCTGTTCCACTGTTACCCAAAGTGGAGGAAGAATTGAAACGGATGGAGTCACTGGGCATCATACAGGAGGTAACACAGCCAACGCAATGGTGTGCACCTATGGTCCCAGTTATAAAGAGAAACAACAAAATCAGAATATGTGTTGACTTGAAGAGGCTGAACGAGTGTGTTGAATGAGAAAAGTTCATCCTGCCTACTATTGATGACCTTCTCCCCAAGCTAGCAGGTAGTACAGTGTTCACAAGCCTGGATGCGGCCAGCGGATTCTGGCAGATCCCCTTGAAGGAGGTCTGTGCCCTGCTGACTACGTTTATCTGCTTTAAAAGGCTGCCTTTCGGCATCACTTCAGCGCCCGAAATATTTCAGAGGAAAATGTCGGAGCTGCTACAAGGGCATGAAGGCGTAATAGTTTACATGGATGACATCCTGGTTTTTGGAGAAACCGCACAGCAGCATGACATGAGACTCATGAAAAGTCTGGCCTCAAGCTCAACAAAGAGAAGTGTAAAATGTCTCAAACAAAATTAGACTTTTTGGGCAGGTGGTAAGCAAAGATGGCATTAAACCAAACCCAGCAAGAGTTGCTGCTATCAGAGACATGAGCGCCCCAACGAACGTTCCAGAACTCAGACGGTTCCTAGGAATGGTAACCTACATTAGGTCGCTACCTGTCAAACCTGTCTACAACAGCCATTGAATGAACTGCTAAAGTCTGACAGAGAATGGGTCTGGGGTCCTCAACAAGAAAGAGCATTCACTGAGGTGAAATCACTGATCTCCTCAGCACCAGCTTTAGTCTACTTTGACCCCCAGAGGCCCACCGTCGTCAGTGCCGATGCAAGCAGCTATGGCCTGGGAGGCTTACTGATGCAGGAGCATGATGGGACACTGAAGCCCGTGGCATTCTGCTCCCGTACTCTATCTGATGCTGAACGAAGATACGCCCAGATCGAGAAAGAATGTCTGGCGGGCGTGTGGGCATCTGAACGTTTCTACCAGTACCTGTGTGGCCTAGAGTCATACAAGTTATACACAGACCATAAGCCATTGGTCTCATTGATCAATGAATGGATACGACACCCCTCCGCTGCCAGCGTCTCCTCATCAGACTGATGAAGTTCAAACCTGTAGCTGTGTATGTCCCGGGGAAGAACCTCGTCGCCGCTGATGCACTGTCACGGCAACCGCTACAGAGCACAGAACCGGACAGCCTGGAAAATGAGGTCCAGGCATACGTTAATGCATAGAGGAGAGCGTAGGAGTCAGGAGGCCGGTCGTGGAACAGATCAAAGAGCAAACAGAGATGGACAGTGAGCTCCAGTGTGTCCTTAGCTACATAAAGAGCGGCTGGCCAGGTCACATCAAAAGCGTAGCCATATTGGCGAAGCCATACTTCCACGAGCGTGGAACACTGAGTGAGCACACTGACCTGAGGCATGGCAACCAGATTGTTGTCCCGTGCAGCATGCGTGACGACATGGTCCAAAAGATCCACCAGGGTCACCAGGGGCTGACAAAATGTAGACAGCGCTACAATGATGCCATATGGTGGCCAGGTATTGGAAATGACGTGAAATAACTCACACAGTCATGTCGACACTGCAACATCAACCGACCCAGTCAGCGCAAGGAGCCCTTAATCACTACACCACTGCCGGAGCTGCCTTGGCAGATAATCGCAGCTGATCTCTGTGAGTACAAAGGCCGACAGTACCTTGTCATAATTGACTACTTCTCCAGATGGCTGGAAATTCTCAATCTGCCAAAGACAAACTGTGAAACAGTCATTGGGAAGCTGAAAAAAACACGGAGGTCCGAACGGACAACAGGCCTCAGTTCTCTGCAGAGCTGTTCAAGAGGTTTGCGGCAGAGTTCGATTTCCAACATGTCACGTCCAGTCCCTATTGTCCCCAGTCGAACGGCATGGCTGAACGCGCGGTTCAGGCAGCCAAAGCCATCCTCAAGCAGGGTGACCCTCACCTGGCACTCCTGTGTTATCGCTCAACACCTACAGAGCCAACAAAGGAGAGCCCTGCCAAGCTCATGATGGGCCGGAACCTGTGTACAACCCTGCCGACCCTCATGGAGAATCTGAAACCTGCCTGGCCTGACCTGGAAAAGGTCAGGAGCAACGACAAGCAAGCCAAGCGGTCCTACGAGAAGTTTTACAACCGCAGGTACTCAACAAGGCCACTCCCGCCTCTTACCTGTGGTGATCGAGTTCGTCTTAAAATCGACGGAGAGAAAACGTGGGCGACAACAGCGGTGGTGCAGCGCGAGGAAGCGACGCCACGGTCGTTCACGTTGCAGACACGCCCACGGAACCGCAGGAACATCCAGCTGGTCAACAGAGAGACTCCAGCAGACTCAGAGCTGCCAGCGGTCCCGCCAGAACCAGCACCTTATTCACCAGTACACCCCGGTCCAGTACTTCCGGTACTGTACACTGCACAGCCTGTCAGCAGCCACCCAGCAGCAGGGCCTGGAGGTCCTGTTGTCACCAGGAGCGGAAGAGTGGTGAAGCCTAACAGTCGTTATGATAGTTAGATAGAGATGGATGGCATAAGGGCAGAATAATCCCTGCCTCCTCTCTCGAGGGGTTGTGGTAGTTTACCCACTCCCCTAGTTAGGTTTTGCACTGAAATGTTTACAGCTGATGTAAATTTTGATGAAGGTTGAATGTTTTGAAAAGATATTGCCTTTGAAAACAAAAAAGAGGTTTCTTTACTTAAGAGGGGAGGTGTCACATAAAGTGATTTGAACATGCTTATATTATACCAAGTCTGCTATGCGCATGCGCATGCGCATGCGCACGCCGGTATGCGTGAGTTGTGAATGATTGGCACCTGGTAATAAATCAGTCTAGTGATATACCCTGTTGAACGTGTGTCAGAGCGTCCTGTGTGTTCGTACAACACCACACCGTGCTGATGGACTTTAGGCATTCTTGACTTAATTCTCGTGTGTGATTTCCTGTGATTTCTGTGTGCAGAAATCACACACAGGTGTGACTGCAGGCAGTGCCATGCAATCATGCCTTATATGGGGATTGGTGGAGCGGCTCCCTATGGTAATTGGGATATGTGGGGCGTCTACCTATGATAATTGGGATTAACTGGCACACCCCTTCAAGTTACAAGGATTGGGATTCATCATCATGAGAACATAGTTACGAACAATTCTGCCTTTTAAGAACGTTTCATGAATCTGACTCGACTTCTCTTAGGAATTCACAAGAAGAAATTAAGAAGAAAACTTACGAATCTATTGGTAAATGAGGCTTTTGAATACAATTATTTAGTTTTTGTCATATTTAAGTCATCTGAAATGTTTTAGTTTTAGTCTAGTTTTAGTAAACTAAATCTGCAGTTGATTAACTAAAATATATTTTGGCAGGCCATTCTGGTACAAGATTTTAGTCTAGTTTTTGTCTGTTGACAAAATTGTCACTATATTTATTCATAGTTTTAGTCATCATAGCTTAATGATGACTAATCTTTTTTCAGTGAAAAAAGATAGTCAACAAAAACAATTTGTCATAGTTTTAGTCTACAGGTTCATATGTATTTGCTCTTACCCTTACAGACTGGGACAACACCATCCCACCCATTTTGTGTGCAGCTGCGTTTATTGATCCCGCTCATCATTTGGTAACTAAAATGAATAAATTGTCAATGTCAATGCCCATTCCTTAATTCAAACAAGTCTATATATGTTTATATAAGTTGATGTTGCTATTGCAGCTATTGAAGGTATCTCTATGCATGGTAATGGCAGGCAGGCTACTGCACATTTGATTCTGTTATGCTGCTATAGTAATTCTTCACTAGGCTTTTTCTTATCTTATTACATTTTTTTCTTTTATCTTTATTTTCACTATAATTGTTATGTTGATGTACAGTAGCACAGTACCACACACTTACAATTCACTGTTTGAACATGTATGAGTAGCCTAAAGACACATAAACCTTAATCCTTGAAACCAAACTTAAGTGATATTGCTCAATGTTCAATGTCATGCAGTTTAATGGAACGGTCAAAAGAGAAAGAGACAGAGAAACAAAAATATGCATAGGAAGCAATATAATTATGTCATCGTACCCTTTTCTGCATTTATACTCAACTTCTGACCCAAAGTTAAAATTGCGTCCCTTTACAAAAGAGAGAGCTGCAAACTCAGCTTCGCCTGGAAAACCACATGATATTACTGGGGGAAAAAAAGATGAGTCAGTGGCTGAAGACATGAAAATAGCTGAAATTCTTTGTGCCTCAAAGAATCGAGCAAGTGGAACCAAGTCCACTTCTCCGTTGAACAAATGGACGCGGGCGGCCATGTTCTTTTCTGTTTCCCTATTACTTAAAATTATTGATACAATCAGCAATTTATGTTGCCTATTTACTATGTATTAACCTATTTCATCACCTTTCAATATTAAGGCAATGTGTTTGGTTGTATACTATCATATCCAGTCATTCTAGCTTTTCAATAAATAGTTGTGTAAATTAGAGATTCAGACATTATAGGCTATTATGTTGGAAGCAAGATGATCTGTTCAGTGTGGTATTCAGATTTTGTAAAGGTCAGAGCTGTTCTAATTCTTGAGTCAAGAACATTAGACCATTCTTTTAGTGTATTGTAGTTATGATTTGAATGTGCTAAGGCCCTGTGCATTACTGACAAAGCACGTTCATATGTGTTTGGGGGTTCAACACTGTTGTAGATTGAACATAGTAGATCTACAAGCTCACAACATGTTGCATCGCCTAACCAGAGCCCAGAAATGTAAGTTGATAACATGCAACCCAAAAATCCTCCTAGAATCTTAGATTCATTTATATCAATAATAGTCTAATTCAAAAATAGCCACTGCAGATAAGTATTTAAAATGTATCTTGTCAAGCTCGTTGTTCAGCTAACTTCTTTGGTTCAGGATATCTAAATATAAATGTGTGAAATCTATGTGTGCGTGTCTGCGTGACTGTAGGTCACGTAACTCAAGAACCGTCTGACCGAACAACTTCAAATCGGGGATACCCCTTCCAGTCAACAGTTGCCGTCCCGGGCACTTCCACACTCCAGGAATGCGTAAGTGCCGTTCTCAAACCCAAGACTTAAAAGGGTCAGCTAAAAAACTGTTAAAACGACAGAGGCGTGCTGTCCAAAGCAGACTTAAGCCATGAAAGTTACCGCAGAGCGAGCAAGTCGTCGTGCCGAGCGTCCGCTTCAGCCAACTCAGCGCCGTTCGAGTTAATGTCTCAATAGGGACAGAATCGTAACTCATATCCCCCTAGTCAACATGTGCCGTCGAGGGTACCCCCTTCCAGTCACACGTTTGATCAAATCCGTCCCAAGAAGTCACCCGTTTGCCGTCTTGAGAGTAAGGAATTCACATTATAGACACTCCTTCTAACAACTTTACCATCATTTTGCACATTGCCCATAGATAGTCCAGCCAAATGCTCGGTATCTCACAGACTTGATTTTCTCCTTCAACATGTGTCTTGGCCCCGCCCTGTCGATTTACTTTGATTAGTTGTCACACCCACTCTTCAGCTCAACCAATCAAAAGACCTGCACACATTCTGTTAAGGATTTCAACTACTATTTAAACCCTGCTTTTGTTAGTGCTCGCTGCGGGATTATATTACTGTGTTATTCTGTTCCATGCATCTGTGTTTCTCTGCTCATCTGCCTAGGTTTGTTCTGTCTGTTTATTTGTAAGTTTCCAGGGTTTAGATGTTCATTCACTGAACAGTTGACCTTATTCTGTACTGCTGTCTCTACATTAAAGTCCTGTTAAAAGTCTGAGTCTGTCCGCTTTTGGGTCCCTGACACTTATTTAGCTTTGTCCATGAATTTCCAATTCCTCAAACTTTTTAAAGAGATACACTTATATTTAGAAAATGTGCACACTTACTGACACATGGTGCAGCCACAATCCACTGACCGGAAGAGCATAAAATGGATTTGCTTTTGCCAGCTGCTACAGAATACCCTTTTTGACATTCATATGATACATTCTTCCCATCACGAAATGTTTTCTGGTATCCACCAATGATTACTGCATGGGGTATTTCATCAGGCTCTGTACATGCATTGCTGTGCCCTGTAAACAGATACATTAATCATTTGGATAGTAAAGTTTGAAGCACTTTGTTTTGCGAGTAGAGGGACTTTATATATTCATGCGTCAACTAATCTTTGTTTAACAATTTAAGTTTAAAACATGTCACAGCCTTACTGTCACAGATTGGAAGTGATGTCCACTTTCCACCACTACATGTAGCATTGGCAATATCACCCCTGGCTGTATACCCTTCATTACAGGTAATACTATGTTTTCCATCCTCATACAACCCACGAGCAGGTGTGTATTCTGCATTGGGGATCTCTGGGCCAAGGCAATCATTTTCATCTGAGAAGAAAATGCATTTGATAAAGTAAAATTGCCACTTTGTGTATATGGTCACTGCAAAAAAAAAAAAAAAGTTTTAATAATAAATCATTATTACAGAGGTCTCACACGCAATACATATACTCTACAGTGTACACACCATATAATATATGCTGTGTATTAGAAAGAAAAATAGACAGATAGACAGACAGACAGACAGACAGATAAATATGATCACTGCTATTATAATTATAAAGCATTAATTTCAACAAACATAGATCATGTACAATACAGTTGGAGTTACCATGGACATAGCAAGCGCGCGCGCGCACGCACGCGCGCGCACACACACACACACACACACACACACACACACACACACACACACACACACACACACACACACACACACACACACACACAGCAAATTATTATATTTAATAATTGTTATGGAACACTCACCTATACATTGTGGTGTGTGTGTCCAGGTGCCATTGTGACATTTGCTTGTTGCCCACCAACCCCCTACATTTGGTTTACGCCCCTGCTCACACCTGTAACTGATTGTTGTTCCATGAAGATGAGTCTCTTCGTCAGGAACGACAAACCCATCCTCAAGTTTGGGTGCAGGACAACTTTTCTCCCTTTGCCCTGAATCTGAAAAATAATAATTGTGGTCATTAAAAGGGTTTTATTTAATCAAATATATCACATTCTAAGTTCTTACCATTTAATGCCTCAAGAAACAAACCCAGAAGAACAAAATAAGCCATCCGAAACACAATGGGCCTGATTCACTAAGCTGTTTCTAAACAGAGCCTATGTAAAGTTACTAAAGGGGTGCGTATATCCGATAAATACAAACCGGTGTGCGATTCACAAAACGCTGGGGACAGCCTTGATATGTGTGTATCGCAGGTGTTCCTCATTTTTGTTTGACAGTCAGAGGCGTGTTCACGTGGAGAATCATTTAAGAACATAAAAGGCAACCTCAATATGGACAAATCTACAAGCTTACAACACGGCGGGACACACCCACTTGACAACTTGTAGATCAGCGCTAGCGAACGTTAATAAAGTAAATAGCCTACTCTCAGGTGTAATAAGAATAAGAAGTTAGTTTAACCTCACGACCAAAGGCTAATCAAACTTGGAATGGATATTATAGCCCTTTCTACTGAACAATTGCTCACTCACCAATGCCGAGGTAAAAGGATTGTTCTGGAATCCGCCAATATCCATTTCTTTTTTATCAGAGCTTTATTGATTACTGAGGGGAATCTGTCCTTTCTGGAATCTGTCATACGGCCAGATCGTGTGTGTGTGTGTGTGTGTGTGTGTGTGTGTGTGTGTGTGTGTGTGTGTGTGTGTTTCATATAACACAAAGAGTTTGGAAACTTAACTTCGGTCGATTATTTCTTCCCTTTAATAATACTTATTGTGTTTGTATAATTTTTTCTCGTTGATTAGTTACCTTTACAACGAGGTACAGCTTGTAAGGGTCGGGCATTTGTGGAATGAGCAACACCGCTAAATGTGTGGGTATTGCCCCCAAACAATTTGCCAAAATTCCCCTTTACTGTATGCTTCTGTTGGTAATCGCTCTCGTTTTGAGCGACCTGCCAGTACACACCTACCAGCAGGTTCCAGTAACAGGTGTGTGACTGACACCTGAGCATGGGTTCTGCAACTTTGTTGAGTTTGTGTATGCTCCAATCTGCAACACTGCCCCCATGGAAAGATGCCACGTTTGTGCCTTCAGGATAAGGCCCGTGCAATAGGAGACTGGGACCCAGGAGACTGGGAGCGCCATGAAAGACGGCCGCATCTGTACGCGCTCCGTAACATCGCAACTTTTTTCCATCTTTTCAGTATTTTTTAGCCTTCTCCTTTTTCCCTACACCGTCGCGTGTCTAAGGAGTTATGACAGACAAGCACTTATGGACATCAGAACAGCGATTACACACAGAATTCCGGACTTTTTCGCCGAAAACCTTCCACTCGGCTGGGAGGGGGGAGGGGTTCCCTTTGTTCCGGCTGGAACAGAAAGTTACCCGAGGCGACGAAAAAGACCGTGGCGACGAGGGACAAGAGCAGGTCTCCTCGTAAGGACAACAAAACGTGGATATAAACCTGCACTGCCTTCAATCCTGCTAGCGAACGTTAGATCTCTGTGTGAATCAAGAACTGTGACCACTATGGACGACTTACTAGCGCGCGTAAAGTATAACAGTGAGAGAAGGAACACGTCCATTGTGGTGCTAACAGAGACGTGGCTAACGGAGTTAGCATCTGATTCTTCTATCACTCCTCCTGGCTTCACCGCGTATAGGAAGGACAGAGACCCTGTACTGAGCGGTAAGCAACGTGGGGGGGGAGTTTGTGCCTTGATCAACAACAACTGGTGCAAAGATGTTAAAATCCTAGATAGTCACTGCTCACCAGACCTTGAACTTTTAATCATAGCCTGCCGTCCTTTCTACCTACCACGCGACTTCAGCATTGTGATTGTAGCCGTTGTTTACATTCATCCTGGAGCTAATAAGGACACAGCTATGAGGGAATTACACCAGGCGATCAGTGCACAAGAAAATCGCCACCCGGACTGCGCAGTCATCTGCCTAGGCGACTTCAACCGGACAGACTTAAAAAAGGTCTTTCCCAAATTCCACCAGCATGTCGCCTGCAGTACCCGTGGTGACAATATTCTTGACCACTGCTACACGCCCTTCAAGGATGGATACAAAGCCCTCCGACGCCCACCGCTAGGAAGCTCTGACCACGACGCCATCCAGCTGCTACCTGCCTACAAACAGAGGCTAAAAAGGGAGCCGGTCGTTGAGAAGGAAATCCGAATCTGGTCTGAGGACACAGACGCTATGCTACAATCCTGCTTCTACCAGACTGACTGGGGGATGTTTAAGAACGCCGCTGGGAATAACATCAACGAACTCTCAGACTCAGTCACTGGCTTTATCAGTAAGTGCATAGATGACATAGTCCCAAAAAAGACAGTTCGGATCTATCCCAATCAGAAACCATGGATGGACAGCGGAGTACGTGCACATCTGCATGAACGGGATGCTGGTTTCAAATCTGGCAACGTGGAAACGCGCAACACGACGCGCGCGGCCCTAAACAGCGCCATCAGGAAGGCGAAAAAGGCCTACACAAAAAAGATGCAAGACAAACTCAGCAATGGCGACATCAGGAGCACATGGCAGGCGGTACACACCTTGACAGACTGCAAAACAAGAACCAGAAGCGAGGTGAACCCGCCTGCCTGCCTCCCCAACGAACTGAACACTTTCTACGGCCGGTTTGAGATCAGCTCCAACCGCGGCAGCCAAGCGGGGCCATCAGCAGCACCAGCAGAGGACAACCCTCTAACCATCTCGGAGAGAGAAGTGCGTACAGCCTTCACACGGGTCAACATCCACAAGGCAGCCGGACCTGATGGGATTCCAGGCCGGGTCCTTAAGACATGTGCAGACCAGCTGGCGGGTGTCTTCGCTGACATCTTTAACCTCTCCCTCTCCCTGGCTGTGGTCCCTGCAGGGTTCAAAATGTCAACCATTGTGCCCATTCCCAAAAAGGCCAAAGTGACATGCCTGAACGACTGGAGACCTGTTGCTCTCACCCCGATCGTCAGCAAGTGTTTCGAGAAACTGGTGAGGGAATACATCAGCTCCACGCTACCTGCCTCGCTGGATCCGTGGCAGTATGCATACCGCAAAAACAGATCCACCGACGACGCTATTGCCATGGCTCTCCACACCGTCCTCTCGCACATGGACAACAAGCTGCTGAAGGACAAATATGTACGTATGCTGTTCGTGGACTACAGCTCAGCATTCAACACCATTGTCCCAGCAATACTTGATAAAAAGCTCAGAGACCTAGGGCTACACCCAAGCATGTGCGACTGGATACAGGACTTCTTGTCCAACCGACATCAGGTGGTGAGAATGGGCAGCATCACATCCGACCCCCTGACCCTCAACACCGGAGCACCCCAGGGATGCGTGCTGAGCCCCCTCCTCTACTCCCTGTACACGTATGACTGCATAGCCACACATGTCTCCAACACCATCATAAAGTACGCGGACGACACGACAGTGATAGGCCGAATCGTCAACAACGACGAGTCTGACTACAGAGAGGAGATCAAATCACTAGCACGCTGGTGCCGGGAGAACAACCTCTCTCTTAACGTCGACAAGACCAAAGAACTGATCGTGGACTTCAGGAGGCCGCGGAGAGACCATGCGCCCATCCTCATCGACGGTGCTGCAGTGGAAAGGGTCAGCGAGTTCAAGTTCCTCGGAGTACACATCGAGGAGGACCTCAAATGGGAGACGCACTCCACACACGTGAGGAAAAAGGCTCAGCAGCGACTGTACTGGCTCCGCCGCCTGAAGAAGCTCGGAGTAGGACGTCGCATCCTCAGGCTGTACTACAACAGTTCTGTCGAAGGCATCCTAACAGGCTGTGTCACGGCCTGGTACGGGAACTGCACTGCCCGAGAAAAGATCAGCCTACAACGAGTAGTGCGATCGGCAGAGCGGATAATGGGAATCGAGCTCCCAGCGCTCCAGGAACTGTACAAAAAGCGGTGCGTGCTCAAAGCCAAGCGCATCATCAAGGACAAGCACCACCCAAGTCACAGACTGTTCAACCCCCTACAACGACCGCGACCGGGCAAGGGGCTCTACCGCAGTATCAAGAGTTCCACCACCAGGTACTGGTGTAGTTTCAATCCGGCTGCTGTCAGAATGCTGAATGGGGAATAAGCCTGAATGAGGCATAGGCCTTGTTCAGCAGCCTGACAACAGGCAGCGCAGACTTTTTTCTGGCTCTTCCTGAACACACCTGTGGATTATACCAGGGACAATGACTTGGACTTTAGCCCCCCCTCGGACACACCTGTGGACTACACCAGGTACAAATGACTTTTTGTTGCACTCTCTCATGGAGCTACTTGCGGATTATACTAGGGTCAGTCCACTCTAGGTGGACACGCACTGACCTTTTGCACCTTAATCCCTTGTATAACACACTGACTTTTTTTTGGTCTTTTTTATTGTGCTCCTTTTCCTCTAAGCACCTTAACGTCCATTGTCTATCATGCACAGTATAAGTATAACATGCACAGTATACAATACATTGCTGCTATGCTCAGGCACCTTAGTTTAGTTTTTTTTTGTTTGTATTATCTCAGGTAATTTGTAAATATGTAGATAACTTGTCTGGCCTTCTGTTGCTCTCTTGTTTTGATCTCCTTCCCACTTACCCCCCACCCTCTTCTTCTCCCCCCCCCTCCCTCTTCTTTCTATGGAAACTAACGTTGCGATGGGAACGATGTACAAAAAAGAATTTCACCCACTTTTTTACCTTGTAAACCTGTGATGTGACAATAAAACTGATTCTTCTGATTCTGATAGGACAAGTGGAAGCTGGTGTTCCAGTGTGCTGCTTGGAGCATACACAAACTCAACAAAGACGATTACCAACAGAAGCATGTTGGGGGATTTTGGCAATTCCTTTGGAGGCGCTACCAACACGTTTAGCTGTTACTCATTCCACGGATGTACGATCCTTACAAGTTACACGATATCAATTGTATTATTGAAGGGGAGAAATAATCGACCGAAGTTAAGTTTCCGAACTTTTTGTGGGCAGTTTATATACTGTATATAGACCTGCCGATAATTGCCGACCGACATAAAAAAGAAAAAAATAAGAAATGCGGATCCATGAGCTCGCGACCAATGACCGTAACCACTAAGATTTAGGTGCAGAGTGAATATATTCTCTCCCCAGGAACAAGGAAGTACTAGGGAACCCCTCGCAACGTAAATACCCTTATTTGGACTGGTAATGTGATGATGTTTCTAAACTAACGTGACAACGTGATGACGTTCTGGCGCCTCATCGGAAAGCTATGGCCGACGCTATTAGTAACGTCATTATCACGTCCATTTAGAGACCTCATCATGTTATTGCCACAAAAGGATTCCCCTTGTAGGGGGGGTTGTTGAAGGCCCGTGGTGACCACGCCACGTTGGGGCCCTCTGTTGGCTTGTTACACCCCTGGTTGTAGCCAAACCATATAATGACATTCCCGGCTTATAAAATGAAACTACACAAAATCAACACCATTTACCTTTAGGGTCTCTGTAGCAAAGAGTAAATTACATAGAAACAACACTGGCTTACCTCTGCAAATGGGAGGTTGTGACCAAGTTCCATTGTCATAGCATACCACTACTGCTGTCCCCACAAGCTCATAAAAGTCAGCACACTGGTATGTCAGTGATGTTCTCTCTAGTATTGCATCTCCATCTTCAATGTTTGGGATCTCTCCACATCTATCAACTGATCGATGAACATAATAGTTAATGATTAAATGATTAAATTACATACTTTGGCTGTAATACTTTTACAGTCCAGATATATTTTTCATGCCTTCATTATTCATTATTTATAACACGGCTTGGTTGAATGCTTGATTCTGATTGGTCAATCGCTGAATTCAGTGTTGTTATTTTTGCATAACTCTGAAGTTTTTTGCATAACTAAGTAGCTGTGTAATAAGCGGGATAATTCATGGCGAGCCGGTCATTGTTGAGAAATAAACCCCTTCAGGGTGATTAGACCCCTCAGCTGAAACTCAACTGCAATAAATCAGAAATCATCATCATCGGCCCCAACTCCCTCACCCGCTCTACCTTAAGACTTTTCACTCAACATTGATGGCTCCATTGTCACTCCCTTGTCCGCAACCTGGGCATCATTCTCAACCCCACCCTTTCATTCCTCCCCCATGTAAACCAGGTCACCAAAACTGCCTTCTTCCACCTCAAGAACATTGCCTGTCTCCGGCCCTCTCTGACATTCTCTGCATCTGAAACACTCATCCATGCTTTCATTACATCCCGCCTCGACTATTGAAGCAGCATCCTCCGTGGCACCACCTCCAAAGTCCTCAACAAAAATATGTCCAGGAGTCAGCTGCCCGCCTGCTCACCAGTACCCGTTCCAGAGACCATCATTTACACCAGTCCTCCACAACCTTCACTGGCTCCTGGTCAAACAAAGAATCCACTTCAAAATACTACTAAAACCTACAAGGCACTCAACAATCTGGCTCCCCCCTACCTATTCGATCTCCTCAAATGTCATGTTCCCTCCCGCTCCCTCAGGTCTGGTGACGCAAACCTCCTTGAGGTAACCAAGACCAAGTACCGTACCTGGGGCGACAGAACTTTGGCTTTTGCTGCCCCAACCCTGTGGAATGCACTCCCCAAAACTCTCAGAGATGCCCCTCCCCCCTCCAATCCTTCAAAACCGCCCTCAAAACCCACCTCTTCAATATCGCTTTCCCCAGCTAACTCCACCCCCCCCTCTTTTTCTTCTTTCCACTGTGTTTTTTCCCCACTAATAAAGTTGTTTTTATTTGTTGTTTTCTCATGCCTCCCATGTAAAGCGTCTTTGGGTACTAATTTTCGAGATATTATTATTTTTAACAAGAACCAGCTCACCGTCAATTATCCCAGCAACTATCACTCAAATATATTTTCTTCTAGACTTTCAAATGGGATCCAACTTTTTACTTTATTTGTTTATTTAGACAGGACAGAGCATATTAATGAACGTCACATGAACGTAAATACACCGGATTTAGCAAAGATGCTAATTTTCATCCGCAGTCCTCACACAAAACATAAAAACATAAAAACAATAACATCAGAAAACAGACAAACGGTGAATTACAATTACATTACATCACATAGCCTAAAAAAATCTAAAATATGATCACAAATGGTTGCAGCTTTGGTTTTCAAGCAACCATCTTTTCACATTGAATTTAAAAGATGGAAATGTAGCACAATCCCTTATATGTAGAGGAAGGCCATTCCATGCTACACAACCCTGTACTGAGAGAACATTTTGACCGAAGGTTGTTTGCCGGTGCGGCACTTCACAATCTCCTCGAGTGGTTGCTCTGGTACTGATTCCTCTTTCAGGCTTCCTTTTAATGAATTCCCTTAGGGGGGGCGGGCACAGACCATGTAAGGTCTTGTATATGACCCCAACCTGTTTGAACTTTTTGAAATTGTCGAAGCTAAAAAAATTGAGCCTCCTGAGTATGTTACAATGATGATAAGAGTGAGGCTTCCTGTCAAACACCTTGAGCGCACTTTTGTAGAGCTGTTCGATGGGTTTTAGGATCGTCACGCCAGTGCAAGACCAGTTTGTAAAACAGTACTCAATGTGTGATAGGATCATACAGTGAAGATACGATCTGGCAGCTCCAACTGTCAGGAAGGGTCTAATTTGTTTACAATTTTGAAGGTTGAATTTAATCGTATTTGTGACTTTCTTCACATGTTTTTTAAAAGTTAGGGTTGAGTCTAGTATGACTCCGAGGTACTTGAACTCTGGGACAAGTTCAAGTTCCTCCCCACCCAGAAACACATTTGAGGACTCCAACACAACTGGTCTTTTGGAGAAGGCCATGCAGACTGTCTTTTTGGCATTCAAGAGCAGACATGAATCTATAAGCCAGTCTTGAATGCTTGTCAGAGCTGAGGTTAAGATTATTGACACCTCTGCATAGCTTTTACCATGGGCAAGTACAACGGCATCATCTGCATACATCTGGACATGTAGTTTATTACATACTATTACATACAAACCAGTGTGAAAAGTCTAGCAAGTGAACAGTCAGATGTTCTACAGTACTTGATACAATCTGTATTGATAGAATGTCATCCTGCTCAGCCAGTGCATTGATAGACCTGCCAAGCAGTTCGGGAGATTTGTGGTTTCTTAAAATATGTCAAAACATTTGAATCAGCACAATGAACAACATTCAGTGAGAATCACTGATTATGACACCGTATCTAGACTAGAGTGTGATGTAAAACCCATAACAGTACTTCCAAGCGAACATCATCTGCTCTGTTCTACGGCCCGTGTCTGAACATGCATGTATCAAGTCGCTTAATTATGAATTGAAAATGAACATGAAAACGTTTAAACTCTGCACACATTCTTCCATACTGATTTCCCTCTAAAACCTTTACGATTTTGGAAAGGTATCTGTATAAAATACTACTCAAAGGGAACTGGTTGTCCAAGTCTAGGACCCACCGCAGTGGTGTCCGGTAAGAACTTAACCGAGATGTCAACCCAGATGATTAAGAGGAGTGGACCTGTATAATGCAGAGATATTTGGGTTGTAAGGCCAAATATCCTGACTTGTATGGAAGGTGCTGGAGTCTCTCCTGGTGAGAGCTGCTCAAGGAACTTGAAGGTTGAATGTGAATATAGCCGTGACAAGTTGTGTCTTGGAGATCGGCAAAGAGTGAATACTGCTTGCATCTGAACTCAGGGTGTGATGGCAACCCTTCATATTGCTTGGCTGGATGCTCGTGTCATCTCACTGATGTCACGATGAGTCAGCTATATCCATGTACGTATGGAGTTTTACATTAGTAGGATGTCAGCACTAGATGTCTCTGCCGGCTCCATATATGGAGATCTAGATTAACCACACCCAAATACGGAGTTGTGATGTCAGACTTAGATATGTTAGTTAGATACGTCGGATAGCTTCATGTATGGAGTACCAATATTCTGTGGGTAACTATGGTTTTCAGCTGATATTGAAAGTAGAGTAGAGGCCATCATTCCCATCATACAGTTGATGCTGGGTACGTAAACACTGAAGCAAAGTTTGCCATTATTACTTGTCCCTGCGCTAAACATAGAGCTCTCTGTGTTTAAGAAATACTTAAATGTTTACTGATTATCAACATGCTTTTTAAAATGCACCATATTTCTTCATGAGAGGTCTATGATTCCATAGTTCTAATTGAAGACAATACTTAGAACTACCTACGTTTCTTATTCAGAGTGGTATATGGCCGTTGTTACTCGATAAATGTAGGCTAAGTATGCTGTAAAAGGAGACGTAAACTTAATAATTACTTGGTCCAGTCCCAGGTGAGGTTAAGACACCATCCTCTGCAAGAAGGTGACACACAAACAAATAAGTAAGTAAATAAGTAATAATGATAAATCATAGTACAAGCAATTGGGCATTGAAGAAGCATTGACCCAGCATTAGCAGCTATATGAAACTATTAAATACAACAACAATATGTAGCAGCAGAATGAGCAGCTGTATGAAGTACAGGAATAGTAGCAGCAGTATGAAGCATTGCATCATTGCATGAGCAGCAGCAATACGGAGCATTGCAGCATCAACATGTTGAAGTATGTAGAAATGAGCGGTGGAAGAAATGAAAGAAGTGCACACACATTACAATGATGTCATAGGATTGATGTTTCATATAAGATCAATACAGTCATGTTTAAATCATAAAGGTTATAAGATAATGTTAAAGTGAGACATCATTTTGTGTGTGTCTATGTAAAGCAGCACCAGTAAGGGGCACCTAAAATCCTGAGTATAAAAGCAGACCCTTATTATGGTAGTATGCAATATGCTTTCAGTGTTAAATTACCTCTATAGATTTTACTGAGCATTTAACCATGGTATTGTTCCCTAGACTGGTTTGCTTAATTTCTATCCTTTGAAAGATAGAACTGGTTCAGAAATGTTGTGGAATCAATGATTTGTAAGAGAAGACATCACCTTTCTCAAATGGTGGATATCTGATGTTGGAACAATTGTATATAATTGCGAGCGCAGCGGAAGGAGGCGCGCCGCGCAAGTGGAGCTTACTATGAAACCGTGCTCGGCTTGTGTGTCTGTGTGTCTGTGTGTCTGTGTGCACTGCCTATGTGCAGCTGTGTGCAGCCAAGTAAATGTCCAATATAGACGTACCATACATCAAATGAAAGGTCTTTGAAAACTGAACACACCTGTCAAGGTTGCGTTTAAGCCCGCCCCTTCCCCCGGAAGCCACGCCCCGGAGAAGGCTCATAAAAACTCCCCATTGAAACCCCATGTTAAATGAAAAGTGCCCGAATCGCTCCGAAACTTTTTCTACCCCCCCTAAGTCGGGGTCTACGAACAAATACTTCGGCCTCGGATTTTGGCTCCGCCCCCCGGAAGTGGGTGAAACGGGCACTTCAAACACTTTGTTGAATTGTTCAAAAACGTTCAAAGTTTTTTTTTGGTGAATTTTTATTTTTCTAAGATGCTCCCTTTAACGCAGAATTTTTTGGTATATATTTTTTTGAAACGCCTTAGTTTTCGAGCTGCGTTCGCTTCCCGCGTTCGCGCGTCTTACTTGTTGATTATTAGTTGAGGCAATGAGTGTGAAACTATTGTAATGAGGATGCCGTTCTCAAACCTAGACATAAAAGACGTAAAACGGTGATGGGTCCGCCAAAAAACTGTTAAAACGATGGAGGTGCGCCGTCTAAAGCGGACTTGAGCTACGAGAGGCACCACCGAGCGAGCCGCCAGGGACCGAATCGTAACTCATATCCCCCATAGTCAACATGCCGTCGCGGGTAGCCTACCCCTTCCAGTGCCAATTGTCTAAGTAATCCTGGGCGCTACACTCCCTCTGCCAACCTAGGGAGAACCCAGAGCTGTACTCATGCCTCCTTCAATGCATGAGGGCTAACAAGCCTTCTTATCACCCGACGGAGGGAAGTTTCCCCGGTTGGACGTAGCGTGTGGAAGGAACACGTTATGCCTACCAGTTCCTTTCCCCTCCATCAGGCGCCCGGCTGACCAGGGGGAGGCAGTATAGAGACCAGGAGGATTACTGCATGTTTTTGTGAGGGTATGTCAGTCGATTTCCGATTCCTAAAATATGTTGTAGTTACTAATTTATGTACAGAAAATGTCCACTTACTGACACATGGTGCAGCCACTTTTGGTTCCCACTGACCAAAAGCGCACAAACAAGATTTGATTTTGCCAGCTGCTACAGAATACCCTTTTTCACATTCATATGATACGGTCTTCTCGTCAGGAAATATGGTCTGGTATTCATCAATGATTACTGCATGGGGTATTTCACCAGGCTCTGTACATCCATGCAAATCCTCTGTAAACAGATATATTAATTACATGAGAGAACAGATAGACAGGATAATTTGTATTGTAAAGTTATAAACAGAGATTGAATCAGTAAACTAACTATTTGTTTATCAACTGAATTTTAAAACCTGTCACAGGCTTACCATAACAGATTGGAAGTGTTGTCCAGTTTCCATGTCTACATGTAGCAGTGGCAATATCATCTCTGATTTCATACCCTTCATTACAGTTAATACTAATCTTTTCTCCATCCTTATACCACCCATGGGCAGGCGTGTATTCTGAATTGGGGATCTCTGGGCCAAGGCAATCGTTACCATCTGAGAAGTAAAAGTATTTGCAAACATTAAATAGCCACCGTTTGAATGTGCTCACTGCTACCATGTGATGAAAAGATTGTTGCCATGTGATGAAAAGATGTATGCATACAGTACAGTAGCTATATACTGTATTGTAGCAATCCTGCAGGACTAACACGGAATTCACACCCGCACCAACAGCATTGTTCTGATTGCTGACCCATCAGCAGGCTCCTTCTGCCTTGTTCCGCCCTGGTCCTGCCTCCTTCTGGTTGTTTATGCTGAGTTATTAGAAATATTAGAACAATATGCAGTTCGTGCAAATAAACACATAATGCCCAGTCACTATCAACGTTGCACAACACTAGTTACTCCTCCAAAAACACAACTAGTTAATTTACTAGTCACTAAATTATGAAAGTAACTAGTAACTAGTTACTTTACTTAACTTTAAAGAGATAAAATAAACTAAATACATTTCCAACTGATTTTGATAGGCTATACATAACAACCTTTATGTTTGTTTTCTTCTTTAGAAATATTTTCAGGATGTAATGATCATTGGACTATAACCCACCTGATGGAGTTAGAAATATATATGTTTTGTGGACCAGATTGATATGATCTAGAACTATCGATCTAACCAGTCAAATTAATATAGTGATGTCTTTTTGGGCCTGTACTTTCCCTACCAAGGCCATGTAGCTGGCTCCATATTTGCTATCTGGTGCCGGCTCCATATGTTTCCAATCAGTAAAACATGTCTTGTTCAACGCTTTGTGATCTAATGTCCTAATGACCTGTATCTCTGTACATGACCTATATCTCTGTATGACCTGACATCGTCACTAATTTACTCTGTCAGCTGTCACCCTGTCACAGATAAACCTGCCACATGTCCTATGATATCGAAGGGATAACTTGTTTATGAAACCATAAGATGTACACAAGGATACTATAAGATGAACAACAACTTATTATGATGACACCCTGATGCCTGACAGCTCATCAGATATGATCTGACGTCTGAGGGTCTTAACCAATCGTTAGGATCCACCTCATATCTGATGTCCGGACTCCAACTTGTGTATAAATACTATTGCCTGTCTTTGTAATGAGAGAGAGATATTTTTGCTGTACGGTGTCTCGTGGATTGATTCTTTCTCTTAATACAATGTCAACCTTTTAATTTGAGAACCGGCCTGTGTCTGTCTTTGATTTCGCCTCATCCTTTTTACACTGGGTTTTCAGCGGTTTAACTACAAATAGTTTTAATTAACATAGAGCAGGATTTACGACCCTTTATCAACTCTATTACCACCTATCTCCCACACTCCCTCCCCAGTCAGAATTATCAGTTTGAATGAATTTGATGTAATTTGCAGATAGATGTGAGTGGACTTAATTTAACTGACTAAACTTTTTTTTTATTTTAAAAGAAAAGACCTCTCTTACACTTATGCCAGTGTGCCAGGCACACTGGCACGCACGCACGTACGCACGTACGCACACGCACGCACACGCACACACACACACACACACACACACACACACACACACACACACACACACACACACACACACACACACACACACACACACACGTCACACACACACACATACACACACAGTTTTAGTGTTGCTCTGTGGCACAGTGAGAGAAAAGACCATTGTAGCAATTGTCATTATGAAATGTAGTGGAACAATTAACCGTCTTTCTGCACTGTAGTGGCCCTGCTGCTTTCACTGGTATTTTGCTTATTAGTTCTCTGAAAGCAACAGACTCAACGATGATTTTGTCATTGTGTATGTCTGACTGGCTTACCCTGAAAATGTTACCCTACACCAATCATCACTTCCTCTCTGCCACTTTCACTTTTTAGTGTGCAACGTGCTTTGGCTCATGTTGCTATGAGAGCACATCACCTGTAGGTTAGATCATTGGTTCTCAAAGTGGGGTTCGGGGAACCCCAGGGGTCCTTGGGGGGGCATCAGGGGTCCCCAGCAAAATTAGTTAATATAGCGTCACAATCAATTTAACCACTATAGCCATATTTTATACTTTGGCTATTCAAAAATAGCAGATATACAAGCTGCCGCGCTATGAGCTTGTAGATCTGCTATTTTTGAAAAATCCTTGGCACAAAATATTTTTGAGATATGGGGGTCCGCAGCCAAATACATATCATTGTGGGGGTCCTTGACATGAAAAAGATTGAGAACTACTGGGTTAGATCACAGATAGACTCTGCTGGGGGAATCAATTCAGTTGGATCACATCAAGTAACGCACCCATTTAAATCACGGTAACTATAACGGCGTTACGCCACTGTCTCCCTGCAGAGCGGCAGTGGCGGCAAAGTCGGACATTTCTCAACTTTGCTGCAACACTCTTTGCTGGCTCCGCCTCCTTCTGCAGCAGCGAAGGCAGTGGTCGCTCCTCACCACAGACTGTATTTATGTAGTCTCGTGTGGCCAGACTGTTGCCTTGCCTCCCACAATTTTCAAATGTTTCCGGTCATACAGTCTGGGACTCGGAAGCTCTGATCATGATTAGAATATAAACCGGATGTGAAGCTTCCTCCCCACTTCCGTTTCGTCTTTACAGTCGCGCAAATTTATCCTAATATAAATACTAATCATCTAAGTTAGCTTGCTGCTTTGCAGAAATGGAAATTAAAAAGTAAAATGTAAAGATATTTTAAAATATATTTTCGTGAACAGTGCCAGTTTCCTCTCTCGGATTTCGGGAGTTGAAGTTCCAGACTCTATATAGCATTCAGAGATTGTGGAATAGTTGTCTGGCTACGCGAGACTAGTATTTATGAACCTCGCTACTGTCTCAGAACGTGGAAGCAGAATACCACTGCTGGTTCAGCGTAACATGGGAGCAGGCTATGCCACCCCTCCCTGATTCATCATTTCTACAATCAGTTCCATTTTGTTGCCTCCCACAATTTTCAAATGCTCCGTCATACAGAATGTACAACGGAAGCACTGAAAACGATCCGGGAATAAAGCAGATGTCCCTAACGCTATATGTGCAGTGGTGGAAAAAGTACTCACATTTTTTACCTAAGTAAAAGTATCAATACTGCAATATAGAAATACTACAAGTTACAAGTAAAAGTTCGGAATTCAAAATGTAGGCTACTTGAGTAAAAGTACAAAAGTATTGGCATCAAAATATACTTAAAGTACCAAAAGTAAAAGTACTCATTATGCAGAATGTCCCATTTCAAGTTTTCAAATGTATAAATATCTTTTGAACATATAGCCGATCTACAAGCTCACAATGTGTCATCATCGCGACTCATTGTGAGCTTGTAGATCGGCTATTACCGAAATACATATACCTAGGGCTGAAGTAGTAATATCTCCCCCAAAATCGGGAATTCCCTTTAGTGTAGCTGTTAAGATGTTAAGATGTTGTTAAGATGGGAGACCAGGGTTCGAATCCCGGGCGTTACATGTATCATGTATGTATGTATGTATGTATGTATGTATGTATGTATGTATGCGTACAGTATGTACGTACGCGTGCGCACTGTGATGCCACACTCCCTTACATGGAGTGTCATGGGATTGCCTGGTCTGCTAATACTGATCTTCCTAGGTGAACAGGGTGGGGCAGTCCTACATACCTGCTAATGGCTCATTGGAGAGCACCTGGGCCCGGTTACCTCCAGGAGCCTATAAGTAGCCCATGATCATACCATTTGTAGAGAGATCCAGAGAAAAACAGACCTGCTCTCCATTCAGCTCTCCAATAGCCTTTCCTACTTTGAGTTTTAATGTATACTTTCCATCCACACACCTTGCATTACATCATGTTACACTCATGCACACATTACACACACTACTGTTTACTGACTCCACACCTCATTGGATACTTAGGTTTATCCGGTTCTATTATGTTATTCTACCTTCAGTATATGCCTTAGTTGTCTTTTTGTTAGGGTTAGGGCCAGCCATGACAGCACGCACGCACGCATGCACAGTATGTGTGCGTGCGTGCATTCATGTACATTATATATATATATACGCACGCACGCACGCACGCACGCACGCACGCACGCACGCACGCACGCACGCACGCACGCACGCACGCACGCACGCACACACACACACACATATATTTAACATCTTTAATTGCGCACTTTTTAACAATAAATTCTTGAACACAAACAATAGTAGATGCACAAACTTGGAAAGAACGCAACGACAAGTATTTCAGAATACAGATCACGGGTACAGGAAGCATCGCCTCCTCCATATATGGCGACTGCCAATTATCACAAACATTGAACACACACACACACACACACACACACACACACACACACACACACACACACACACACACACACACACACACACACACACACACACACACACACACACACACACACACACAGAATATAACATGTAATACTTATTATGGAACACTCACCTATACACTGTGGTGTGTGTGTCCAGGTGCCATTGTGACATCTGCTTGTTGCCCACCAACCCCCTACATTTGGTTTGCGTCCCTGCTCACACCTGTAACTGATTGTTGTTCCATGAAGATGAGTCTCTTTGTCAGGAACAACAAACCCATCCTCTAGCGTGGGTGCAGGACAGTCTCTTTTCTCACTTTGCCCTGAAACTGAAAAAGAATGCCATTCACAAAAAAATCTAGGTTATTAAAAGGTTTGTATTTAATCAAATGACAACACCCTAACCCTAACCCTAACCCTTACCATTTAATGCCTCAAGAAAAAAAGCCAGAAGAACAAAATGAAGCCACCTAAAACACATTTTGTTAGGCTCTATCTCAGTCCAACAGAAGTGTACACGGTGCTCCACAGTGTCCGTCTAGATGTGGACCTGCTTCTGATCAGTGCAAGTTAATCATTGCCAAAGTAAACTCGTATTTGTATTTCTTTGAGATGGAAATTGGTTTAATTTGGCAGGGGGCAGACACAGTTGAATGGGCCTAGAGGTCGGATGAGATGAGGCCGGATGAGGCCAGATGAGGTCTCTGAGCAAGACAAGTAACCCCTAACTAGTCCCCGGGTGCTGCCCCCGTAGTGCCCACTGCTCCAGATGAGTATAAGCTATACCACATTTAACTGCTTGTGCAAATATACAGTGGCAAACACCACAAAGAAGTGGGGACATAATAATACTAATGTTAATAATAATAATTATCATTATAATATAATAATTATTATTTTTACATTATTACATTCTTTACAGCTATTACTGTCTCCTACGTGGGTTGCCACTTAATTTTAAATAGGACCACAATGGACCACAATGGAATAGGATAAGTCCTGGACTGTGTGTGTGTGTGTGTGTGTGTGTGTGTGTGTGTGTGTGTGTGTGTGTGTGTGTGTGTGTGTGTGCGCGTGTGCGTGTGCGTGTGCGTGTGTGTGTGTGTGTGTGTGTGTGTGTCGTTTCCATGTTAACTGCATTAGTTTAACAAGAGCTTATGACTACATAAGAACTATATTGGATCATTTGGAACACATGCTACTTCTTTCCATTTCTCCATATCCTGACAGGAAGTATATAAAAGGTTTCTACCCGACAGTGACGATATGAGGAATTTGTTCTCGTTTGAGCTGGAACCAAAGGTGCCCTTGTTTTGTGTGACCGCCGATGAGGAATTTACCCCCACCAGGCAGAACACTCAGGTCAACACAGGTCCAGAAGTGAACCAGGGACATCTCAACTATTTGTTTTTAAATATTGGACAGAAACCATTGCCAGCCAAGCTTCCAGTAAACACTGCAGTGTTTACTTCATGTCATGTCTGTGAGCTCGGTGGACAATGATTAACTTGTCTGGATCTGAAAACAAAAAAAAACTTAAGCCCTATGTTGTACTTTGGCTAATTGAAAATAGCAGATCCAATCTGTAATGTAGATCTGCTATTTTTTTTGAAAAACTGTATTTAAAAATAAATGTTGACATGCCCATAATAGGGATGGCAGAAAGTTTTAAGTGGTTAAGTTTAACTTGCTAGTGGTCCAGATTTTAAAATAAATATTCCTGTCTCTGTTGTGATCAACAAATGTCAATGTATTCACAGCTTCAGACATTTATTGTACATAAACACAGTCTTCAAAGCAACAAAAACAATGCTTCTGAAAAATGGTTTAACATTTTTTGTTTAACATGCCCCTATGGTTCAAAGTGAAAAAAATTGGGTTCAATCGAACATGATTTTGGGATTTGTTTTTATCAAAGAAATGCCTAAAATCATGTTGTTGTAAAGTTGTTATAATACTAATACTACTACTAATACTACTACTAATACTACTACTAATAATACTAATATCAATGTTTATTGGAAAGGTGCATACTTTCTACTACGCTTTTACATTTTAAATGTATAGCTAAACTTCCGCGTCTTCATGCCCGGCGTCCACCTGCACCACCCCCGGTTTTCGTTTCCATATTAACTTTGTAGAGACACTGCTGGACCTGTTGCAGAGATACCGGGAGAAGGCTGGTGATATTTTTACCAAGGCCTGCTTCCTCCTGGCTCTCCTCCTTCAGGACCGGCAACGGGCTCAGGTCTGTAGCAGCCATCCAGTCCATGTACAGCAGTGCTTCTCAACCTTTTTCATGTCAAGGACCCCCAAATTAATGTTATTTGGCCACGCACCCCCATCTGAAAATATTTTGTGCCAGGGACCACCAGACAAGATTAGTGTTGTTAAAATGTTTCAAAAATGTTCATGTTTCATGTAATTTCACTACATGGTTTCAATTAGCCGATTTATAAGGCGTTATAAAACTGATTGTTATGCTATATTAATTAATTTAGCTGGGGACTTCCTGCAAGACCACTGGGTCAGCAAAGTATAGGGTTTTAGTGATTTAGAATTGTAATCTTCAACTCGATTAAATCATATTTGAAACATTTTTGTTGAATGATGTTTTTGTGCAACTTTTAGGAGGTTAAGACACTCCCCAAGGCTCTGGATAGGATCTCTAGCATCTACTGTCTCACAGCCCGCAAATTTAAAATGGATGCGGAAAGAACACTCGTGAGAAACAAGATAAATGCATCCATCAACAGGAGTTTCCTGCAAGCGACGCTTCGCAAATCTCGGCCTGTGCCAAAGTAAGTGTGTGGCTGTTAGAGTTTGGATCCTGAACCGGATCCAACAATGAGGACCTGGAATCGGTTTCTTCATATTTGCCGCGGACCCCCATCTGATTTTTTTTGTTCCAGAGACCCCCCAGAAGAGAAGATTTGTGTTGAAAAATGCTAAATTATTTTTACGAAACATTTTACTAAAATGTTCAAAAATAGGAGATCTACAAGCTTGCAGCGCAGCACGAAGTGACGCGCTGTGAGCTTGTAGATCTGCTATTTTTGAATAGCCAACGTATACAATATGGATAAAGGGGTGACTGGTGGTCCCGGACCGCTGGTTGAGAACCACTGCCCTATAGGAATCGTAAAAAGGAAAAATTAAGGAATCGGACCGTTAGGGGGGAATCGTTAAAATCCTAAAGGACCCCAACATAGTGGCTGTGTGCTATTAACTGTGTTCGTGTGCGTGTTGAACAGAAGGAATATTTTCAATGTTGAATTGATGAAACCTTTTTTTTTGCAGCAGACATGCAGCAAAGACTGTCGGGAACGGGACTCGAACCCACGGTGCGCTGTCAGGCGTATGAGCCTAGGTGCCCAGACCTCTAAGCCAGGTCCAGGCCAAAAATACAGTGATATTTGATTTAGTCTATTACCCAGTCCAGTATTACCAATTTTTTTATAATTATTTCTCAGGGGGTTTAGGGGTACTGCCTGCAATTATGCTAGTGCCAGCTGTATTGAGCATGCACGATGTTGAACTTTGTTATTATATTGTGCGGTTAATTTCTGTGGCTTTTGGCAAGGTTTTGATTGACTTGTTAAATTGACTGCATAGTTCACTCAGTTTCTCTTCAAATATCAATAGCATAATAGCCTGATGTGTATGCGTATGAGAGAGCCATCTCTTATTTATGTTCGAAGTTCAATGAACACACACACACACAACAATTTGTTACAACGCACAACGACTGCAAGCATGTATTCATTGTTTGTTTCACTCAGCTAGGCAGCCTAATGGGTTAATAAAATCACGTCAAATACAAAAGTTTAGCAATGTTCTGATATGGTTTAAAACTTTAAATAACCTATGGGCAAATGTTGAAGTAATGACCCAAATAACCATATTAAATTGAATGCCTTAATTATATTGCATTTCAATACAGAAATGAAGAAATGGAGGTGGAGGGGGCAGGGAGGGCAAGCAGGGTCATATACCAGAAAGAGTTGTTTCAAACAATCTATCTTCAGTGAGTGATAAATACAACATTTGTATCTTGTGCATTACCATGCATATGAATGATGAGCAGCAGGAGGCAAAACAGCAAGGTGTTGTTATAAAGTACAGCATGAGGTAAAAAGTTGTCCAACTAATTGGTTGCATTCTGCTCCAATAACTGAATCAATGGGTTCTTTAAAACCTAACTATTAATAGATTATAATAGTGTGTGTGTATGTGTTGGTGATTGCTATTGACTATAGCCTATACAATAGTATGGTGGTAGCTGTTTCTAAAGACTCATTTAATCATTCAAGAGGCTTATAATAAAATGTACGGTAGGAATATACAATAGACCAACCATCAAGCACAAAAAAAATATTTACTTGAGATGTAGGCTACACAAACTTTACAGGGGACTCTTGCACTAGTTTATGGCCCTGCCTGCTAAGAGCCTCTGGGGAAAATGAGTTTTTCTGGTCATAATCAGTCAGTTGAGACAGAGGGCCACAGTTAGCCTTCCTTAACCTGTTTAACCTAATATTACACCAGGTGTTGTCTATATGAATTGATAGGGTGTAGCAAAGGGTGTAGCATTGTTGATCATACTTATTTACTATGACAAATATCCAGCAAGATCAAAAAGTTTGTATTCTAATAAATGTGATTCTTGGCAAGAGCAGTGTGCAGGATATCACATGGCTTTTTAAACCAGTACGTCTTGGGAAAGTGCAATGGATATCAACTATGACAATTAATTTAGGTATTTTCCTTTCATTTTGGACAGAGACAAAAAGAGTTGAGAATAAGAGACCATGTTTTATTCAGATTGCTGCAGGTGAGGGCACTGCAGAGAGTCCAGGTTTATGATGTTACAACATGATTTGTCAAATTATTACTTATTCATTTAATTGCTGTCGGGGAGAAACCTCTTATCTCCATATTCTAACTTGAACAAGAAGGCAGTGTTATCGAACCATCAATACACCTCTGACGCAGAGCAATGTTACTGGTCTGGCCACGGAATTTACAAATAAATGTAACGTGTATATTATGTTCTAGATACAATTTATGTTCATGTGAATGTCTGGATTGAATATTGTTCCGGTTCATATCTTCCTCATCCACAGTGCAGGGTTCTGTAACGGATTAAAGACAAGAGAGATACAAATTTATGCTTGACGAGCTGCTTGAAAATCACATGGTAAATTGTTTGTAATTTCTTAACATTACAGTATGAATTGGCATCTATGGTAGGTCCATGATCCCACTCCATGGACAGCATTAAAGGACCACTTCACCCATTTTCAACCTATCTTCACATAATTGGTCCGCACTAATGATCAAGATGGTTTGGTCATTTCAAACGTGATGTCAAACTTTTTATTTTATTGATGCAAGAACAATGGCTTCTATTTTAGAAAACTAACTTTCGAGGAAGAGAAAGGCTGTAGATTTGTAATTAGCTTGGAATCCAAATCGATGATGTCATCGGTAGCTAGGTGTCTGAACTGTCCACAGCCCACCTCTAAGATGCAGAGCGAGTAGACGGGAATTGGAGCTGATTGAAGATGTCCTAATCAGCATTATTGAGGACCGATTATATGAAGATAAGGTTGAAAGTGGGTGAAGTTCTCCTTGATGATAATTCAATGACAGCTGATCTTTAGACTACGGGGCATCTCACCATGCATGTATTTTTTGAAGGCATTGCTATATTACTATATGTTTTATAGCAAAGACAGCAACATGAACCAATCTTCATGAACTATTCCATAATGCTCTCATAAACATTATGTTAACTGTACAGTAGATCCTTTTGATACTCAACCAAACTTGCTTTTACATTCTCTTCTAATTCCATGTAGGCTGGGTTAGGGCTGGGCAATTAACCGAAAATAATGTAGAAACCAATATTTAGAACCAATAACCGACTTAAACGTAACAAATTTAATTAACCACATAACCCAATATACTTTGTTGTATAATTGTGGCGTACAAAAACATTTGAAAATAGCAGATCTACAAGCTCACAACGTGTCGCATCGTGGCGCGTCATGAGCTTGTGAGCGTTGTGACCTTCACTATTGAGCTTGAAATAGAGCACTGAAGTCCTGACGTCATTGCCAGTAGAGGGCGCTGTTCCGCTGGTTCGTGGCTTTACTTGTTGTGTTGATATCCTCATTGGGTAATCTAAGATCGCTTCATATAAGAACTGTGTTCCAAAAATAAACACACCACCCTGGCGATTTTACTCATATGGATATGAAGCATCGACTGAAGGTGTAAATACCCAAAGAGTAACACAATATAAACACTAGAAACGAGTCAAACAACCCAAAGACTACATTTCCCATGAACGCGGCCGCTGTACGGACAGTGATTTCAGACCCGGAAGTAGTAGTTCTTAAGACTTTTAAGGCAGAATTAATTCCATTTTCGCCAGAAACAGGCTGGATCAAATATGAATGAATATCATAAACGATGCAGAGCCACCCTCCTGACAAAAACGCCAGGGTGGTGTGTTTATGTTTGGAACACAGTTCTTATATGACGTGATCTAAGATTCCCGAATGGGGATTTCAACACAAAAAAACAAGACCAGGAGACCTGGTTCTGCCAGACCCAGACTTCACATGACGTGTCAGCCTTTGTCTATGCCCATGTATGGACGAAAGGGGGACAGACTTTTATGGCTCCAAGTAGACACATTCTATGCCCATGTATGGACAGACGTTTTTGGGGGACAGAATTTTTTTTGGCTGGGGCCGGAGGACAAAGTGGCAGACTTTTTTTTGGCTGGGGCCGGAGGACAAAGTGACCATGCCCATGTATGGACGAAACAGGTACAAAGCCTCATGTAAGCCCGACCCCTTGGGTCTGGCAATAAAGCCACGAACCCGTGAAACAGCGCCCTCTAGTGGCAGTGACGTCAGACTTCGGTGCTCTATATAATGGTGATATTGATTTGAAGTCATATCGTCCAGCCCTAGGCTGGGTGCAGACTCTATAATTCCTCATTGAAATCAATATAATATTTGAATATACAAAACGTAACAACAGATTCAAATATATTTTTTTAAAGGGACACTTAAAGGGACATCCATTGAAACTTTGTTTCAATGGATTAGTCACCCCATGGAGACTTGAATTCATGAATTCATGGATATTTTTTTAGTTTTTTGTCTCATTCCTAAGACAATAATTTGATGACCGGCAGCGGTTCCGGTAGGAGACACAACGAGTCTCCTTTGTGTCTCCTACCGGAACCACTGCCTACCGGTCCGCTGGTCATCAAATTACTGTCGTAGGAAAACTAAAAGATATCCATGAATTCAAGTCTCCATGGGGTGACTAATCCATTGAAACAAAGTTTTTGGGAGTGAAGTGTCCCTTTAAGAAAGAATAGTGACTTACTGAGGCATTTCACATCTCCAACCCATTGACCATTCTGGCAGGTACGAGATCCACCTTCAATGACGTAAAGGCTCTGGCAGACATATTCAACGATCTCACCGTAGTTATACTCGGGTCTTGGCGTGTCTTTGATGTCTCCGTCGTCAAGATGTGGTGGTGCTCCACAGCTGTTGGTTTCTACAGTATGAGGACATATGTTCAAAAAAATATTTTTTAACGTTACTGAACTTTGGGTTTAGCGAAGCAAGGAACACGTTCAATATACTGTACACAGTGTTGCCAGATGATGTGCGATTTTACCCTCTGTACGATGTACGATCAATAATTCCAAAAATGCCCAAATGTATGATAATTTCGCCATATCACAAAAAAGTGTGTGAATTTACTAAATTCCCTGGCTGTTGATTCGCGATCCGATTTGGCTTTTCAAAATAAGTCAGGAAATCAGTAAATCTCTATTTGGAGGCATTAAAAACACCTGTCGTGTCTTTGAGTCCAGCTTCAGGCTTTTATTTGTGTAGGCCCAGGAAGTTCCCACATTGGAGTCTCAAACAAGGTTGTTTCCTACACTAAATACGTTTTTTTTGTGAAATTACATATTTACACGTGTGATTTCTCTTTTTTGGCTGTGTATTCAAATACGATCATTTTAAGCCTCCAATAATACAATAATTCATCTGGCAACACTGAATATACACATTCTTTTGGTGAAGTTCTTCCTGGTTTGAGCACACACACACGCACGCACGCACGCACGCACGCACGCACGCACGCACGCACGCACGCACGCACGCACACACACACACACACACACACACACACACACACACACACACACACACACACACACTATGTTTTCCAACCAGACAAAGACCAGATATCAAAAGAACAGATTTGACCTGAACAAATTGGAACTTTATCACTCCAGTTTCCATCTGCTAGACATTCGATGTGTTCACTCCCTTGAAGATAAAGTATACCGGAGCACCGAAACTGTAACTCGTCGCCTTTCCATGCTGGTGAGGTTTGGGGTTGGTTTGTTATCTCCAAATTGGCAGGCAGTTGTGGAACTTCACAAGGAACTGTTTTGGGGGAAATAGTCATCAATAAAAAAAAATGTATTTACAGTATATGAACAGTACGGAAGAGGTGATCTGGAGCTATAAGATATAAGCTATATAAGACATTTTGTGTATGTTGTCTTATGTGTCTTGTATTGTGTCTTGTATGTACTTAATTGTCAAAAATCAATAAAAAATATTGGAAGAGCGGGCCATGTATACAGCCCTGGAGTAATAAGTCCATAAGTAATAAGTATATGGTTAAGATTAAGGGACACGACGTCTAATTTATTTTATGCCCAAAACACACTATGATTAATTCAGAGATTAAATACAACCCCTTTGAGCTTCACATCTTACATTTGTGCCCAGATAACGTGCTGTTTAACTCGCAAAACTGGAGCCGGACACAGATTTGCATGTTGCATTTTCGACCATGTGCCACTGCGCGTTACACATTGTCTAAATGGGGCCTGTAGTATTCATTGTCTAACTCCACAGGTGAGACTATACAACATTAAGTTGGAGAGGGATGCAGTATTTGGCAAACATTTAAGTGAAATTTGATTTGTGATTGAATATGATGATTTCACTATTATAATGATCAACGAGTGGGAGAGCCTAGTGCAAATTTGGTGCCTCCTACCATTGCCTGGCACATTTGTCTATCACTATTGCTTTATTGCTAAGACTATACTGTACCTTCACAAGAAGGGAATGCCTCGTTCCACTGTCCAGTTCCTTCACATGTCAGCTCCGATATACCATTCAGTCGTTTCGGAGGGGAACAGCTAAATGTTATAGTGTGGTTAACATGTATAGGGCCATTGTTTACTGGCAGATCTTGAATATTAATCCCTCCATCTGCAGGCGGTTGGGGGCAGGTCGCATCTAAGACATTGCACAAAAAAACATGAAAGGCCAGTTAACCAACTATACAAATATGGCACACACACACACACACACACACACACACACACACACACACAGAAACAGACAGACATACACACGTTAATACAGGCAGCCCACGCTGCCTGTATTATCAAATGTACTTGTGCTCATTTTTGGATCGGCCATTGGAATGTTGACTTTAAAATTAGGTACAGGTCACTTCAAAAGTGATTAAAAAGCGACCACAACACGATTGCTACAGAAGATGACACAACTCTTTAGTTGACCCTAGATTTAACACATTTTCCATTTGACACAGATAAAGCAGCAAGTCTTATTCATAATATGTTTTCCAAATAGTAAAATGTATGGTAACTTACCTTCACATTTAGAACCTTGATGATACCAGCCATCAAGAAAGCACCTTAATTTGAAGAATCCCACAAAGCCAGCATGACATCTCACTCTGACTAGTGTTCCAGGGGTATAGGACGCGTCCAGACCAGATGTGTCCAAATTTGAGTCATAATAGGAACTGCTTAAAAAGTCTGCAAGTTTACAACCTGAACAATAAAAAGAGGGGAAAAAATCATATTGTGTGCACATTTTACACATTTCTACAGTTTTAATGACAAAACAGAATATTAAATATAAAATAGTAAAAAAAAAATAAAAAAAAATCACACATTTATTCTGATTTAGAGAAAGGTCTTACCTTCAGCAGTCACTACGTTCAGGGTATCTACCCATATGAAAAGGAGACAGCTTTGCGTTATCACATGCATTTTTGCACATCAAAACTCTAAACTGTGAGTACAGTGGAAATGATTGCTCAGTGATTTACACAGGTCTGTCCTATTCCCTTATTCTTGGATGGAAATTGATGACAAACACGCTATAGGAGATGTAATGGATGAATACATACTATTAAGCTCTTACCTTCACAGACTGGCACGACCCCATCCCACCCGTGTACCATGCAGCGGCGACTACTGAACCTGCTGACCATTTCGTAACTGAAGTGAACATAAAGACATTCTTAATGTCATTATCGTTGAAAGATTTTTCAAGCATTTAAAAAATCTACAAGCTCACAACTCATCGCAATGTGATGCATTGTGAGCTTATAGATCTGCCATTTTGAAATGTTTGTTTTGTGTGCTTGTTTTTTAAAGCTGTAGAAATATGCCAAATTGGTACACAATATGATTTGTTTCTCTTTTTATTGTGCGGATTGGAAACTTCATCGCATTGCAATGCATTGTGAGCTTGTAAACCTGATAGTGAAGTATAAAATAGGGCTTTAGTGGTTAAACTCACATCCTATATTACATTGGAGAGATGAAAAGCCATCATTTTCCCATCTCATTGTTTCGCTCTAAACACAACAACAACATATCACATGTGTCACGGTCTGCCTCCCCACAGACCGTGTCTCCCACTTTCCATTCCTGCTCTCAGTCCTAGTTACACACCTGCCCCCACTCCCTCATCAGCCCAGCGGTGCCCTGCCCTTTGCCAACCTGTGAGCACTTCTCTAATCAACCTGCTGCCTATAAAACTGGACTCATTCCACACACACATTGTCAGTACATACATTGTTGTTCCTGAGAGCTGCCTTGGAGAGTCTTGTTCGTTGTCGCATGCTACTGTAAGGTTTGCCTTCCTGTTTGCCGCTTTTCCTATGCTTGGCTGTAAGCTTAATCTTGACTTTAATAAATCCTTGAATTGAAACTATTTCTGCTTGTGGTTCTGCATTTTGGGTTCAGTCATTCCGCATCCCTGACAACATGTCACTAACAACACAAGCCACAATGCGCACAATTAATTTACGGGTGGCGTAGGCTACTTTTCATTGCTCACCACACATTTGCCTCCTCGGAGCATAATTAATTGCGGCCAGCACAAACTCACAACATTACGGGTCGACAGCCCCGACCACCGCCGAGCGAAACCAAAACACCGCGAGCCAACGCTGTGCCACACACACACACACACACACACACACACACACACACACACACACACACACACACACACACACACACACACACACACACACACACACACACACACGTCACGCTAGACCCTACGCTACGCGGCCCGAACGTCTAGTAAAATACAATGTGAATGATGAGATGTAGAAACAGAAAGATGCATAGCAAGCAATAGGGCAAATCAGTGGTAGCCTACCCGCTTTGGCATGTGTACTGAACTTCTGCCCCAAAGACAAAATCCTCTCCCTTCACCAGACTGAACTCTGCAAAATCAGCATCTCCAGGGTGACCACATGATTTGGCTGAAAACAAAAGACAGATAAGTTAGTGCAGCTTTTGTATATAAAATAATCTGATCATCAGTTTAATAGGGTGGCCGTAGCTCAATCGGTAGAGAGGCTCCCTGCAATTTTACAATTGCGGTGTAAATAATAATAACAAAATGAAAATAATCACTGTATGTGCCTGTTAATGTACGGTGCTGTGTCATGAGACCTGCCCAGTGAATATTTGAAGGGTGAGTGTTTCCTTAGGCATCGTACACGCAGTTAAAACAAGCGACGCATGCTTTACGCATGCTTCATGGGGGGGTGAAGCCGTTTCAATTCATTCCCTATGGAAGTCACGTGGTTTTGAAGCGCTGACTTGTCGCATGGCTTCATGGCTTCATCCCTCCTCCCCTGCGACAAGTCAGCGCATCAAAACCACGTGACTTCCATAGGGAATGAATTGAAACGGCTCGATTGGTCAAATGCAGTGGGCAAGTTTGCTTCAGGGCAATAATAAAGTATAACTTTATAACTGGCCACCTGCCATCATATGGACACACTAGGCGACAAGGGCACAGTGTAGATCAGTGGTTCTCTTCTGGATCAGTTCAGGGCCCACTTGAAAATCTGTGTTCCCGTGCCACCCATCTCACCACTTAACACGACAGCCAACAGGCTATCGTGTTATGTTCCGATGTAGTGGTAAGCTCTGATTTAGTGGTATCACAATGAAAACTCACTTTTGAAGGTTTTAAATAATTACTAAAAAAGTTACATGACATTTTTTCTCTCACATCCAGTAATATCATCTCTTTAACCAGTAGAGGTGTGTAAAATAGAGATTCAGAGCCCATATTGTACATAGATAGCAAGATGATCTAAAAAAACTGCTAAATTGTCACACCTGAGCCTTTAACACATTTTCCATTTGACACAGATAAAGTAGCAAGTTATTATTCATAATATTATTTACAAATAGTAGAATTGATGGTTAACTTACGTTCACATTTAGAACCTATATGATTCCAGCCATAATCCAAGCACCTTAATATGAAGGATCCCACAAAGCCAGCATGACAACTCACTCTGACTTGTGCTCCAGGGGGATAGAACGCGTCCAGATCAGATGTGTCAAAATTTGAGTCATAACGTTCACGGTCGCTTAAAAAGTCTGCAAGTTTACAATCTGAACAATAAAAAAAGAAACAAAAATAATATTGTGTGCCAATTTGACACATTTCGACAGTTTTAATGACAAAACAGAATGTTAAATGTTAAATAGTTTAAAAAAATCACACCCTGTGTGAAGTGGGCAGTGTCTTGCTAGCTAATCACAATACTGAATGGAGTCAACCAATCATGTACAAAAAATTAATACATTTATTGAAACACTCTTTATGATGGAAGAAACTTAAACTAAAAAAAAACCAATTTATGTTTTTTTTAAAGTTATGGTTTCTTATATAGGGCTATGCACATGTGTCATGTGACCCTGGCCAATCACAGTCCTGAATAGACTATGATTGGCCAATCACGGTGCAGGGTTAGACGGGGTACATTTTTGTACATTTTTGTACATTTTTGGCCAATCACAGCGCAGGATTTGTTGTACAAATATCCAAACCTCACTTATAGGGGCGGTTTCACCGCCCAAAAAGGGGGGAAAATCAACACATTTATTCTGATCTAGAAATGAGAAAGGTCTTACCTTCAGCAGTCACTACGTTCAGGGTATGCACCCATATGAAAAGGAGACTGCTTTGCGTTATCACATGCATTTTTGCCCGTTTAAACTCTAAACTGTGAGAACAGTGGACTTTACAAGGACAATTATTGCTCAGTGATTTACACGAAACTGTCCTATTCCCTCCTCCACAAGGCAGGGATTAAAGGTGGAAGTGACCACACACTGCCTTACATGACTTACTGGTACAGACAGAGGTTGTGAACCATGATGAAGTCAGCAGTTTGGATTGGCTGAGAGAGTGGAATGTTTCAACACGCAGGACTTTATTTTTGTCTCATAATTCATTATAAATATTATCCAAATAAACAAAATAATAAAACAGCAAATCAGAAACAAGTCAACGTAATTCAATATTGCTAATTATCCAGTGAGATTTGTCTCTACAATTAAACTGCAGTCACAGAGGTATTTCATGATCATGTGCATTCCAATTTTTATGTTTATTTTTGACTGACTAAACAGTATTCCCGTAAAGGTTCTTCTTCTGGTAATCATATGCAGTAATCAATTAAGCAAACAAAACAGTTTGTGCTTTGCCCATAAGACAGAGCGCCCTTTCCCAATGTGAATTCATTCAAAAACTAGAAAAAGTGCTCCTCGGAGCACAGGTCTCCGCCAGGTCAGCTACGTTATTGTGGCCTCCTGGTGGCGTTATAATATAGGCCAATGTGAAAAGGGTGCCATTTCTGCCTTTCATGGCAATCGGACACTGCATTCATGATTTGAGGCATTTTGTTCCAAAAATGTGTTAAATTAGACCTGCTGGTGGTGCTATAACAGGCCAATGTGAAAAGGGTGGCATTTATTCCTCGGCCTAGTGTAGTGGAGCGGCTAAATGCTTTTTTCTGGCAGAATCTTTCAGTTGATGATAAAAGCGTGAAAATTGGCATGAGCAGTCTCCATGGGTCACTTGACAAGAAAATTGTTTGAGGCATTTGTAATTTCAAGATGGCGGCCATTTTTCAAGATGGCAGTTAAGTGATATGATGGTTTATTTGGTGATACAAGCATGAAAATTGGCATGAATAGTCTCTGTGGGTCACTTGACAATAGGCCACCCACAGCTACTTGACATTTCAAGATGGCGGCCATTTTTCAAGATGGCCAACACTTTAGTGGAGCAATGAAGTTATATAATGGTTTATTTGGTGATACAAGCATGACAATTAGCATGAGCAGTCTCTGTGGGTCACTTGACAATAGGCCACCCACAGCTACTTGAAATTTCAAGATGGCCACCACCTTAGTGGAGCAGTTAAGCTTAAGAAATAATTTAGTTGGTGATACAAGCATGAAAATTGCCATGAGCTGTCTCAAAAGGTCATTTGACAAGAAACCGCCACAACCACTTGAAATTTCAAGATGACTGCCGTCCGCCATTTGGATCTTTAAATGATACCGTTTCTCATAGAAATGTATTGGGTTCCTCAAAAAGCTCTGTCAAGAGAGGTTGTTTGACTGTGTTTTGTCTGACTCTTCGCCCACGACCTCTCCAGTTTGGTAAAACCTGTCAGGAGTTGCCTCCCACCGGCATAGCTCTCAGGGTTCACTGAGGTAGGCCTACACAAGCTCCCTTACCACGACAAGGTAACAGTCACAAGGGAGGATATATATATATATATATATATATATATTTTTTTTTTAAACTAACAGCCATTACATGTGTCAAATAAATACTAAGGGGTGGGGAAACAAAAAATAAGATGAATAAATTAGCACAGTTGTGGTGCTGATAAGCACAGTTGTGGTGCTGAACGGACAGTGCTCCAAAATTATGAGCAATGGCTAATACTGAATGGCAATAGCCACGGAACCATGACAAACGATACTAAGGAACTAAACTGAAAATGTGCTTCACTGTTAGATATGGCAGTGGAAGGCAGTGGAAGCAATGTTACAAAGTAACAACTGAAAATTACACAGTAATAGACAAGATAAAAAGTAAAACATGATGCGCCGATGTGGCGAGGGGAAGCCGAGCCATAGGCCTACACTTGAAAACACAGAGGACAAGGGGGAATAACTCTGGCAAAATAAACATGCAAATAGGTTCTAGCAGGGGCAACTACATAGGCATGTGAAACTGAGTCCATATCTGAAGCACTTACACCTTCCAGTACATGCCTTGGTGCACCCACATTTGGTCAAATCCCAACAACTCTCCGCAATAGGTGGAAGTGGAGTCCAGAAGACTTTCCACTTCTCGTCCTGTTCCACCCATCCCCAGTCAGATGGGCTCGGCATTTGTGGATGTCGCTTCAATGCCTGTCCCCACACGTATCCAGCCCCATAAGAAGCACGTTTGGCATGCTCTTTGAGTGCTGCTTGAGTTGGTGGGATCAAGTCATATTGTCTTTGCTTTCTGGCAAAGAGATCAAGCCTGGCCTCGTTCACAGTTGTGACATTGCTGGACCTGTCATACATTAGATCTTCTTGGCCTCTTGACATGGATATCTTTGGTATCTTCGGTGTCTTCAGCAGATGTAGATGCTCTCTTTTGGGCCCTTTCCAGCTCTGTGTTGTTGAACCTAAGTTTACAGCTTGAATGATATTTTGCTCTGTTTCTTGTCAATGTGCTTTCTATGCCATCACCTTCATCTAGTCGGGTTGGACTAATTAAGATAGGCAGAGCATTGATCTTATGAAATAATGGAACATTTCTTGCAATGGTATCATAACCAGTACGATCGTGCTCTCTGTTGAATAAACTCGGCTGAATGAGTTTTTCCTTGGTGACCTGCTGACAAATGAAACATCTGTCCCAGTTAGTTTTCTCAACTGTTATGATGGCTTCTGCCATGTCTGCAGCATAGGCAGAGGCCGAGGGTTTATCCTTTTACAACCTTTTACCAAGCACTTTGATGTATGGGATACAACTAAGTTCGTGCCTTAACCCTACACTTAGTCCGATCGTTCATCCAATGCAATTTAAATCCTGTGCGATCTGTACACCATCCGGTCAACTAAAACACCCATTAACCTTGGCTCGGCTCTCCCGCGCTGGCACAACCTGTCAATTCAGGTGCGGCTATCTACTGTTTTGGGGTAAATTAGACAGCATTTGGGATACTAACTTTCAATTAGCTGACATTGAACCCCACTCTGAGTTTAACAGCAGTGATATATCACCAGTGTGCCCTGGTAGTGCAGATATTCACTCTGATCTAATCTATCTATGATCAACAAATCAACACAACTGTATTGTGATGTGTTAAAAGTTGTTATTTAGCATAATAATAATAATCATATAATTGTCCTTAATGAAATAAAAACCATACATTTCTATGATAAAATGTATCTTTTGAGGATCCAGGGGGCGGCCATCTTGAAAATAGAAATTTCAAGTGGCTGGGAGTGTTTTCTTGTCAAGCAACCCTTAGAGACTGCTCATGCCAATTGTAATGCTTATATCACCAAATAAACCATTATATAACTTAATTGCTCCACTAAAGTGTTGGCCATCTTGAAAAATGGCCGCCATCTTGAAATTTCAAGTAGATGTGGGTGGCCTATTGTCAAATGACCCAAAGAGACTGCTCAAGCCAATTTTTATGCTTGTATCACCAAATAAACCATCATATCACTTAACTGCCCACTAAGGTGTCGGCCATCTTGAAAAATGGCCGCCATCTTGAATTACAAATGCCTAAAAAAAAAAAAGGGTTTTGCACATATCGGCCTCCTGGTGGCGCTATAACAGGCCCATGTGAAAAATTTGGGGCAGGGGTTCTGAATTGGCATCCAGGGAGTGTGTGTGCACAGTTTCGCAGTGACCGGGACAATTAACGGTGCCGGAGATTAGCTGTTCACAGACAGATGGACAGACGGACGGACGGAGGGACAGTCCCGGGCATGATACATTTCTTTGGGAACCAGTTTGGGAACCACTGCTCTTGATAACAGCAAGTCTGTGTGTGTGTGTGTGTGTGTGTGTGTGTGTGTGTGTGTGTGTGTGTGTGTGTGTGTGTGTGTGTGTGTGTGTGTGTGTGTGTGTGTGTGTGTGTGTGTGCGCGCGTGTGTGTGTGCGTACTCTTGATAACAAGTCAGTATGTTGCCTTGCTATTTGATCATGTGCTTCTTCCCTTGTTCTTATGCATGGTGAAAAGGGGTGAACTGTAACAATTACATTAACCTGGTTAACTTAATATTACACCAGGTGTTGTCTATATGAATTAATTGAAGGGTGTAGCATTGTTGATCATACTTATTTATATGACAAATATCCAGCCAGATCAAAAGGTTAGTAGGCCTATTCTAATAAATGTGATTCTTGGCAAGAGCAGTGTGCAGGATATTGCATGGCTTTTAAAACCAGTAAATCTTGGAAAAGTGCAATGTATATCAACAATGACTATTCATTTTGATATTTTCCTTTCATTTTGAACAGAGACAAAAAGACAGAGTTGAGAATAAAATACCATGTTTTATTTAGATTGCTGCAGGTGAGGGCACTGCAGAGAGTCCAGGTTTATTACATTACATTACATTACAGTCATTTAGCAGACGCTTTTATCTAAAGCGACTTACAATAAGTGCATTCAACAGGTAGGGAAGGAAACTACTAATCACCAGAAGTCTTAAGTGCATTCTCTTCTAAAACAAGCAACTAACAGTATACCTAGGCTAGCGCTGAGGTAAAAGTGGAATATATCAGCTACCTACTTTCTTAAACAGATGAGACAAGTAGATGAGACAAGTTTATAATGTTACAACATAATTTGCCAAATTCTTACTTATTCATTTTCGTTGGTGTCGGGGCAGAAACCTCTTATTCTAACGTTTTGTGTTTTTTTCATAAGTTATTGCCCTACTTTATCATACTACAGCGTCACTCAAAACGATCAAAAGTAGCAGATTCTGAATTTGAATCCTGAAAAGTATCAGTTTTGGACATATGAGGTTTCCACCCGACAGAGACGATTTGCTTGTTTGTTCAGTCTTAATTTCTAGTTAGCCGAGAACAAACAGGCAGTGTTATCGTACCATCAGTACACTTCTGACGCAGATTAATGTTACTGGTCTGGCCACGGAATTTACATAGAAATGAAAGGTATAGATCATGTGGTACATGATATTTATTATCACGTGGTATATGTTTGAATCTAATATTGTTCCGGTTAATATCTTCCTCATTCACAGTGCAGGGTTCTGTAACGGATGAAAGACAAGAGAGATGACATTAATGCTTGAGGAGCTGCTTCAAAATCACATGGTAAATAGTCATTTTGAAATAATTTTGGACATTACAGTATGAATTGCCATCTATATGGTAGGTCCATGATCCCACTCCATGACCACAATTAAAGGACCACTTCACCCATTTTTGGGCGGTGAAACCGCCCCTATAAGTGAGATTTGGAAAAATGTACTAACTCCTGCGCTGTGATCTGGGCCCAGGAAATTAGTAGAATTATCCTGCGCTGTGATTGGCCAATCACAGCCTATTCAGGACTGTGATTGGCCAGTGTCACATGACACATGTGCATAGCCCTATATAAGCAACCATAACTTGAAAAAAACCAAAATTTGGTTTTTTTCAAGTTATGGTTTTGTCCATCATAAAGAGTGTTTCAATAAATGTATTTATCCTTTGTACATGATTGATCGACTCCATTCAGTATTGTGATTAGCTAGCAAGACACCGCCCACTTCACACAGGGTGTGATTTTTTACCTATCTTCACATAATTCGTCCGCACTAATGATCAAGATGGTTTGGTCATTTCAAAGAGAAGTCAAACTTTTTATTTTATTGATGCAAGAACAATGGCTTCTATTTTATAATACTAACTTTCCAGGAAGAGAAAGGCTGTAGTTTTGTAATTTGCTTGGAATCCAAATAGATGATGTCATCGGTAGGCAGGTTTCTTAACTGTCCCAGCCCACCTCTAAGATGCAGAGCAAGTAGACGGGAATTGAAGATGTCCTAATCAGCATTAGTGAGGACCAATTATATAAAGATAAGGTTGAAAGTGGGTGAAGTGCTCCTTTAAGTAATTGATGATTCAATGACAGCTGTTCTTTAGACTATGTGGCGTCTCATCGTGCATGTATGTTTTGCCAGGCATTGTTTTACTAAATGTTTTATAGTAAAGGCAGAAACATGAACCAATCTTCATGAACTATTCCATGATGCTCTTACACACACATTCATAAACATTATGTCAACTGTAGATCCTTTTTAGTGATACTCAACCAAACTTGTTTTTACATTCTCTTCTAATTCTATGTAGGCTGGGTTAGGGCTGGGCAATTAACCCAAAATAAACTAGAAAAAGTGCTCCTCGGAGCACAGGTCTCCGCCAGGTCAGGTAGGATAGTGTGGGGCAGCAATGTTCGGAATTCGGCAATCAGGCTGGAATGTGACAAATCAGGCGGATCGGACGGATCCGTCTTGATCAGTTGACTATAGAGATCTTGTGTACCGATTTGTGTGATGTTTGGATAAAATATGAAGGAGTAATAAAAAAAAAATAGTTTTATATAAGTTGGCTTCCTGGTGGCGCTATAATAGGGCTATGTTGAAAGGGTGGCATTTGTTCGTCAACGTAGTGCAAATGTGAGTGCGAAGTTTCACTGCAATCGGACGCTGCGTTCATGATTTGCAACATTTTGTTCAAAATGGGCCACTCCTGCAAAAATTTAGATGTCAATCTTAGCCAATCAGGATGGAATATGAAAAATCTAACAGATCCGTCTTGATCACATGACTATAGAGATCATGTCTACCGATTTGCGTGAAATTTGGATAAAATATGTAGGAGTACTGTCAAAAAAATTGTTTTGCAAAAAGCGGCCTCCTGGTGGCGCTATAACAGGCCCATGTGAAAAATTTGGGGCAAAGGTTCTGAATTGGTATCCAGGGAGTGTGTGTGCACAGTTTCGCTGCGATCAAGCTAACGGTGCCGGAGATTACCTGTTCACAGACGGACACACACACGGACGGACAGGGTGCAAACATACTCTCTCGCCATGCCTTTTGGCCTGGCGGAGACAATAATAAGTCTGTTTAATGACATAACATAGTGACATAGTGAAAATAGCAGATATACAAGCTAACAACATGTCGCATAGTGGTGTGTTGTGTTGATTGTAAAAAACAATCGTTCATGAGCTTCAGTTCATTCAGTTCATTTTTTGTTCATTTTCAGCTTAAAATTTAATGGTGATATTGATTTGAAGTATTATAGAGTGTTATAGAGAATTATAGAGTCTGCACCCAGCCACTATAACAGACTATAACAGATTTCAACATACATTTTTTAAAGAAAAAATTGTGACTTACTGAGGCATTTCACATCTCCAACCCATTGACCATTCTGGCAGGTACGAGATCCACCTTCAATGATGTAGGAGCTCTGGCAGACATATTCAACGATCTCACCGTAGTTATACTCAGGTCTTAGCGTGTCTTTGATGTCTCCGTCGTCAAGATGTGGTGGTGCTCCACAGCTGTTGGTTTCTACAGTATGAGGACATATGTTCAAAAACAAAATTTTTTAACGTTACAGAACTTTGGGTTTAGCGAAGCAAGAAACACGTTCAATATATACAGTGTTGCCAGATGATGTGTGATTTTACCCACGATGTACGATCAATAATTCCAAAAATGCCCAAATGTACGATAATTTCGCCATATCACAAAAAAGTGTGTGAATTTACTAAATTCCCTGGCTGTTGATTCGCGATCGTGTGATTTCTCTTTTTTGGATGTGTACAATAGTTTTCTTTCAAATAGGATCATTTTAAGCCTCCGGTACGATAATTCAATATTTCCCATCTGGCAACACTGAATATACACATTCTTTTGGTGAAGTTCTTCCTGGTTTGAGCACACACACACACTCACTCACTCACTACACGCACGCACGCACGCACGCACGCACGCACGCACGCACGCACGCACGCACGCACGCACGCACGCACACACACACACACACACACACACACACACACACACACACACACAGACAGACAGACAGACAGACAGACAGACAGACAGACAGACAGACAGACAGACAGACAGACAGACACTATGTTTTCGGAACGGATTTCACCTGAACAAATTGGAACTTTGTCACTCCAGTTTCCATCTGCTAGACATTCAATCTGTTCACTCCCTTGAAGATACAGTCTACCGGAGCACCGAAACTGTAACTCGTCGCCTTTCCATGCTGGTGAGGTTTGGGGTTGGTTTGTTATAACCAAATTGGCAGGCAGTTGTGGAACTTCACAAGGAACTGTTTTGGGGGAAATGGTCATCAATAAAAAAATATATATATATTTAAAGTATATGAACAGTACGGAAGAGAAGTGGTGATCTGGAGCTATAAGATATAAGACATGACGACAAGACTAACTGATCTAACTGAACCACTCCAGGTCATCCTTGCAGTTCAGTTGTTATGTATGACACAAGATACAAGACAGACATGACCAGCAGTATAGCAGTATAAGACATACAGCAGTATAAGGTCTGCTCAATGCTCAATAGAGGGTTTTTGCTTTTAGATCAGGATCTTGTCATCATGTCTTTTATCTTGTGGCCAAGACATAACTACTGTAACTGAAGCTCTCCATCTCACATCTTCTCTTCCATATAACTGTGACATACCTACTATATGCATTGAAACATTGGGTTTAACCACTTAAGCCCTAGACATGATTTTGCTCTGTACTCGCAGCGCGTTTTTCCGTCTTCACCAAATCCCTTTGCCATTCAGCTCTCTACATTGTGAAAAGTGTGTGAAGATGACTTCTGTGCAAAAACAGATAAAAGTAAACTATCAGGTTAGAATTATAGGAACTGTTCTGATACTTTCACCAGCATCATTTCCTCTTGGACAGGGTTTGGGCAACTTGGATATTTCATCATTAATTTCATAATATTTAGATTCTTCTGGGAAAATTGTGAATATTAAAATTTAGCATTACATATCCAGTGTTTATGATTTTAAAACACAAATTGTTGCACCACAACATTCACAATTTCAGAAGCTGATGAACCTCAGTTTATAAGAAGGCGTACAGTACAGAGTACAGTACAGTACATTTAATATACGCTATATACACTTCTCGGTTCCTTTTGATGGTGTGGTGAGCGGAGAGCTTTTTTTTCTTCTCGTCTCCTGATATCATTATATCACTACTAATCCTGCCTATGGCAGATCAATTTCCTCAGCAAAAAAATCCAACTTCAACCTCCAATCTGTCAAAAATAATGTGCCAGGTGCAGGGGCACATACATACGTAGCTCTTAACCACATGAACCCTATTGCCCCTATTTTGAGGTGAATAGTCAACGATAAAATAGCAGCTACAAGCTACAAGCTTACAAAACGTGCGCCACATTGTGAACTATTAGATCGGCTATTTTCAGTGAAGAGATTTGGTGTAGAGGGAACAAATGAGCGGGCCATGTAGCCCTGGAGGACCCCGGTCAACAAGTATATGGTTAAGATTAATCATATACTTTTGCTGCCTCCTACCATTGCCTGATAACTCAGGCACATTTGTCTATCACTATGGCTTTATTGCTAAGACTATACTGTACCTTCACAAGAAGGGAATACATCGTTCCACTGTCCAGTTCCTTCACATGTCAGCTCCGATACGCCATTCAGTCGTTTCGGAGGGGAACAGCTGAATGTTATAGTGTGGTTAACGTGTATAGGGCCATTGTTTACTGGCAGATCTTGAATATCAATCTCTCCATCTGCAGGCGGTCGGGGGCAGGTCACATCTAAGACATCGCACAAACAAACATGAAAGACAGTTAACCAGCTATACAAATAGGCTACACCTCAGCATGTCTGGAAACGTGGACAAATCACATGGACTATGGCGCTGCCTTGTGGAGAGAGAGAGAGAGAGAGAGAGAGAGAGAGAGAGAGACACACACACAGACATACACACGTAAACAGACAGACATACACACTTAATACAGGCATCCCACGCTGCCTGTATTATCAAATGTACTTGTGCTCATTTTTGGATCGCCCATTGGAATGTTGGCCTTAAAATTAGGTGCGGTGTGGCGCATTGTGCCAATGCTATCTTAGGTACAGGTCACTTCAAAAGTGATTAAAAAGCGACCACAAATACGATTGCTACAGAAGATGACACAACTATTTATTGTTGTCACACCTGACCCTAGATTTAACACATTTTCCATTTGACACAGATAAAGCAGCAAGTCTTATTCATAATATGTTTTCCAAATAGTACAATTGATGGTAACTTACCTTCACATTTAGAACCTTGATGATGATACCAGCCATCAAGAAAGCACCTTAATTTGAAGAATCCCACAAAGCCAGCATGACAACTCACTCTGACTAGTGCTCCAGGGGGATAGGACGTGTCCAGACCAGATGGGTCCAAATTTGAGTCATAATAGGAACTGCTTAAAAAGTCTGCAAGTTTACAATCTGAACAATAAAAAGAGAAATATAAATCATATTGTGTGCCAATTTTACATAATTCTACAGTTTTAATGACAAAACTGTTAAATATTAAATTGCAAAAAAAATAAATAAAGAAATCTGATCTAGAAATGAGAAAGGTCTTACCTTGAGCAGTCACTACGTTAAGGGTATGCACCCATATGAAAAGGAGACAGCTTTGCGTTATCACATGCATTTTTGCACATTTAAACTATAAACTGAGAACGGTGGACTTTACAAGGAAAATGATTGCTCAGTGATTTACAAACTGTGCTATTCCCTCCTCCACAAAGGATTAAAGGTGGAAGTGACCACACACTGCCTTATAGGCCTATGACTTACTGGTACAGACAGAGGTTGTGAACCATGATGAACTCAGCAGTTTGTATTGGCTGAGGGAGTGGAATGTTTCAACACACAGGACCTTATTTTTGTCTCATAATTAATTATAAATATTATCCAAATAAACAAAACAATAAAACAGCAAATCAGAAACAAGTTAACGTAATTCAATATTGCTAATTATCCAGTGAGATTTGTCTCTACAATTAAATTGCAGTCACTGAGGTATTTCATGATCATGTGCATTCCAATTTTGATGTTTATTTTTGACTGACTAAACAGTATTCCCGTAAAGGTTCTTCTTCTGGTAATCATTTGCAGTAATCAATTAAGCAAACAAAACAGTTTGTGCTTTGCCCATAAGACAGAGCACCCTTTCCTAATGTGAATTCATTCAAAAACTAGAAAAAGTGCTCCTCGGAGCACAGGTCTCCGCCAGGTCAGGTACGTTATTGTGGCCTCCTGGTGGCGTTATAATAGGCCAATGTGAAAAGGGTGCCATTTCTTCTTAGGCCTTTCACGGCAATCAGACATTGCATTCATGATTTGCGGCATTTTGTTCAAAAAATGTGTTAAATTAGACCTGCTGGTGGCGCTATAACAGGCCAATGTGAAAAGGGTGGTATTTCCTCCTCGGCCTAGTGGGAATGTACATGTGAAATGTCACGGAAATCGCAAGCTGCGTTCATGATTTGAGGCATTTAGTTCAAAACGGACCAATCCTGCAAACTTTGGAAGCCAACCTTAGCCAATGAGGATAGAATCTGGCAAATCGGACAGATCCGGTTGATCACATGACTATAGAGATACTGTGTACCGATTTGCATGACGTTTGGATAAAATCTGTAGGAGTAATATTTAAAAAATGGGTTTTGCACAAATTGGCCTCCTGGTGGCGCTATAACAGGCCCATGTGAAAAATGGGGTTCTGAATTGGCATCCAGGGAGTGTGTGTGCACAGTTTCACAGCGACCGGGACAACGGTGCCGGAGATTAGCTGCTCACAGACAGATGGACACACGGACAGACGGACGGACACACGGACGGACGGACAGGGTGCAAAACATACTCTGTCGCCATGCCTTTCGGCCTGGCGGAGACAATAAACACAAAAAATGCATCTCAAGAAACAGTTCAATCACCAGCCACCACTCAGTCATCATTCACACCAGCTGGTACTCAATCAGTCACTCCTCACCACTCATTCACAAACACACCAATGAGGGAAGCAAGTAAAGACATACACAGGGCAACACCACACAGAGAAAATACATATATGACCCTTGGGGTCATAGTCATAACAGTCATGTTATGAATATTATAGCAAAATCTCATTGTTAAGCATGCTCATAAGTGTACTTAGTACCAGAGCACCCTAGGCCAAAGATCAATGATCAATTTTATAATCTTATCAGCTGATCTGAGGCCGTATGTTCTGTACACTAGGGTGAAGAGAGGGGCTGAACTGTCAACTGATCACCATCTGGTGGTGTGTTGGTTCAGATGGCGGGGGAAGCCTCTGGACAGACCTGGCAAACCCACGTGTGTAAGGCGGGTGAACTGGGAACGTTTGGAGGAGACCTCTGTCCGGAAGGAATTTAACTCCCACCTCTGGAGGGACTTCTCTGACATCCCTGTGGAGGTTGGGGACATTGAACAGGAATGGGCAATGTTCAAAGCCTCTATTGCTGAAGCTGCGGCTGTGAGCTGTGGTCTTAGGTTCCTCAAGGAGCGGTAACCCTGGTGGACAGCGGTGGTCAGGGAAGCCGTCCGACTGAAGAAGGAGGCCTATCGGGGTATGTTATCCCGGGGGACTCTGGAGGCAGTTGCAAGGTACCGACAGGCCCGAAGGGCAGCAGCTACGGCTGTGACTGAGGCTAAGCAGCGGGTGTGGGAGAAGTTCGGGGAATCCATTACCATGACTTTCGGGCGGCACCAAAGTTGTTCTGGCAGACCATACAACACATCAGGAGGGGAAGCGAGGAACCATCCAAGCTGTGTACAGCAAGGATGGGACTCTGCTGACTTCAAGTGAGAAAGTCGTAGGACAGTGGAAGGAACACTTTGAGGAACTCCTAAACCCAATGACATCAGACCCACCCTCGCTGTGTACATGAGCTTTGAAAATAATAAAAAAATAATAACTAGTTCTAATAAATCCTGACAATTGTATTAAAGGTCTCCCCGTGGAGACAGAGTGTTAGTCCCGCCATCTAACTAAGTTAAAGGCAACCGGGACGAGTTTTGACTAGAGTCCTCAGTGTACTGTTTGTTTGCCCACAAAACAGTGACACTATACTGAATTGTGTATGCTGTTGGGGAATAAATCACTGACAGTCTCTAAGCAATAGGCCAGTGGAAATAATATTGGGAGTCCGCCTTTCTTCTCCCTCCCTTCCTTGTAACTGTATGTGCTCATGTACATGATGATTTGTTGATACGTCTTTTCAACATTGCTTGGAAGTCTGGGACAGTGCCGAGGGAGTGGCAGACCAGGGTGGTGGTCCCACTTTTTAAAAAGGGGGATCAGAGGGTGTGTTCCAATTACAGAGGTATCACATTACTCAGCCTTCCTGGGAAAGTTTACGTCAAGGTACAGGAAAGGAGAGTCCAGTCGATAGTCGAACCTCAGCTTCAAGAGGAGCAATGTGGATTCCGTCCTGGTTGTGGAGACCGTCAACTCTTCTTGGATGGGTTTGCAGTCGAGTGTGCGGCGGCTGGGTTGAGAATCAGCGTCTCCAAATCTGAGACCATGGTTCTCAGCAGGAAAATCGATGCATTGTGCAGTCCAGGTAGGGAATGAGACTTTGCCCCAGGTGAAGGAGTTTAAGTATCTTGGGGAGGTCCTCGCTGCATGTGCCACTGGGAGGAGACCTTGTGGCAGACCAAGAACCAGGTGGGGGGATTACATCTCCACACTGGCCTGGGAACGTCTCGGGATCCCCCGGGAGGAAGGTGGCTAATGTTGCTCAGGAAAGGGAAGTCTGGAGCTCTCTGCTGAAACTGTTGTCCCCGTGACCCGACTCCGGATAAGCGGTTGAAGATGGATGGATGGATGGATGATTGTTAAGCAGAGGAATGACATTTTCTGAACTGGTAACTGAACCAACAATGCATGAGCCTGCCGTTATTTCACAACATGAGTTCACATGGGTTCATATCTTGAGCACCATACCGATTATTAACATACCTTGCTTTCTGTTCTTTGTGATAAAAAAAATTACTTACTCAAAATATTTGTGAAAAGGTTTAAAAAATAAATCTTCTAATATTCTCCATTAAATCGTTTTGTGACTAATTTGCCTTTTTCCCAATTATGCAACTTATCTGAATGCTTTACAGAAGTATTGCATTGGTGAGTATTAATCAGTGATGACTGGAGTGAGAGTTTTGCATGCTTTGTGGTGCACAGCTGAGAGACACACACACACACGCGCACGCACGCACGCACACGCACACGCACACGCACACGCACACACACACACACACACATTTTAACCATTTATTTATGTCCACACAAAGGAGAGTATACAAGGACACAAATATTAAAGGTGCAGTAAGATTACATCACAAAATCATGGAATACGTCTTCATGATACAATAAGCATGTCACTCAGTACTCTATGGGTATAAGTAACAGCGTCTCCGCCATATGTGGCGGCTGCCAATTATAGCAGAAATAGAACAATACTTTGCCAGCCTTTTTGCCTCCTTTTTGGGCATCCCAAGTTGTTGGAACCCTCTAACAACCAGTCTGTGGGTATGTCCTAGGCTGCCAAATATAAAAACAAATAGTCTGCACCTATAGCCCAGCTCTGAGATGGTATGTAGAAGTGGTTGGTATTTAATGACCTTTACCATTTACCATTTACCTTGGTCATAAAGGCTTCCTCTAGGCTAGGGTCAAAGATGCAGGCTATCTCTAATACAAACACCTCTCTGGACTCTTCATCAACCACAACAACATCTGGTGTATTAGCTGTCAAAGATGTAAATATGTCTGGGTTATCACAGAGATGAAACATGGAAGAAATGACACGGGAATGTAGTTTGTACATTCTCACTGAGGGTGCATGATTTTTTGATATGTCCTTTGCGATGAGTTCCACTATTCTATCATGGCGTGCTATGTACATCTCACACACACACACACACACACACACACACACACACACACACACACACACACACACACAGGTTTGTATGGGTTTTTGTTTAGATGCCTGAAATAAGGTCTGTGGTTAACACAGTCTTAAAAGATTTTCACGTTTTGTTCTATGACATAAAATACATCAGTAATGGGACTGTTCGCTAAGCCCATTATTACTCCTGTGTTCAATGTAATCAGAAAGTCGAGTGACAATACTATTATTACTCATTTGCTATTTATTAATTAATTTGCCAAGCACAATTCACGCCTTTTGATTTTTGAATGGTTCAAATAATTGAAGTCTAATGAGAAATTATTTGATGCATTTAATTGAATAATATTATGCTCCCTTTTCTTCAGGGAGTAAATCGCAGCGAAATATGTTGTGCAAAGTAGTTAGAAATGTTCCCTTTATTCCATTTCTATTCCTCTACCTTTTCTCAAGGCTCTGTGGAGAGGGCATCGCTCCCGCATGCTTCATGACAATCCTAAAGTGGTGAAAGTGAGACGCTGCCTACAACGAGTGTCCACTGGTGTCCAAGAAGAAGACAAATTGTGCAACAAGACATCCATAGCATTGGACTACCTCCTTAAATATAAAGACTTTGCTCACATTCTGGAAGCCCTACAGAACCTGGGTAAGGCCTTGCCATCTGCTTTACTGTAAAATCTGCTAAAGGGATGGAGTTGTGTAAATGTTTGTCTTAAGACTTCTGACTCAATGTCTGCAATGAACTTTAAACTTACGACACAATTTCTGATTAAGCGCTCGATTATAAAAAAATTAAAAAGTGCACTATCGTCCCTGGTTGGAAACCTTGTAGGTCCAAAACTGTTACTTTTCAGGAAATGGAAAAAAGAACTAGAGTTCCAATGTAATTATTATTTACTATTCACAAGCTCTTTGCAATGCTTCTCATTGGTTAAATATTTATAAAAGCTACAGACAGACTTAATCGCTTTCAACCTGGTGGCTGGCGGCTCTATTTTGGGATGCTAACCAATATGTTAAGACACATCCTGAGAGAAGCTCTCTCACCTAGTGCCATTTGACTGACTTTACAACGGACAAACTCAGTCTGAGAGTTTTCTCAGACGGGTGGCTGGCATCTCCCTTAGAGATAGGGAGAGAAGTTCAGTCACCCAAGATAAACTCGGAGTAGAGCCGCTGCTCCTTCACTTGGAAAGGAGCCAGCTTAGGTGGTTCGGGCATCTAGTATGGATGCAAACTGAGGGTGACGTGACATCTGCACAGAACTGTAAGGAAAAATAAGGAAAGAGGAAGGGAAAATTCTTGATATCTAGATATCAAATCTGTAGTCTTAAATGATGACTTAAAAGTGTCACATCAGGGAAGTGAAAATGATTTAATCTCGATTAATTTGTGTCCCGCTGTCTGGATTATTCCTGCCTGACTAGATAGACAAGAAGAAACATATCCAGAGCATGAAACCCTTCCTCTCTGGTCTGTTACACTTCCTTCAGACATTCAGTTCCACTTTAATGAAAAAGGCCACACATTGGATCTGGTCTGTTCCACTGGCACACCTCCCTCCAACCTGGAGTGCCTGGAACTGGGCATCTCGGACCATCGTGCCATCTTGTTCACAATACCCGCCTCTGTACCCAAACAGCACCCTGGACGCACAATAACCTTCAGAAACACCAAGAGAGTGAGCGCACCAGCGCTATCTGCCCAGATAGCCACTCGTATGGCTACGGTTCCTCCCAACACCTCGGTGGATGGCCTGGTAACCCACTTCAATGCTGCCATATCCCTCAGTCTCGACTCCCTTGCCCCCCTGATAACCCGGACTGTCTCCTTCAACCGTCCTGCCCTCTGGTACACTCCGGAACTCCTCACCTTGAAGGCCACTGGCCGGCGGCTGGAGAGGCTCTACAAACGAACCGGCCTCACTGTCCATCGTCTGATCTACAAAGACCATGTAGATGCCTACAAGGATGCTCTCTCCCGGACCAAAACCCAATACTATTCCACTCTTATTGGCTCTCAGCAGAACAACCCCAGGCTGTTGTTCTCTACCATTAATCGACTACTACGCCCCCTCAGTGTCCCTAACTCCTCAGGTGCCCCTGACCTTTGCATCAGGTTCTTGGACTTTTTCCAAGCTAAAGTGGACTCCATCCACCAACAGCTCCTGGCACCTGCCTCCCCCACTCCACACACTCCTCGGCCTCAGGACACTGCTCCCGTCGCTACCTGCCTCCCAGCGTGCCGTCTTTCCTCCTTCACTGCTGTGGATGCTCTGATGGTTACTGAGTTGGTCATCAAGGCTAACTGATCCACCTGTTCTCTGGACCCCATGCCCACAGCACTAGTGAAGACATGCCTACCCACCCTCTGCCCTTTCATCATGGACATCATCAACTCCTCACTGCAAGCTGGCACAGTACCCTGCAGCCTCAAAATTGCCTCAATCACTCCGATTCTCAAGAAGCCTGGTTTGGACCCTGAGGAGCTGAGCAACTACCGGCCTATCTCCAACCTTCCTTTCCTCAGCAAAATCTTGGAAGGAGTAGTTGCCGCCCAAATTCAACAACACATGTCCAACTATGAGCTTTATGAGCCACTCCAATCTGCCTACAGAACACACCACAGCACGGAGACCGTCCTACTAAAGATCACCAATGACCTTCTTATGGCTGCTGATGTAGGCCACATCAGCATTGTTGTTCTTCTGGACCTCTCCGCAGCTTTCGACACAGTCTCCCACACCATCCTCCTGGACCGCCTCTCCACCTATCTTGGCCTCACAGACACAGCCCTCGCCTGGTTCCAGTCTTACATCTCCAACAGACAACAGTTTGTCACTGTCAACTCTTCCAGATCACACCCAGCCCCAGTCAAACACGGCGTGCCGCAAGGTTCCATACTTGGTCCACTACTGTTCACCATATACATGCTCCCCCTGGGTCAGATTATTCGTCACCATGGACTAAGCTTCCACTGCTATGCTGACGATACTCAACTGTATCTGAGCACCACACCTTCCAGTCAGCTTCCCCCCCAGTCCCTAGTCAACTGCATCACTGAAATAAAAGCCTGGATGACCACTAACCTTCTCAAACTAAACAGTTCAAAAACAGAGCTCATGGTTGTGGCTCCCAAGGCACTGCTCAAGAAAATTGGAGATGTTCTACTCCATGTCGATGGCAGCTCCTTATCTCCATCTCTGGAAGTCCGCATTATTCTCGACTCAACCCTCTCCTACCAGTCACACTTCTTCCACCTCAAGAACATCTCTAGACTCCGTCCCTCACTCTCCGATTCTGTGGCTGAGACCCTCATTCATTCATTTGTAACCTCCCGTCTGGACTACTGCAATGGAGTCCTGTTTGGGCTCCCAAACAAATACCTGGATAGGCTCCAGTATGTCCAAAATTCAGCTGCCAGAGTTCTCACCCGCACCAAGCCTTGGCAGCACATCACCCCTACCCGTAAACAACTGCACTGGCTTCCTGTTCAATTCCGCATCCATTACAAACTCCTCCTTCTCACCTAAAAATGTCAAAATGCCCTTGCTCCACAGTACCTCTCAAGCCTACTCCATAAACCGAGCCGGTCACGGACCCTGCGGTCCACAGACTTGGACCTCCTTGCTGTCCCCAACACAAACATGCGAACTTTCGGGAACAGAGCCTTCAGTGTGGCAGCCCCCAGCCTGTGGAACTCCATCCCAATAGGGATTCGCCATGCTCCAACACTGGACTCTTTTAAAGCTGCCTTGAAAAGACACCTATTCTCTCAGGCTTATGGCATATAGCTGTTTGTTGTTTGTTTGTTCATTTGTCTATTAGTTGTTCATTGTTCTGATGTAAAGCGTCCTTGGGTTTATGAAAGGCGCTATATAAATTCAAGCTATTATTAATGAAGCCCATGTGAAGTTTCACTTCTGTTAGGACAGACATTCTGGCACTCTCACTATTCTTTACATTCAGTCCTTTTTCTTTTTAACCCAGTTTGCAAGAACTTTAATAGTGTCGCTGTAGGTGGAAACCTTTTATGTCAAAAAACATTACTTTTCAAGAAATAAAATAATGATTATCTGTGTTCCACAGGACCCAATGTAGTTATTATTTAGTTAGTAAATACATTCATAGTTTAAATATGAAGGCTGGTGATAAGGTGGCGGACAAGGGAGGCAGTATTTTTTACCAAGGCCTGCTTCCTCCTGGCTCTCCTCCTTCAGGACCGGCAACGGGCTCAGGTCTGTAGCAGCCATCCAGTCCATGTACAGCAGTGCTTCTCAACCCTTTTCATGTCAAGGACCCCTAAATTAATGCTACTAGTCCATACTCGGTGATGTGCGCAGTCAAAAGTATTTGCAGACTAGTAGCCTATATGCTTAGTTAAACTTTGGGAGACGAAGTTTGTTGCGGTCTTGCATGTTAAGAATGGCATTGATTGAGCACAGCTGGTGAGACAGACAGTCTGGGGCTATGGGAGAGAGAGTTGTTAAGAGATCAACTTGGGATGGGCACATTATCAAATGAAATACATCTTTTTTTGAGGCACGTGGTCCGCTGACCCCCAAGTGGTCCACGAAGCATTCGGACCCCCGGGGTTCACTGCGCTAAGCTAGGGTGACCATATTCTGAATCCCCAAAAAGAGGACACTCTACCTGGTGCATATATATATACTGTATATACTGTATATACTGTATATACATACACACACACACACACACACACACACACACACACACACACACACACACACACATGTGGCGAGGTCCAAAAATGGTGGGACCTTCTGAGCTTAACCGACTACGCCACCTAGGTTTGAACTAGGAGCCTAGGAACTCCTTTAACAGTATTTGAAGAGAAGCTACAGCTAATGGACTCAACACTAGGCTAAAGAACTACAATGCACATTAACCAGATACAAAAGGCTAGGTTCTTTTACCAGATGGAGAGCAGCTTAGTGGTGTACAAAAAGTGAACAAAAACAGATGTGCCAAAAGATCACTTTATTCACTAAAGCTAACAATGATTAACATACAAAAGGGACCGTGGGTTAAAATACAGGTTATCATCTATCAGAGTCAAATACCAAAGGCAAAGCCTCTGGAGTGCGAATGCTGAGACTTAAAAGGATGGTGCATCCACATTGGCCTTTGGTAGCCTACTCCCAGAAGCACTCTCTCTTCTCCAGCCATGCCTATGGATGAAGGAGACTCAAGGCCAGTTATATGTCCTTTTATAACACATCATTTAGAACGAACAGGGTTTTCTGCCACGTAAACACCGGTATGTGAAGAGACTTACGCGGGAGGGAGAGATTTGACTCTCTCCCATTGCGGGCCGCTAGCATGCGGTGTTTAGGCCCGGTCTCGAACCTCAGCTCCCCACGTCTCAGTCCCACTCTTGTTCCGTGCTGCCGTCCACACCTGCAACCGGGCTGACTAGGCTGCCTCCCACGGACAGGATCCACAACAGGTGGACAGGGCACCCACCGCATGTTGCCTAACAACAGTCTCTGGCCAGACGGATAGAACAGCTATCTCACAGCCTGGCCCTTCATCGGCGGTGGCGTCCCTCCCTATCCCCGTCCACCCATACTTCCGCCCGTGGGATCCGCCCTCCTGCCTGCACCAGGTCACAGTGCTTCTGTTGGCTTTCTTTCTCTCTACACACCTTGAATCACCCCCTTTTATCCAGCCTCTGGTGCCAGCTGATTGGTCTGTCCAGTACCATTTCCTGTTCTATCGGCCAACCAAACTGTCAGTCCATCCAACCCATTAGTCACAGGTTAATTTCATTACCACTGATTACAATGTCAAATAGGGAGAAGTCAGTTACAACAGTAGACTACAAGAATAAAAGCATGCACCATCACACAAGACATAAATATATATATATATAAAGCACTACAAAACCACACAAGTCAAAATAAATAAATGTTGTAGCTTAGCACTGCAAACAGGTTGTAGATCGGCACTGCAACAATATTGTAGATCGGCACTGCAAACATGGAAACAATTAGTCTCACTTTGTGACTGGCTTACATCCCCCCATACTTTTCTGTTGGCAGTCCCTTGCCACACAAAATCAGTTTCTACAGCTGCAGAGGTTGGCCCAAGTTCGTTCTGGATAAATGAAGATGTCTATCAGGCTCTACAATCATCATAAGAGAGTATAAGACTTTACACAGTATACCGTAAAACATTAGCAGCCATGGGGTGCCGGGAAAACAAAAAAAATTGCATCATCATGTTCACTCTTTTACACACCACAACTGCTCTCTAACCTGGTCCTGCCGACTTACGCCAAATGTGGCGAGGTCCAAAAATGGTGGGACCTTCTGAGCTTAACCGACTACGCCACCTAGGTTTGAACTAGGAGCCTAGGAACTCCTTTAACAGTATTTGAAGAGAAGCTACAGCTAATGGACTCAACACTAGGCTAAAGAACTACAATGCACATTAACCAGATACAAAAGGCTAGGTTCTTTTACCAGATGGAGAGCAGCTTAGTGGTGTACAAAAAGTGAACAAAAACAGATGTGCCAAAAGATCACTTTATTCACTAAAGCTAACAATGATTAACATACAAAAGGGACCGTGGGTTAAAATACAGGTTATCATCTATCAGAGTCAAATACCAAAGGCAAAGCCTCTGGAGTGCGAATGCTGAGTCTTAAAAGGATGGTGCATCCACATTGGCCTTTGGTAGCCTACTCCCAGAAGCACTCTCTCTTCTCCAGCCATGCCTATGGATGAAGGAGACTCAAGGCCAGTTATATGTCCTTTTATAACACATCATTTAGAACGAACAGGGTTTTCTGCCACGTAAACACCGGTATGTGAAGAGACTTACGCGGGAGGGAGAGATTTGACTCTCTCCCATTGCGGGCCGCTAGCATGCGGTGTTTAGGCCCGGTCTCGAACCTCAGCTCCCCACGTCTCAGTCCCACTCTTGTTCCGTGCTGCCGTCCACACCTGCAACCGGGCTGACTAGGCTGCCTCCCACGGACAGGATCCACAACAGGTGGACAGGGCACCCACCGCATGTTGCCTAACAACAGTCTCTGGCCAGACGGATAGAACAGCTATCTCACAGCCTGGCCCTTCATCGGCGGTGGCGTCCCTCCCTATCCCCGTCCACCCATACTTCCGCCCGTGGGATCCGCCCTCCTGCCTGCACCAGGTCACAGTGCTTCTGTTGGCTTTCTTTCTCTCTACACACCTTGAATCACCCCCTTTTATCCAGCCTCTGGTGCCAGCTGATTGGTCTGTCCAGTACCATTTCCTGTTCTATCGGCCAACCAAACTGTCAGTCCATCCAACCCATTAGTCACAGGTTAATTTCATTACCACTGATTACAATGTCAAATAGGGAGAAGTCAGTTACAACAGTAGACTACAAGAATAAAAGCATGCACCATCACACAAGACATAAATATATATATATAAAGCACTACAAAACCACACAAGTCAAAATAAATAAATGTTGTAGCTTAGCACTGCAAACAGGTTGTAGATCGGCACTGCAACAATATTGTAGATCGGCACTGCAAACATGGAAACAATTAGTCTCACTTTGTGACTGGCTTACACACACACACACACACACACACACAATCTATATCCATATCATCTATATCCAGCGGTGTCGTGGTGATTTTTTTGGTGACGGTATTTTAATGACGTCACACGCAAGCGCGCACACCGCGTGCATTTTATTTTACCCAGGGGCACGGTGGAGCAGTCGTTAGTGCTGTCGCCTCACAGCTAAAAGGTCCTGGGTTCGATTCCTGCCGGGGACGCTGTGGGTGCTGGGGGCGTGTCTTCTCCTCCGCGTCATCAACGCCCATACCCTAGGTGGGTTTGGCGAAAGGGCCTACCCTGTATGGAGTTTGCATGTTCTCCCCGTGTCTCTCAGGGTAGTTAATACCCTCACAAAAACATGTAGTAATCCTGGTCGCTATACCTCCTATACCTCGCTATACGTCCAACCAGGGAAACTACCCCCTGTCAGGTGACAAGAAGGTCAGTTGGCTCTCATGCATTGAAGGAGGCATGAGCTCGGCCCTGGCCTCCCTAGGCTGGTGAGGGGAGTGTAGCGCCCAGGATCACTTAGAAAATTGGCACCGGGTGAAAAATAAGGGTTATAAAATCGCGGGAAAAAATAAAATAAAAAATAGGAAACCTTTTTGTATAGGAAATGTTTTTTAGCTTAGTTTTAGTCTTTTTAAACTCATACAAATTCAAGGAATGCCATGAATTATAGAACTGAAACTAAAAGTTTGAACGAGTATCTTTCTCTTCTTTGACGGTGGCTGAGGCATTGTTGCGTGCAGATAGGATACTGGCAGCAGCACTACTGAAGCCAACATGCTGTGTGCTTGCTTACCCTGTAGCCTAGATGCGAGGTGTGAGGAATCTGAGGAAACATTTTCACACTCACTTTTAAACCTGTTATGCAAAGTAGCCATTTGGGTACTTTGCTCGTGAATCTATGGGGGGGGGGGGCGTTCTAGCGTGCTTGCACTGTACCGTGCCGTACCTTACGCGTGAAAGAATTACTGGCCACACGCCGTCCTACCCCGTGTGGCCTCCACGACACCACTGTCTATATCTCCACTGTTTGAATTGTAATTGCCTGTAACTGCCTCTGCAGTTCATTGGAGTGACCTGTATCGCGGCCGCCATTTTGGAGAAGGTCTGGGCGAACCATGACAACAGACCCCGTGGCCACGCATGCATTATATGGAAGATTTGGTCATGGACCCCCATCCCATCTGAAATAATTTTGTTCCAGGGACCACCAGACAAGATTAGTGTTGTGAAATTATTTTAAAAAATATTCAAAGATTGTCCACATTTCTTCAAGAAAAAAAAAGAGCCAATCTACAAGCTCACAACACGGCCGCTATTTTCAAATAGCCGATGTATATAACGTTATAAAACGGATTGTTATGCTATATTAAGTTTGAAACATTTGTGTTGAGTTTTAGCTCTCCAAGGGCAGGCTATGGATAGGATCTCTAGCATCTACCGTCTCACAGCCCGCAAATATCAACGGGAGTTACCTGCAAGCGACGCCTCGCAAATCCCGGCCTGTGCCAAAGTAAGTGTGTGGCTGTTAGGGTTTGGATCCGGAAACGGATCCAACAATGAGGACCTGGAATCAGTTCCTTCATATTTGGAACTGTTTCCGGAACCAGTTTTATCACACTGTCAGAGCTGGTATGTGGGCTTCACGTGTGCTATATGCAATTACAATATTGGTGGTTCTCAAATGTTTTAATTTCAAGGACCAACTCTGATAGTGTACAAATGGAAACAAGTCTGTTCCATTAGTACCCTCTCAGAGTTAAAGTAATACTAGGTAACGTTTTCAACAAAACTAAAGTTAAATTGTATATCTTTTGTCAGTGGCAAAAGTTTCACAACACCCACTCCATGAATTTCACCCCCGGAAGCCTTTTATTTATATATTTTCTATTGAAAGTGGACTGGGGGGACTTTCCCGGGGAAATGACGTTCCTGGCCAACGTCATGACGTCGTGGCCGACGTCCCCAGGAACTACCACAACGGTTTCCTGTTTGGCCAGGAACTACCGCGGTAATAGCAAAAAGGAACCTCACGCTGATGTTAAGAGAATGTAGGATTTGAAGATCGAAAAAGAACAGAAAAAGAAAGCACAGCTCATGGTAACTAATGCTCCACTGGCTAAGAGAAACGATCCGTAGATAGTATAAAACAATTAAAAGATCGCTTTTTGAAACGCTTCCGGCTTCCGGTGAAAACGAATGGAATTCTGGGTAATCGAGGATTACGGAAATTGTATGCAGTGACGGTAGTGACCAGCAGAGGTTGCTAAAAATCGTTATTTGGGATTCTGCATTGTATAACTTTAAAGACATATAAAGGGTTAATTTGGAACCCCCTATAGGAAGCGTTAAAGGGAACAATTAAGGAATCGTTAAAATCCTAAAGGACTCCAACATATAGTGGCTGTGTGCTATTGACTGTATTTGTGTGTACGTGTTGAACAGAAGGAATATTTTCAATGTTGAATTAATGAACCTTTTTTCCCCCAGATTTGGACCAGACTGGGTTCTCGGAAAAAATAAGCTCAAAGATATTGTACATCTGCAGAAGCATTTTCTATTGTGCTGTAAATATGTTGTTTTTCACTGTTTGAAAATAAATAAATATATATATATATATATTATATTATATAGGCCCTGGCTGCTAAGGGCCCTGGTTGCTGTGTGTGTGCTCTTGGTCACTGTTTCGCAAACAGTGGGTCGGGACCCATGTTTGAGTCCTGGGCCAATTTTTATGGGTCGTGAGTATATTATATCCCCTTTTTTGCGTTTCCTACGTTCAAAAAATAAAATATATATATTATTTCAAAAGATTAAAAAAAGTTTAAACCAAAAAATCGCAACAATTAAAAAAAACTATTAAAAACAATTCCAACATTTTGCAAAAGTATTTCATAAATAAAAATTAAGAAATAAAAAAAATCTATACAGAGAAAATATTCTATAAGTGAAAATAGCAGATCTGCAAGCTCCAAACGTGGTGCGAAGTGGTGCCTTGTGAGCTTGTAGATCTGCTGTTTTCACTAGTTTGGGTCCCGGGCATGATACATTTCTTTGGGAACCAGTTTGGGAACCACTGCTCTTGATAACAGCAAGTCTGTGTGTGTGTGTGTGTGTGTGTGTGTGTGTGTGTGTGTGTGTGTGTGTGTGTGTGTGTGTGCGCGCGCGTGCGTGCTCTTGATAACAAGTCAGTATGTTGCCTTGCTATTTGATCATGTGCTTCTGCCCTTGTTCTTAATGCATGGTGAAAAGGGGTGTACTTAGCCTCGCGTGGCCAGACAATATCACACGACACACTGCGTGGATATTAGTCTGGTCCCTATCAACGATAGATTTTTTTCCAAGGGGCGGTTACAAAAAGATCCAAACGGACTCTATTGGTTAGACCTAAACCAATCAGAGCAGTGCTTCCTTGTTCACGAACCAATCAGAGCAGTGCTTCCTTGTACGTCATTGCTCCAAATAAGGTGATAAGCCCGCCCACATTTGGATACTGGGCCCTGGTTGGTTCCACACAACTGCGGAGGGAGAGAAATGGAATCTCTATGGAGGGGGGCCAGACCTAATCTGCCGAGGGCTAAAGTGCGATGCAATTTTGCAAAGGCAGATTCGTCTGGAACCAGGCTAGGGTGTACTGTAACTTAATATTACACCAGGTGTTGTCTATAAGAATTGATTGAAGGGTGTAGCATTGTTGATCATACTTATTTACTATGACAAATATCCAGCCAGATCAAAAAGTTAGTAGGCCTATTCTAATAAATGTGATTCTTGGCAAGAGCAGTGTGCAAGATATTGCATGGCTTTTTAAACCAGTAAATCTTGGAAAAGTGCAATGGATATCAACAATGACTATTCATTCTGATATTTTCCTTTCATTTTGAACAGAGACAAAAAGAGAATAAAGTTGAGAATAAAAGACCATGTTTTATTTAGATTGCTGCATCTGAGGGCACTGCAGAGAGTCCAGGTTTATTACATTACATTACACTTACAGTCATTTAGCAGACGCTTTTATCCAAAGCGACTTACAATAAGTGCATTCAACATAGGTAGGGAAGGAAACTACTAATCACCAGAAGTCTTAAGTGCATTCTCTTCTAAAACAAGCAACTAACAGTATACCTAGGCTAGCGCTAAGGTAAAAGTGGAATATATCAGCTACCTACTTTCTTAAACAGATGAGACAAGGAGATGAGACAAGTTTATAATGTTACAACATGATTTGCCAAATTCTTACTTATTCGTTTTCGTTGGTGTCGGGCAGATACCTCTTATTCTAACGTTTTGTGTTTTTTTCATAAATTATTTCCCTACTTTATCATACTACAGCGTCACGCAAACGATCAAAAGTAGCTGATTCTGAATTTGAATCCTGAAAAGTAACAGTTTTGGACATATGAGGTTTCCACCCGACAGAGACGATTTGCTTATTTGTTCAGTCTTAATTTGTAGTTGGCCAAGAACAAACAGGCAGTGTTATCGTACCATCAGTACACTTCTGACTCAGATTAATGTTACTGGTCTGGCGATTGGATTTACATACAAATGTAAGGTTTGTATCATGTGGTGCATGCAATTTATTTTCACGGTTAGGATGTTTGAATCTAATATTTTTCCGGTCCATATCTTCCTCATTCACAGTGCAGGGTTCTGTAACGGATTAAAGACAAGAGAGATGACATTAATGCCTGACGAGCTGCTTGACAATCACATAGTAAATAGTCATTTTGAAATCATTTTGGACATTACAGTATGAATTGCCATCTATATGGTAGGTCCATGATACCACTCCATGGCCAGCATTAAAGGACCACTTCACCCATTTTCAACCTATCTTCACATAATTGGTCCGCACTAATGATCAAGATGGTTTGATCATTTCAAACGAAATGTCAAACTTTTTATTTTATTGATGCAAGAACAACAGAGCACGGAAGTCCTGACGTCACTCGTTCATCCCCTGGGTCGCGGAAGTAATTTCTCTATGGAGAATAACATTGGGTCATCTTAGAATCGTCTCATATAAGAATTGTGGTTAAAAAATAAACAAACTGTCTCTGCGATATTGTCAGGGAGGTGGCTCTGTATCGTTTATGATAGTCAGTCACGCATATTTGATACAGTCTGTTTCTAGCAAAAAAAATACTAATTCGGCGGAAGTAACATTCACGTTTTTTCACCGTCAGTTGATGCTTCATATCCATAAGAGTCAAACCGCCGGGATCATTTGTTTGTTTTTGGAATACAGTTCTTATTTGATGCGATATTAAACACGTCTTTGGGAATTCAGAATGGGGGGGAAAAAACGTGACCCGGGTAGGATGCGTAAATTACGTCAGACTTCGGTGCTCTATGGCTTGGAATCCAAATCGATGATGTAATTGGTAGGCAGGTTTCTGAACCGTCCACAGCTCACCTCTAAGATGCAGTGCGAGTAGACGGGAATTGGAGCTGTCCCAATGAGCATTAGTGAGGACCAATTATACAAAGATGGGTTTGAGAGTGGGTGAAGTGCTCCTTTAACACATTGGGTGCCAGAGGTTTATTAAAATATTATACGTTGAGTGCCTGCATTTCTTCCATCCACTTGCGTTATACGTTTCGTGCTGTAGAAGCCCCGACGCGGAAGTGCATGTAAGCGTGATCGCCGATCGAAAACGGCTCGTTTCCACCACGTTAAAAAGAAATGGAGATATTAAGCTTTTAGTCAAGGAGATAACATTGAAAACGCCGACCGGAAGGATTTTTGACATGGAGCCACATCCAGCCTCTTCTTCTCAGAAACTCCTTGGGTGATGTCAAAGTTTCGTTTTAGCGCCCCACGTGGGCCACTCGTATAAAAATAGAATTGGGTCAAAAACGGTCCGGACCGTTTTCGGCACTTCTCGTTTGGATCCTCAAAAACGGTCCGGACCGTTTATGGCACTCGATGTGTTAAGTAATTGATGATTCAATGACAGCTGATCTTTAGACTACGGGATATCTCATCATGCATGTATTTTCTGCCGGCAGCAACATGAACCTTGTTCTCTTCATGAACTATTCCATAATGCTCTTACACACACATTCATAAACATTATTTTAACTGTAGATCCTTTTTAGTGATATTCAACCAAATTTGTTTTTACATTCTTTCTAATTCCATGTAGGCTGGGTTAGGGCTGGGCAATTAGCCCAAAATAATATAGAAACCAATATTTAGAACCAATAACTGATTTAAACATAACAAAGTTGATTAACCACATAACCCTGTATTATACTTTGTTATACAATTGTGGCGTACAAAAACATTGTGAAAATAGCAGATCTACAAGCTCACAACGTGTCGCATCGTGGCGCATCATGAGCTTGTGAGTGTTGTGAGCTTCACTATTTAAAAAACAATAGTTCATTAGACTTGAGCTTCAGATCATTTTTTGTTCAATTTCATCTTGAAATATAATGGTATATTGATTTGAAGTCATATCGTCCAGCCCTAGGCTGGGTGCATTCCTCATTGAAACTAGACGCGTCGCAATTCAGGGCAATTGCAGAGTGTGGTTGCACCGACGCTAGTCGCGGGTCGCTGCCGCCGGGACTCGAGGAATACGCTGGGAGGAATACCGTCGGAAGCTGTGCCAATTACATTGTCACGTAACTCCTGAGATCACTTGCGTTTCCTTTTGAGAGGATTGATCCCCCCAAAATAAGGTTTTTGCATCAAACGGTTACATTTTGAGCATTTGAATCTAGGGGGGAAAAGATTTTTATTCTAGGACCTACGGTTCAAAAGTTATAGGCCAAAAACGTAAAGTGGGCTGTTATAGCGCCACCATGAGGCCGAATGGTGTGATTATTTTTAAGATAATTTTGGACTAAATTATGAACCTCCCCACTAAATCTGGTAACTCTAGCTCTTACGGTTTCAGAGAAAAAAATACTTGAATTTGAGTTTTTTCACTTTTCAATTAAAGTGGATGGGGACATTTAATGCACTAATAAATCAATATCAATTAAACTATTTAACCAATCTCTTAGCAAAATACAAGCAGACGATTCCCGGTCAAGACGGTCATTTTGACATATGCCACTAAATTAGGAAAAATAAACTGTGGGAGGAGATGTGATTGAAAAAATTGTTTATCTATAAAGTTTATCTATAACAATAGTCTGGTTGCCCACACTAACTAGACGCGTCGCAATTCAGGGCAATTGCAAAGTGTGGTTGCGCCGACGCCGGTCGCGGGTTGCCGCCGCCCGGACTTGAGGAATACGCTTGGAGGAATACCGTCGGAGGCCGCGTGACGTGCCATTCGAATTTGGTGCTGATTGGATCCTGTGTTCGTGATACATGGCGTTTTAATTTGAAGAAATAGGCCCCTCCCACTAAAATAAATAAGCCCCTCCCACAAAGGTAGCGGGCCAATGACATCGTCATGTCACTCCTGAGATCACCTGCTTTTCAATTTGAGAGGAGTGATCCCCCCAAAAATCATGTTTTTGCATCAAACGGTTACGTTTTGCGCAGTTGTGGCGCCCCCTATGGCTCAAAGTGGAAATGCTTTTGGGGATTTGTTGAGTAAACCACCCTCGACATGTGATTTAAATTTGGGATCGATTGGACCTTTCGTTCGTGATTTTTGGCATTTTTGGTAAAACGGGCTCCTCCCACTAACTTTGGAAGCCAATTACGGACGAACGGTAAGGACTATCAAAATGCCGTTTGGATAGGTTTATCGCATGAGTCCATAGATCACGTGTACCGATTTTTGTGAGATTTGGACAAAATTTGTAGGAAAAGGAGCAAAAAGTGTGTTTTGAAGAAAATTCAAAATGGTGGAAAGTCTATCCAGACGCAAATGGGCGTGGGGAGTTGCGTCATGACCCAAGGAATCCAGGGGATTATTCTATGACCAATGGTTCAAGAGTTATAGGCCAAAAGGTAAAGTGGGCTGTTATAGCGCCACCATGTGGCCGACTGGTGTGATTCTTTTTTTTTAATAATTTTGCAATAAACTATGAACCACTCCTCCAAGTCTTGTAACTGTAGCCCTTACGGTTTCCGAGAAAAAAATACTTGAATGGGAGTTTTTGCAATTCCCATTAAAGTGGATGGGGAAATTTAATGCACTAATAAATCAATATCAAAAAATCTATCCAGACGCAAATGGGCGTGGCCTATATGGGGAGTTGCGTCATGACCCAAGGAATCTAGGGGGAAAAAGATTTTTATTTTACGACCTACGGTTCAAAAGTTGTAGGCCAAAACGTAAAGTGGGCTTTTATAGCGCCACCATGTGGCCGAATGATATAATTTTTCTTTTAATAATTTTGCACTCAATTATGAACCTCCCCTCCAAGTCTTGTAACTCTAGCCCTTACGGTTTCTGAGAAAAAAATACTTGAATTTGAGTTTTTTCATTTTCCCATTACAGTGGATGGGGACATTTAATGCACTATACATCAATATCAATTAAACTATGTAACCAATCTCTTAGCAAAGTACAAGCAATCGATTCCCGATGAATCCGGTCATTTTGACATATGGCACGAAATTGGGAAAAATAAACTGTGGGAGGAGTAGCGGTTGAAAAAAAAGTTTATCTAGTGGAATAATAAAGTTTATCTATAACAATAGTCTGGTTGCCCATTCGGGCAACCACACTAACTAGACGCGTCGCAATTCAGGGCAATTGCAGAGTGTGGTTGCGCCGACGCGAGTCGCGGGTCGCTGCAGTCGGGACTCGAGGAATACGCTGGGAGGAATACCATCGGAGGCTGCGCCAATTACATTGTCACATAACTCCTGAGATCACTTGCGTTTCATTTTGAGAGGATTGATCCCCCCAACATAAGGTTTTTGCATCAAACGGTTACATTTTGAGCATTTGTGGCGCCCCCTATGGATCAAAGTGGAAATGCTTTTGGTGATTTGTTGAGTAAACCACCCTTGACATGTGATTCAAATTTGGGATTGACTGGACGTTTCGTTCGTGATTTGTGGGATTTTTTGTAAAACGGGCCCCTCCTGCTAACTTTGGAAGCCATTTACGGACGAACGGTATGGACTATCAAAATTCTGTTTCGGTCCAGATTATTGCATGGGTCCAGAGATCATGTGTACCGATTTTTGTGAAATTTGGAGAAAATATGTGGGAGGAGGAGCTAAAAGTGTGTTTTGAAGAAAATTCAAAATGGCGGAAAATCTATACTGACGCAAATGGGCGTGGCCTATATGGGGAGTTGCGTCATGACCCAAGAAAACTAGGGAAAAAATGATTTTTATTCTACAACCTACGGTTCAAGAGTTATAGGCCAAAACGTAAAGGGGGCTGTTATAGCGCCACCATGAGGCCGACTGGTGTAACTATTTTTGCAATAATTTCAGACAATATTATAAACCTCCCCTTAAAGTCTTGTAACTCTAGCGCTTACGGGTTTTGAGAAAAAAATACTTGAATGGGAGTTTTTTCATTTTTCCATTAAAGTGGATGGGGCAATTTAATGCACTAATAAATCAATATCAATTAAACTATGCACCCAATCTCTTAGCAAAATACAAGCACACGATTCCCGGTGAGGCCGGTCATTTTGACATATGGCACTAAATTGGGAAAAATAAACTGTGGGAGGAGTTACGATTAGAAAAAAAGTTTATCTATAAATAAATAAGGAATAAAGTTTATCTATAACAATAGATGGGTTTCCTGTTTGTAAACATGAGAGGATGATGCGCGCGCAGTGGAGGGAATAGCCTGTAGAGGGCGCTATTACCCGCAGCAGCTCTGGCCATTGTACATTGATAAAATAAATGGTCTTCACCGGGTTTAATGAAAGTAGATTAAATGATGCAGTTTGTAATATCTTCTTTACTCAATAAAAATGATTGGTCGGAAGTTGGATCTGTTTGTATATAATAGCAGCATTATGCCTATTATGCCTATAATAGCAGCATTATGCCTATCTAAATCCCGAAAATAACAACAGAGTGAACGGCGCTTCCGGTTCGTTCTACCCCACGCATGCTCAGATTGCGTACTCTGCTCTGTGATGACGTCGCGCGGAAACCCATCTATAGTCTGGTTGCCCATTCGGGCAACCACACTAACTAGTAATCAGATGGGGTTGATGTTGGTGAGACGTGTCTTGTGTGAGCTCCTGTTTGCAAAATAAAACCCTGATTTTCTGGAACAGCTCTGCTGCCTCCTGGTCCATTTTCCATTTCCACACTACCTACCAACCATCCTCATGTGAAACATTTTAAAAGTTATTCAAATAATATTTCATTTTCTGTTAATACAAGTTATTAAAAGACTAATTATGTGGTCTTGAGCATTTATTTGTCACATTGAAAATAATCTATAATCAGAAGTAATGTAGCTATTCAACCCTGTTACTGTAATTTCAATCCTGTTACCTTTATCATTTTAATCAAATATTAACATAAATGTCTTTCTCAACGCACAAGGGTTTGACCTATTGTCCTTTAAAGAGTTTAAGTAATTATATGCATAATGGGTTAGAGCAAATATTTGAAAATTAATACTTAAATTAGTAAAGTGAAACATGCCACAATTGAAAAGTTGTGAAAGATAGATTTCAAAAGTTGCTTAAACTAAACGACCACAGGAGTTTATCATCAAATCCAAAGATTCGTTGTGTATAATTTTAAGTAAACAACCTCCTGGTGCTTCCAAGTTGGGGGGTAGTTTGACCAAAACCGAGGAGCACATGGAGAATGTTACGGTCATCAGAGATGAAAGGATTTAGCAGCTGCCATTCTGATAATGTTAGGAGAATGGACCTGGACTGGACCAGGCAACAGTGACACTACGATCAGGTAGGGTCCAACCAAGTGTTTCCAAATGGACTGCAGTCTGCACAGAACCCTATCCATCAGATCCAAAGTAGACTAGGTATTTTTTTGCGACCAAAACACCATTACTTATGCAAGTACATAATGAAGTTGACCAAAGTTTCTCAGGTGCATTATATTTGTTATTAGTGTCTGTCTATCCTCTGAAACAAACCAACTCCAAGTGCGGCTGCCTGGTGATGAGTAAGTTTACTAAGTTAATATAAAGCAAACTTCATGTTCTGAACAAAACTCACAAGTCTCTGTGCCAAACCTTCTATTCGTTATACTTTACAGTAGCTATTGATAATCGTAGATGGTTGATGCTCAATTCCTCTGCTCTGCTCATTATTTGAAACAGCCAGTGGTGGGTAAAATAAAGTTTTACTCCTACTTGGCTGTGCCTCGGCCTGTGTTTTGCCAGGGCTACTCATCCCCAAGTAATTTATAATAATAAAAATAAATGTTAAAATAGTTAATTTTTTTAATATTAAATCAGTAAAATCAGGCAAAAATACAAATTAAATAACATAAACCTAACCTAACCCTAACCCTAAAACCGAAATAAAGTAACCAAAATCCGAGAAAGAAACTTACAAAGTCCGCCAGAAACCTGTTTTTTTTTTTTTTTTTTTCGGCGGCCGCCCAGCCACATCTCAGATTTACGCGCCTGGTTGTAATGTACTGAAGTACACATGACATTGTTATGTTAGATAGAAAATTAAACTAGAAATATGAGGAGGATTAACCCTCATTTATTTTCAGCATTTGAAGTGTCCACACACCAACCATAAGATTAGGTATAGGAAAAGGATGTGCTAGTTTGTGAGATTAGACCCCAAACATATGTCTAGTTCGTAATCACAGCTATGCTTACCTGCACAATAACCAGTAATCTGTTACAAGTAAAAGCCTGGAATTCAAAAGGTACTTGAGTAAAAGTGCGTAGTAAGAACGTATTGTCATCAAAATGTACTTAAAGTACTAAAAGTAAAAGAACTTATACAGAATATCCCATTTCAAGTTTTCAAATGTACAACAATCTTTTGAAAATAGCAGATCTACAAGCTTGAATAATAATAACTTGAAATTGTACTTAAGTACAGTACTTGAGTACATGTACTCAAGTACTGTACTGTACAGTACTGTGTTACTTTCCACGATTGATAATAACTGACTCACCCGCTAAGGTCAGTAGGTCAGTCAGTCAGTCAGTCAGTCAGTCACTATTTTTAAAAATAGAAAAAAAATTGCAAAGAAGTTTAGGGATAATGGGTAAGGCACAGGCAAAAATAGGGCCCTATAAGATCTTACCCTCACAGGTGTCCATCCCATCCACTATGCATGCAGCGCCGTTTATTGATCCTGCTGACCATTTGGTAACTAAAAAGAATGCAAACAAATAAAAAATAACGTTAGGGCAACAGATAAGGGACAACTTATGATATTTGCATAACAGTCCATATCTTTTAAAACAAGATATTTTTCTCCCCAATTTAGTTGAATTACCAATTGATTCCTCCCCACACACATTTCTGTGTCACCACAGTTATAACCCACTGACTAACCTGCCAGTGAGGAGCCCCCACTGGGAGGACGTATAGAGCCTTTGTCCTACTCCTCCCGCCCAACACTCCCTGCCGCCCCTGCAATAACTATTATCACCCTTCCCTGGCTGCACTCCCCTGGACATGGGCCAATTGCGCTCGTATGGACGCTTGACAAAGCCAGATGCACCACAACATTTTGGAAAAGAAACTGTGGTAGCAGAATGGAATCGCACAGTGATGACGTCGTTGAGTGGAGGGAATTTGTAGTTGTACATACTGTATTGGCCTAGGACATTGTAAATCTAGCATTCAAAACCAGATATATTTGCAGGGGTCGGATTGGATCGGATCCCTGGAACCAAATATTTTGAGATGGGGGTCCACGGCCAAATACATAAAATGATGACAACCACTGATATAGCAACATACGTTTTTTCAAAAAACTGTTGTTAGAACATTTGTAGAAACCCCAGAACAACCCCTGGACAACTGGATCTCCATATATGCCTAGATATCGTAGTGCACCAACTTTTAAGTAGGTCGGTCAGACGGTTCTCAAGAGATACGTGAACTACAGGCGGACAGACGAACACACGGACAGAGATTTTTACACATTTATAGTAGGATGTGTTGCTCTGCCTTTAATTCAAACAAGACAAATTAGAGCAACTCGTGCTGTTTAATGCAGTAGACAAAATAAAAAATAAATGTCCAGGAATCAATAGTTTATCGCTTTAAGACCGGGAACGCATTTGTGTGTCATTTTGAGATTTCTTTGGCTATTCAAAAATAGCATATATACAAGCTCATAGTGCGGCACCGAGTTCATAGCGCGGCAATGAGCTTGTAGATCTGCTTTTTTTTAATTTTTTTTAAGCAAACATTTTGAACTCTGTTACACCTTCTGGGGGTCCCTGGAACGATACATATATAAGTACTGATATTATAGCAACATACGTTTAAAAAAAAATAAAAAGGATTTAGAAGACATTTGTAGAATCTCCAGAAGCAAAGATTTGAGTTAAAAATGTTTGCTTTAAAAAAAATATATATTCAAAGACCCACAATTTTCAAAAGAAAATAACAGATCTACAAGTGAGCTTGTATATCTGCTATTTTTGAATAGCCAAAGAAATCTTAAAATAACACAAATGATGCTTTCCGGGTCTTTACATGTGTCATCATACCCTGTTTGGCAGGTGTACTCAACCTCTGACCCATATAATGGGTCGAAATCCTCTCCCTTCACAAGGTGGAAGTCTGCAAACTCTGCATCACCAGGGTGACCACATGGCTTTACTGTAAACAAAAAGCATCGTCTCAGCATCTTCTCAATAAATAGAGGCAGGTAAACTAGCCTACATATTAAGTCATTATTACGTTATCTGTTCAATGCTGAATTTTGATTTTGAAAAGGTTAGTTTTGGTTGAAGCTGAATTAAATCTTCTGCCAAGAACAACACAGTAACACTTGCTATGCACCCCAATGCGTTGTAAACATATTATGCATTATAATCTGCTTCCAACACTGTATAATTATACTGTAGTTCAAGGGATATTTCACTTTAAAAAAATGTTTGCAAATGCATTTTATCGTCTTTTCTAGCTTTTGGGAGCACCCCGGACAGTTTTTAAGTTGCTTGATTCAGTATTTAGATATTTGATATCATCATCATTTTTTGGGTGAACTACTCCTTTAACAGACGCTAGGCTTGCGTTCTCATTCAAAGAGGAGCAAACAACTTAACATGTGAAGCAGCACATCATTATTCATAGAATTCTTTACACAAACTGTAGTAGAATTGGTTGAAACTTACGTTCACATTTAGAGCCTTGAGGTACCCATCTCACCCCCACGTCACTCAAACACAGTAATTTAAAGGAGCCCACGTAGCCGACATGACAAGGCACTCTGACTTGTGACCCCAGTATATAGGAGTCCTTCAGACCACTTGTGTCGAGATTTGAGTCATGATCGCTGGATAGAAACGATGCAAGATGACAATCTGAACAATAAAAAAAGAGAATCATACATTTTATTGTGTAGCAATTTTACACCTTCAAAAACAAACAAATCGTCGCTGCCAGGTAGAAAACTTTTATCTCCATTTTCATTTTGTATGTTTATTTGCTTTTTCTTTCTTAAATGAATGCCATATACTTCACCATATGACAATGTCGCGCAAAAGTATAGCCGATCTTATAGATCGCCTAAGATTTTGAAAATTCTTCCCTACTTGCACAAAATAGCAACGCCAGGTAGAAAGTGTTTAAGTGTGTCTGTGGAAGAGTTTGTGGATAAATAATAACATTTGATCCTTTGGTATTCAGGTTCTTTTTTTACATTTCCTAAAAAGTAACAGGTTTAGACATACAAGGGTTTCTACCCAACAGCGACGATATATCACAAACAGACACGTTAAAATAAAAGATATGTAAACAGAATGATCCTGCCTTGTGATCTCACTAAGTTGACTGTTTGCATCCATACAAGTATGAAAAGCAGAACGCTGTACGGTTTCATGTTTTTCTGCATTAAACACCAATGAAAATGAATGTCCAGTGAGTGACCGCAGTGTTGTGGAGCCTCCAGCACACACAGTGAATAGATGGAACACACATCACCTCATATGACACACTGATGATTGAGAAACATCATGACGTCAGCACTTTGGATTGGCTAAGACAGGCGTTCTCAACCAGGGGTTCATGAACCCCTAGGGGTACTTGCCAGTACTGCAGGTGGTTCACACAATCGTGAGGAAAATAGTGATTTTATATTTCTGCACAAAAATGTGGTTGTAATGACTTGTAATTGAACTAACAGTGTGAGACTGAGTCTAAAGTGAGACCGAAAGTTATAAAATGTTTGCTACATGTGTAGCCTATCTTTTTCTTTTTTTTTAAAGGACTGCAATTCAAATCCTTTACAATTCAGGCATTTAGCAGACGCTCTTATGAGTGAATTTACAATAAGGAAGGTAAACACATCAAATGCAGAGAGACAGTGCAGTGCCTCTAGAAACTAGGATCACAGACAGAGGTGTAAAGTAACTAAGTACATTTACTCAAGTACTGCACTTAAGTACAATCTTTTGGCATTTTTACGTTACTGGAGTATTTCCAATTTTAAATACTTTTACTTCTACTCCACTACATCTCAGAGGCAAATATTGTACTTCTACTCCACTACAATTATTTGAAAACTTTAGCGACTAGTTACTTTGCAGATATACATTATTATATTATAAAACATACATTAACCACTTCAGCCCTATTCTATACTATTTGAAAATAGCCGATCTGCAAGCTCACAGCGCGTCGCGTTGTGAGTTTGTAGATCTGCTATTTTCAAACATTTTAGTACTTTTACTTTTGGTACTTTAAGTATATGTTGATGCCAATACTTTTGTACTTTTACTCAAGTAACATTTTGAGCACAGGCCTTTTACTTGTAACAGAGTATTTTTATATTGTGGTATTGCTACTTTTAATTAAGTAAAATATCTGAGTGCTTCTTCCACCACTGATCACAGGTAAACCAAGAACCTATAGCATCAGTCCAAACAATATACTATCGAAATATTATCTGTTCATTAAAACTATAGAGTACAATGAACCTAGCATATGTCTCAATAACATGCTATCTAAATTTAACATCAAACATTGTGTTAAAGAAAAAACAGGCCTAAGTAACAAAAACATGAGAACAACGGACCACGGTCTGCATGGTGGTCATATGTAGATCAAGTGCTAAGGGCTGAAGAGGAGTCTGAAGAGGTGAGTCTTCAGATTACGGCCGAACATTGGGATTGAATCTGCAGTTCTGAATGCAATGGGAAGTTTGTTCCACAGTTTGGAGCCAGAAGGGAGAAGAATTTAGTACGAGATAAAAACATGTATTTCTACAGGAAAGGCTCAGGAAAGGTGGAGAAGTCCTGGGCTAAGACACTGTTTGTCAACATCAGGTCTGGGCAGTCAATATGCCTTCTGTACAATGTTGAGGTGCTTTTACTTTACTTGAGTATGTCAATGTGTTTAAGTACTTAGTACTCCTATGCCACTGCAATTATTTGAAAGCTTGAAAACAAGTTACTTTGTGGATTTAGATTATTATTACAAAACATTAACCAATTAAGACATATTCTGTACTTGGTCTACCTCCAGGGGTTCCAAATGGACCCTTACGGATCTGTAATTCCGGGAGTGAAATAATCACTGAGGCGTTTACAGAGTAGATTGGGGTTGAATGGTCTTTATTTGTATTAGGTTAATAATGTATAACAAACACCACATTTCAAAATGCAATTTGTGTAATTCAATGTATGTTTGCAAGAACTTCATTCATACTCAGTATTTTGATCGGGTCCGCCTATAGTTAATGGCTGTGTAATAAGAGCAGTATAACCATGTTTCATCCTGTACTTTGTTTTCCTTATCTTCTTTGTTCTCTACTCTGACGTTGCTATAAAAGGGTCTGCACCCTTATATCGGGCCGCATTCTGTTGGTGAGACCTTTTGCAAACGTATGGGAACGTTCAAATACATAGTCGGAAAACACTTCTCTGTTTGTGATACTTTTTGGTGCCTTTTTTTATTTTATATTTCATTACATTACATTACATTTTTTATTAATTTTCCTTTTTTCCACTTTTTATCATTATAGCTGGTAAATGTAAATTGTGCCCTGACAATGATTCTTTGAAGGGTTTTCAAATTCCCTCTTACGGGTGTGTAACTCTGAGAGTGTACAAATGGGGTCCATTTGGCTCCATTTGTACACTCTTATGGGGGTCCTTGAAATTAGAAAGTTTGAGAACTACAGTGCTACACTAAATGGAACAGAGCCTTCATTAGTATCATTGGTAAGACCTGTGAAGGAAGTAAGGAAGAGGCCCAATTTATGTCTAATATGGCTGCTGTGTATAGAGCCTATAGCGGGTGCTAATGATCATGTGCTGTAAAGTTTTGACAAGTTTATGTTTGAGTGACTAAACAAACAGAGTATTCCTGTAAAGGTTTGTTTGTCTTTTTCCTCTGTCAGTCTGTG